>NW_027530010.1:638941-639511 GCF_008692635.1 Crocuta crocuta | reverse complement strand
CAGCCGTGCCCCGGGCCGGGGCCCTGAGAAAGCAGGCCGGGCGGTGAGAGGAGCTGACAAAGAGGCCGCCGGCGGGCAGGGGCCGCGAGCCCACGCGTGGAGGATGGGAGGCTCGCCCCGCTCGGCGCCACATCGGGAGCTCCCGGGGCCAATCGCCTCCTCACCTCCCACCCGGAACAAATTAATCCTCCGCACTCCGAACTGAGGGCCACATGGGGGAGTTTGGGGCAGCCCCCCCCCGCCGTCCTCCCTCCCCCCGCCACCCCCAAACTAGGCCGGATCCGGATCCGAGAAGGCCCGCAGCGGGCTGCAAAGCGAGGCCGGCCCCCGCGGCGTCCTCACGGCAGCGGCCGGGCCAGAGAGAGCCCTACCTCAGGCGGGGCCCAGGCCGCGCTCGCTCGCGCTCTTCCTCGCTCTCCCCGCTCAGGCTCTAGCCGCATGGCCCCCCCCTCCGGCCGCCCAAGCCCCGCCCCGGCCACGCTCCCAAATCGAGGCCCCGGCTCCGGCGCGGCCCACTAGGCCGCAAATCCAACCATAAACAAAACCTCCGGCGGCCGACTTGGGTTCGGG
>NW_027530010.1:637198-638812 GCF_008692635.1 Crocuta crocuta | reverse complement strand
AGGGAGACCGCGGATTTAAAGGGGCCGCGGACAATACCCGGCCCCGCCGCGCTGCCGCTGCCGCCGCCGCCGCCGCCAACGCCGCTGCGCTCCCAACTTTACCTCAGTCTCCTCCACACTGACACCCCGGGCCGCGCCGCCCCTGTCACGTGATGTAAGGTTCTCTCCTCCCCACCCCCTCCCTCCTCTCCCCTCGCCCGCTCGCTCTCGCGCCTTCCCCCTCCCACCTGCCTGCCTGCGTCCCCCGGCACGTGACGCGAAAAGGGACGCGCACGCAAGCGTGCGCGCGCTGCCTCGCCACGAGCCGCGGCGCTGCGGTTCCGCGTGTCCGCCCCGCCCCCGCCGCGTGACGCGCTGTCGGCCCTCGCTTCCTGTTCCTGGCGTCGTCCGGCGTCGTCCGGCGTCTCGGCGCGCGCCGCTTGCGGGGCCGGTGCGGGCCTGGGTCACGTGCCGGGGGCAGTGGGAAGGCGGAGTTCTTGTTTCCCAGGCCCCTGTCCGCCATGTTTTCAGGCCAGCTGAGCGTTTGTGTCTCCCCGTGAGGAAATGGCCGGGGAGCTTCGGGGAGCCCAGGCGCCGGGGCCTCGGCGGAGCCCGGGCTGACCCGGAGCGGTTGTGCGCGGGGCGGGAGGCCATGGCGTCCGGCAGTAACTGGCTGTCTGGAGTGAACGTCGTGCTGGTGATGGCCTACGGGAGCCTGGTGAGGAGAGCCCGCGTCCCGGTCGTCCGCCTCCAGCCGCTCGCTCACCTGCGCCTTCCCCGAGCTGGGGCTCGTACCTGCCCGGGGAGCGCTGGGGGCCGAGCGCCCCGTCTCTCCGCCCCCCTCTCCCCGCGTACCCCGGAGCGGCCCTGAGCGCCCGCAGCTGGGGGTTAAAGGGAAGGCGCGCCCTTTCTTTTTTTTTAATTAACGATTCCGTTCTTTTCTCCCATGTCTCGGACAGGTGTTTGTACTGCTATTTATTTTTGTGAAGAGGCAAATCATGCGCTTTGCAATGAAATCCCGAAGGGGACCTCATGTTCCGGTGGGACACAACGCCCCCAAGGTAGGTCCTTAAGGCACGAGGTGGGCCTGGTTCTGCAGCTCTGTCAGTGTTTAGAGTTGAGGTGGCCTTCGCCTGGGAGACGACTTTGGCTCCCGAGTTTCCTTGTCACCCCCCGCCCCCCCGGCCGTGTAGACGGGGGAGCCCGCCGCTGCGGCACAGCGTGCACCTGACGCGGGGCTGCCGTTCTTGCCTCCGCCCAGTGATTTCTGTTTCAAGGTTTGCGTTAGGGCGTCAGGTGAGCCCCAGCTCACCGAGAAGGGCCGCTTCTGCAGAACCTTCCATTCCGGAGGGAGGGTCTCATCAGTCCCCGGGCTCTGTCCTGTGTGTTCGCAGCTGAAACCTGAAAAGGAAACCGCTCACCCCAGGACATGAGGAGAGTGAATGTCCGAGGGGTTTTTATGCCCGTACTGTCTCTGATCCCTGCGCTCCTTTCCGTGGCGTGAGGGTATCTCCTGGTGAAATTTTTCTCCGTCTCCCAGACTCTTTCCTGAGCCCCCTGTGTCTGTAGCTAACCGCCTTTGTAGCGTGTCCACAAACCTAAGGTGGAAACCAGAGGTCTCTGTGCTGACGCCCC
>NW_027530010.1:619766-637174 GCF_008692635.1 Crocuta crocuta | reverse complement strand
AATCCTGCTTCTGTCTTCGGCTTCTGGGTAAGAACTTTGGTATGCCTCTGATCCAAGGATCCAGCTGGGATCCGGCTCCACACGTTAGATTTCCAGCCTCTGGATGTGCTGTTACTGGGGGTAGAATGGTCCTGGCTCTTCTCTGGGATAGCTGATTTGCTTTTTTTTTTTTTTTTAATGTTTTATTTATTTCTGAGAGAGAGACCGCGTGAGCAGGTGAGAGACAGACGGAGACACAGAATCTGAAGCAGGCTCCGGGCTCTGAGCTGTCAGCACAGAGCCTGACGCGGCGCTGGAACCCATGAACCATGAGATCATGACCTGAGCTGAAGTCGGTCGCTCAGCCTCAACCGACTGAGCCACCCAGGCGCCCCTGATTTTCTCTTTAGATCTGAGCCCAAATTTCATTTTCTCAGAAGAGTGTTCACTACCTGTTTTAAAGTAGGTGATCTTTTTTGTTTTCCCCAGTATCCTATTTTTCTAGATACCGTGTTGTCACAGATTTTCTTCTACGTTTGTCTACTTGTTTAATGCCTGCCTTCCTAGGCTGGAAGCTTCAGGAATGCAGGCACCATGCAAGTTCTGGTCACCAAGGTAAAGCCAGGACTTGCGTATAGTAGGTACTCAAAATGGGTTACTGAGTGATAAACAGGTTAGTGGGTGAACTGGAGCTAGTACATGGTTCCCTCAATTCCTAGATCAGCATCCTTTGAATAACCAGTGCTGTTAACCTTTCTTTTTTTTGTTTTTTTTTTTTTGTTTGTTTTTTGTTCTTTGCTGATGTATCTAGTGGAAAGGCTTAAGGAACATTCCGTGGTTTAAAAACCAGACAGTGCTTCTCCCCCATTCCCTCAGTTCTCCAGATGTCACCTGCCCTCCATTAGAGGGGTTTGGGGTTGCCTACCAGTATACCATGATCCAATCAAAACTTTGATTACTGGGGTGCCTGAGTGGCTCAGTTGGTTAAGCGTCCAACTTCCGCTCAGGTCAGGATCTCACAGTTTGTGAGTTTGAGCCCCACGTTGGACTCTCTGCTGGTAGCTCAGAACCTGGAGCTGCTTCAGATTCTGTCTCTCTCTCTCTCTCTCTGCCCCTCCCCCGCTCACACTCTGTCTCTTTCAAAAATAACAAACATTTAAAAAAAAAAAATTAAGCTTTGATTAATTTGGAGTTTCCTGGACTAGGTTAAGATTCCTTTTACTTTAAAAAATTCTCTCATTTAAATTTGCATTCAGCAGCAGCTCTTCCTGCCCATCGGTCCTCTCTCTGTGCTTTAATAAAATCAGGTTTTTGCACCAAAAAATAAAAATATATAAATAAATTTGCATTCATTGCTCATGGAAGTGTAAGTTAGTAAAACTTGTTGGGAAATAACTGGGTATTATCTAGTAAGATTGCACATGTGCCTAGTCCATAGTGCAGCAGCTCATTCTTAACACA
Organism: Crocuta crocuta; assembly: GCF_008692635.1. NCBI lineage: Eukaryota > Metazoa > Chordata > Mammalia > Carnivora > Hyaenidae > Crocuta > Crocuta crocuta. The sequence continues at coordinate 635,734 of NW_027530010.1, read as the reverse complement.
GAGAAATTAATTTCTGTTCACCAGAAGACACGTAACAATATTCACGGGAGTGCCTGGGTGGCTCAGTTGGTTAAGTGTCCAACTTCAGCTCAGGTCATGATGTCATAGTTCCTGAGTTTGAGCCCTGCATCAGGCTCTCTGCTGTCAGCACAGAGCCTGCTTAGAATTCTGTTTCCTTCTCTCTCTGCCTCTCTCTCAAAAATAAATAAAACATTTTAAAAGTTAAAAAAAAATATTTGTGGCAATGTTTGTGATAGTTCTACACGAAATTCTTAGTCCAGGGGGCGCCTGGGTGGCTCAGTCGGTGAAGCGTCCAGCTTCAGCTCAGGTCATGATCTCACGGTTCGTGGGTTTGAGCCCTGTGTCGGGCTCTGTGCTGACAACTCAGAGCCTGGAGCCTCCTTCAGATTCTGTGTGTGTCTCTCTCTCTCTCACCCTCTCCTGGTCATGCTCTTTTTCTCTTTCTTTTACAAATAAGTAAACATTTAAAAAAAAAAGGTCCATATGTCTACTTGAGAATACATCTTTTTTTACACTTATTTTTGAGAGGGAGAGAGTGTGCAAGAGAGGGAGGGGCAGAGAAAGAGGGAGACAGAATCCAAAGCAGGCTCCAGGCTCTGAACTGTCAGCACAGAGCCCCATGCGGGGGCTCAAACCCATGAACCATGAGATCATGACCCTAGCCGAAGTCAGATGCCACCCAGGTACCCCGATTCTAAAGCATTAAAAAAAAAGTCACAAACGTGAGTGAATCTCAAAAACCTGCTGAGTGGAAAAAGCCAGAAAGCATTCACAAAAGAGTATCTACCATTTTGTTCCATTCTATTTGTGTGAAATTCTAGAATACACAACTGTATCAATAGAAAGTACATAATTATTGCTTGGAGCAGGGAAAGAGAGGTTGACTGCAGAGAGACATGAACACTTTGGGGTGATGGAAATCCTGTATTTTGGTTGGAATGGTGGTTGAGTGGGTGTATTCATTTGTCAAACTCAGTCCACACAAATTGGTTGCATTTTATTCCATGTAAGTTCAACCTTGTTAGAGTATTTCAAGTTTTAAAAAGATAAGTTGCAGAGGATTTAAAAGGTATTTTTTCATTTGTGTGAAGTTTGAAACCAGGCAAAGGTAAACAGCTTGTTCAGGTTGATACGTGATAAAACAGTGAAGAAAAGTAAGATTGTTGACAAATGAAGATTGGGGGGTTGCATTCAATTGGAGCTAGGCACACAAGGCTTCAGAGTCTGGGAATGTTCTAGTTCATTGCCAGGACAGGGTACACAGGTGTTCATCTTCACGATTTTCATGATGTATATAACAGGTATTCTGAGTATGATCTATTTCACAGTGCAAGTTTCTAAAAAGTTACAAGAAGAAGAATCTGCTGGGGCTCTGGCAACCCTCTTAAAGTGAGAGAGATGAATTAAGTGTACTCTAGAAGAAAGCTTTTAGAAGTCCTGTGATCCACCAGGTAGGGTAGTCCCCAAACTATTATAAACCATATACAGGTATCGTCACAGATTTTTAGGTTATGATTTCCAGTTGCTGTCCATTTTTTCTTTTCCTCTGGAAGTTCTTTATAGCACCTAACCAAGATTCTAAATCCAGTTGAGTCAGAAATCATGTTGATGCTGTAGCACTTAAAGAAATTCTGGCAGGATAAAAGATCTAGTTTAGAGGGTTGTTCATGTGGCTCTGTCATTTGAGCATCAGGCTCTTTATCTTGGCTAAGGTCATGATCTTGTGATTTGTGGGTTCAAGCCCCGCATGGGGTTCTGTGCCAACAGTGCAGAGCCTGCTTGGGATTCTCTGTGCACCCCCCGCCCCTCCCCTGCTCACACACACATTACCTCTCTCTCTCGAAATAAACTTTTTGAAAAAATTTAAGAAAAGATCTAGCTTAGAGATGCAAGTTTGGGGACGTTCTTAGAGAACCTGATTCCATCCTTAAATGGTTTAGTCTGACCCGGCGATGTTATCAGGCAGATGAGCATTTTTTACGCTGCTTTTTTTGTAGTTGTTCACTTGCTCTGGCCCGTTTCCAAGCGGATAGGAAGTAGTGTCCAGGATAAGTGATTGCACATTCTTTTCTCTGTGTGAACAGGACTTAAAAGAGGAGATTGATATCCGGCTGTCCAGGGTTCAGGACATCAAATATGAACCTCAGCTCCTTGCAGACGGGGATGCGAGACTGCTGCAGCTGCAAGTACAGGGGAATCAGAGTATGTGGCGCCCTCGGGGATGCTTGAAGGAGGGGTCCCACGCATTCAGAATTGCTTTGCCCTCTGGGCTGTGACCCTAGCTGCTGGGCCCCTGTGGCTCCTCTGTTGCTGGGCGTGTGACAGATGCAGGGTGGCAGTGTTAGCTGGCTGGAGTTTGGACGGCCAGTCTCTTTCTCAACAGGTTGCTACAACTACCTATACAGGATGAAGGCCCTGGATGCCATCCGTGCCTCTGGTAAGGACGGCTTGATGTGAGTTTGAGGGTCTTGAAAGGTCATGGGGAGAAGGAGACCTCCTTTGTATATATTAGAACTAATGCTTTATCTTCCTCCCTGGCTCGGAGGAATTTCCTAGAGTTTGGAGAGTACTCAGTTATGTTGTCTAAGGAAATGATGGTGGCAAGTTCTTTCATTTTCAAAGAATGAATTTGTTTTCTTGTTTAGACTTTTAGTTTCATGAACTGAGTGGTGGTAATTTGCTTGGTTTTCCACAAAAGACAAGTGACATACCCTTTCTCAGTAAGACCAAGATAAATGGTTCTTGAATTTTTTCTATTTCATGATCATTGTCAAGTATGCTTTGTTTGTGCTGCAACGTGGTTTCTGTCTTAGATCTGGGGTGAGTAAATAGGGGGTAAATGGGAGGGAGACACTGTCATGGATCATAGGTGGAGCCTACGGGTGGATTGCCAGCACCACGTGACCGCTCAGACACAGCTCTGGATCTCCAGTGGTCTTCATTCTGTTAGAATTTACCCCTGACTGCCTCATTGGACCCATTTCTAAGTTTGAGAAGTTAACTAGAAAGACTAACGAATAGGAGAAGGGTTATGATTGTGTGATTATCTTCTCAGAGATACCGTTCCACGCTGAAGGCCGGCATCCCCGTTCCTTAATGGGCAAGAACTTCCGCTCCTACCTGCTAGATCTTCGGAACACTAGTACTCCCTTCAAGGGTGTGCGCAAGGCCCTCATCGACACTCTGCTGGACGGCTATGAGACAGCCCGCTATGGGACAGGGGTGAGCTGGGTGCCCACTTCTTCCTTTAGGGAGCTGAAGGAACATCCCAGCCTGAGAGAGCCTCACTCTTCCCTCCTCTTCCCTCAGGTCTTCGGCCAGAGTGAGTACCTGCGCTACCAGGAGGCCCTGAGTGAGCTGGCCACCGTGTAAGTGTGGAGGGTGTATACTGGCGACTGCGGCAGTGCCGGCCCGCCCCAGCGACGTGCCCTTCATGAGCAGTAGCGACCAAGTCAGGAGGACAAGCCGTCTCATTCTGCCTTGCTTGCCTCTGAATGTGTGTGCACGGCTCTATGGGAGAGGAGGAGAAGCCTCGTCTGCTTTTGTGCCGGCTCCTTTTTGTTTTAGTTCAGCTCAGTAAAATGTCAGAATTAGTGTGACATGTAGACCGATAAAGGGAATAAAGTTAGAGCACCTGGGTGGCTCAGTCGGTGAAGCATCTGACTTCAACTCAGGTCATGATCTCACAGTCTGTGGGTTTGAGCCCCACGTCAGGCTCTGTGCAGCTTGGAGACAGCTTGGGATTCTCTCTCTGTCCCTCTCCTACTCATGCTCTGTTTCTTTTTCTTAATGTTTAAACGGTTTTTAAACATTTTTTTTAAAGAATAATTTTTTTTTTTTTTTAATTATTAGAGGGAGAAAGAATATGAGTAGGGAGAGGCAGAGAAAAGAGACACAGAATCTGAAGCAGGCTCCAGGCTCTGAGCAATCAGCACGGAGCCTGATGTGAGGCTCAAACTCACAAACCACGAGATCATGACTTGAGCCAATGTCTGACACTTAACTGACTAAGCCACCCAGGTACCCCTGTGGAATAAAGTTCTTGTTTTTTTTAAATGGTGACTGGTCCCTGGACTTAAAAAAAAATTTTTTTTTAAATGTTTACTTTTGAGAGAGACTGTATAAGCACAAGAGGAGCAGAGAGAAGGGGAGATACAAAATCCAAAACAGGCTCCAAGCTCTGAGCTCTCAGCACAGAGCCTGACACGGGACTGAAACTAAAGAGCTGTGAGATCCTGACCTGAGCTGAAGTCAGAAGCTTAACTGAGTGCCCCAGACGCCCCGGGAATAAAGTTGTTCAATACAGAGATTCTTTCTCTTTCAGGTTCCAGTGTTTTCCTTTTATGTCTTGGTCTGATAAAAGTAACACGTGCCACCCATTTTTATCACCACTCGTAGCTTTAGGAACCTTGTTTGAAATTAAGGACATCACTAGAGTATCAGTTGTTGAGTTTCTGTGTTATATGAATCACGACTTTCATCTGGCAGTGTTTTAAATGTCCAGTAACGTAGTTTTGTGATGATGTTTATACAGATGTTGAAAGGGTGCGAAGAGAAAGCCAATGTAGGATAAAAAGTTAGTTACCAGCCTTGGAAAGAACCATCTCACTTTTCTGCCATGTTGAGTATGTCTCTTTCTGAAAAGATAAGGGGTGTGTCTGTCCTGTCTCCTCTCTCTCCTTTAAACTCCCTGTCCAAAAACATAATGTCCTGTAAAACCTGCTCAGAAGAGGGGTGAAAGCAGGGGAGGACGAGGAAGGGTGCTTGGTCTGGAGGTCGGCCAGGAGGCCTGTTCAAAGCATGGTTTCTTTGAAAGACACCTTCTGGTTCTAACTCAGATGAGGGCTCTAAAAGTCCTCAAATTCATGGAGATGGAAAGGAGACAGTGCCAGGGGCTAGGAGTTATTAATGGGGACAGAACTTCGGTTTCGCAGCATGAAAAGAGCTCTGGGGATAGATGGTGGGGATGGCCACACAACGGTGTGTATGTGCTTGACACAACTGTAAACATTTAAAACCGGTCTATTTTACCACAGTTTTATTAAAAATTTAGTCCTAGAGGGCACCTACATGGCTCAGTGGGTTAAGCGTCTGACTCTTGATTTCAGCTCAGGTCATGATCTCACAATTCATGGGATCAAGCCCCTGGTCGGGCTCTGAGCTGACAGCACAGAGTCTGCTTGGGATTCTCTCCCCCTCTCTCTGCCCCTCCCCTGCTTGCGCGCTTGCGCGCGCTCTTTCTCTCTCAAAATAAATAAATATGCTTAATAAAAAATAAAAAAAAATAAAATCAGGGCGCCTGGGTGCCTCAGTCAGTGGAGTGTCCAACTCTTGATTTTGGCTCAGATCATCATCCCTGGGTCATGGGATTAAACCCTGCGTTGGGCTCTACGCTAAGTATAGAGCCTGCTTAAGATTCTCTCTCTGCCCCCTCCCTCACTCACATATGCTTGCTTTCTAAAGTAAAATATGGGGTGGCTCAGTCAAACATCTGACTTCAGCTCAGGACATGATCTCACAGTTTGTGGGTTTGATTGCCATGTTGGGCTCTGTGCTGACAGCTCAGATACTGGAGCCTGCTTTGGATTGTGTCTCCCTCTCTCTGACTCTACCCTGTTCACTCTCTCTCTCTCTCAGAAGTAAATTTTTAAAAAATTAAAATAAAGGCTTCCTCAAATGAATGAATGAATAGTAATTAAAAAGTAAAAATTCAGTCCTTGGGCACGTGACCAGCTCAGTCAGTAGAGCGTGCACCTCTTGATCTCAGGTTTATGAGTTCAAGCCCTGCACTGGGTATGGAAATTACTTAGACAAACTTTAAAAAAATAGTAAAATTCAGTCTTTGCAGATTTCGGTTTCTAGAGGGTTTCAGTGAGTCTAGTGAGGAAGAGGCTCTGAAATCTGACAGACTTAGATTTCTACCCCTACTCTGTCACCTAACTAGCTTTGTGACCTCAGGCAAGAGGGCCCTCAGTTTCCTAATTTGGAAAAGGGGGTGTTACTACTGTATAGAGGTCGGGATGGCCATAAATTAGATGTTGGTAAAGTACCAATTTAATCTCATAAGTAAGTATTCAGTAGCTCTTTCTGTTCTTATTTTTTTGGTGTTCAGTTTATAAGGAACTGTTTTAGACTGGGAGTATTTCTATTAGCGGCGTAGACAAGAGATAAATCACCAGAATGAAAACTTTCTTTGGGGTGCGTGAGTGGTTCAGTCGATCGAGCGTCCAACTCTTCATTTTGGCTGCTCAGGTCATGATCCCAAGGTTGTGGGATTGAGCCCATGTCAGGCCCTGCACTGGGCGTGGACCCTGTTTGGGATTCTCTCTCTCCCACACATGCATGCACATGTGTTCCCTCTCTCTAAACTCTAAAAGAAATAATAACTAAAAGTTTCCTTTATAGTGAGACGAAAATGTTGAGCCATGGGCATCCTGGGTGGCTCAGTCAGTTAAGCGTCCGACTTTGGCTCGGGTCATGATCTCTCAGTTTGTGAGTTCGAGCCCCCACTTTGGGCTCTGTACTGACAGTTCAGAGCCTGGAGCCTGCTTCAGATTGTCTCTCTCTCTCTCAGAAATAAACGTTAAAAAAGAGAAAATGTTGGGGTGCCTGGGTGGCTCAGTCGGTTGAGCGCCGACTTCGGCTCAGGTCATGATCTTGTGGTTTGTGGCTTCGAGCCCTGTGTCGGGCTCTGTGCTGACAGCTCAGAGCCTGGAGCCTGCTTTAGATTCCGTGTCTCCCTCTCTCTCTGACCCTCCCCTGTTCAGGCCGTCTTGCTCACAAATAAAAAAAACATTTAAAATTTTTTAAAAAATAGTAAAAACGTCGAGCCAGAGGCAGGGACTCTGGGAAAAGTGGTCTCTCTGCTACTTCTAAGCTATCAGATGGGCTTTTAGTAACTATAAGACAGGACAAGGATAGGGATCATCTGTGGCTACGGCCACGTTTACAGAATGGTTGAGCCTTGGATTGTATTCTTGCGTCAGCCCCCATTCTGCCCATGACCTGCCCTCTCTGTGTTCTCCAGGGTCAGAGCACGAAGCGGGACCTCTCAGAGACAGCACCAGTCAGCAGCCAAAGACCTCACCCAGTCTCCCGAAGTCTCCCCGACAACCATCCAGGTGACCTACCTCCCCTCCAGCCAGAAGAGCAAACGTGCCAAGCACTTCCTTGAGCTGAAGAGCTTTAAGGACAACTATAACACGCTGGAAAGTACTCTGTGACAGGCTGGTGGATGCTGCTGCTGCTGCTGGCAGGCTGGTGGCCTCACGTCTGGCTGGTGGACCCTGGTCGGCCACAGCCCCACTTCGCCCACAGCTCTTAGGGCTCCGGCCTAGAGGAGCGTTCTCCAACTTGTTCTTACAGCCAGTTTCAGAGAATCCGTTAGGACTTGGTTTTCCCTTGGTAGCACTTTTTTCTGGAGTTGAATTCAGATGTTTTCCTTAATGTTTCCATCAAGGCTTCCTTAAAAATCCTCACTTGGTTTTGATTATAGCTCCTCGGCCTTTTGCCCTCTTTTCCCAGACTACAAATAATCCTGAATTGTGAGGGTTGGGGGAACTGGGCCTGGTGCACCCCCTGTCCACGCTTTCATACACAGGTGAAGGGGGACATTTGTGTTGGAGACATCTTCGAGTTGATTGCTTGGAAAGGCAGACACGAGCTTGTGGGGAGGCCGTGAGGCCCGCGAACTGCTTGCCTGGTGCTCCGTGGTGCTCCGTGGAAATGGTAACCGGACCTTCCTGGCGTGCAAGGATCTGCCTCAGCCTTTCTTTGCATACTGTCCTGAATAAATGGAAAAGGGAATGTTGGCACCGGACATAATCCCGTCCCGCCTCATTTATTGGGGGTGCTGTGGGGCAGTGAAGGAATGGTCAGACCAATGCACTGCTCTCACGTTAAGAACCATTTAATAAAATGAACAATTAAAACACACGGTTCATTCCTTTATAGTTGCCCTTTGGTCAGACAGGCGCAGGATATGTTCTTGGACCGAGCATCATCTGGATGCTCCTCGAGACACCACAGAAGAAACCCTAAAATTGGGGCTGTGGGCCTTGCCCCTAGAATAGAATAGCCCGTGTGGCTAATAGAAGGCCAAGGCTGGAGAAGCAGGACTTGCTTCTGGTCTCCAGGGCAACAGGCCAGGTGGCCAATCAGCTCGCAGGCCTGGGGTCATTGTTTGTGCAAACGTGTTGCTGTGGCTCCTGAAACCCAGGTGACGGAAGGTACGCAGACGGAGGAGAGCCTGCTTCGGGTCCTGCAAGCGTGTGGACATGTCTGTGGAAAAGGCCACGGAAGTAGAGGAGGTGTGCAGAGCTGGAGGGAGGGGCCGGGCCGGGCCGGGCAAGCTCCCCAGACGGGTGACCAGAGGGCCTGTGATGTAAGCAGGTGGGAGCAGTGGGAGGCCTGGTCCCACACCAGCTCCTCCCTGGGAGTCTCCTGGACCTGCTCCCCTCGCTTCCCTCTTCCGGGAGGGTGCTGGGCCCAGGGGTGCTGGGGGTGGGGCGCTGGGCCGAGGCAGATCACCAACTCGCTTTTCTTGCAGAGTTTTCAAAGGGTCCTGGGATTTAAGAAGATGGTCGACCGGTAATTTCTGCTTCCGCCCCTTCCCTTCCCCCTCAGCTTGACCCTTGCACCCTCGTGTCCTCCGCCGCCACCTCTCTGGCCCTCGCTCGGGGCTCCTGAGGACCGACCGGCGCGCGCAGGGTGGGCGGCAGCCCTTTCTCCAAGCAGGGACCGACCGCCTCCCGGGGCCCCCGACGTCATGCCCCCGGAGGGTGCTTCTCTTGTCCGTTTCTTTCCGTTCCCTGAGGGAGAATTGGGGCAAGTTTGTGTTCCTTTATTTGTTGAGGAGAGTGTCGCATCGGTCATGTGATAGGTACGCAGTAGTTGCTGAATGAGCGAGTGACAGGATGAGGCTGTGTGTCTCCTTCACCCAGGGAGCTTTTTTTTTTAATAATTTATTTTTGAGAGACAGAGCATGGGTGGGGGGAGGGGACAGAGAAAGAGGGAGACACAGAATCCGAAACAGGCTCCAGGCTCAGAGCCCGACGCGGGGCTCGAACCCACGAACCGTGAGATCTGACCTGAGCTGAAGTCAGATGCTCAACTGACGGAGCCACCCAGGCGCCCACCCGGGGAGCTTTTTAAACCAAACGTGCTCAGGTCTCGGGCCAGAAGGTTGTGACTGCGTGGGGTGGGGCAGGATAGGCTAAGCCTGGTGTTTAAGGGTCCACAGGTGGTTCTGCCCAGAGCCAGCAAGGATGTGAGGTAGCAGCAATGGGTAGAATTCTGGCGCGAGTCCACATGGATGCAGCCTGTTTACACACACAGCGGGGTGGGGGCGCCTGGGTGCATCTGTCGGCTGAGTGTCTGACTCCTGATTTCAGCTCAAGTCATGACCTGACGGCTGTGGGCTGGGCTTTGTGCTGACAGCATGGAGCCTGCTTGGGATTCTCTGTCTCATTCTCTTTCTCTGCTCCTCCCCTACTCTGCTGTCTGTCTGTCTGTCTTTTAAACAAACATGGGCGCCTGGGTGTCCCAGTCAGTTAAGCCTCCAACTTTGGCACAGGCCATTATCTCATGGTTCATGAGTTCGAGCCCCACTGTCAGCACAGAGCCCACTTTGGGTCTTCTGTCCCCTCTCTTTTTCTTGCTCAAAAATAAATAAAATTTAAAATATTTTAAAGACATCAACAAACAAAAAAAAGTTTGACGAAATCTGTCAAATCTTACGGTATCCTTGGTACTGGCAACTGTACATCTAGGAGTTTAACGTACATATATATGCTTGAAAAAATTCTAGAACATTCATATACAAGAGCATTCCAGACAGTGTTGTTCATAAAAGCAAGGCAGGGGCACCTGGCTGGGCCAGTTGGAGGAGCATGTGACTCAGCTCGGGGTCGTGTGCTGCAGCCCCGTGCTGCTGGGCAGAGATTACTGTAAAATAAAAGTAAAAAAGTAGAAACAGCCTAGCTCGTTAAACGATGATATAAAAATACTAGGCAGCCTTTCTTTACACAGAATGAACCAAATGTGGATGTGCTGATAGGAAAAGTCCAATGGTTAATTCCACTAATGTAAGTGAGTGCATGGTGATAGATAAAGATACACTTCCTAGTATATGATAGAAAAGCTTCTGGAAAAATACACAGACTGGTAACTTTGTTGAGAACTAGGGCAGAAAAACAAAGCTTTCACTTTTCGTTTGGTATCTATATACATACATACACACACATATACATATATATACATACATATATATTTTAGCCTGAGAGAGTGTGAGTGAGCACGTGGTCAGTGCAGAAAGAGGGGGAGAGAGAATCCCAAGCAGCCTCCACACTGTCAGTGCAGACCCCACATGGGGCTCAAACTCCCAAACCATGAGATCATGACCTGAGCCGACATCAAGACTCAAGACACTTAACCGAGTGAGCCACCCAAGCACCCCAAGATTATTTATCTATTTTTTTTTAATATTTTTATTTATTTCTAGTAGAGAGAGAGAGAGCGTGAGCAGGGGAGGGCCAGAGAGAGAGGGAGTCACAGACTGAAACAGGCTCCAGGCTCNGAGCAGGGGAGGGTCAGAGAGAGAGGGAGACACAGAATCTGAAGCAGCTCCAGGCTCTGAGCTGTCAGCGCAGAGCCCGATGTGGGGCTCGAACCCACAAACCATGAGATCATGACCTGAGCCGAAGTCAGACGCTTAACTGACTGAGCCACCCAGGTGCCCCCCCAAAATTTTATTTTTAAATAGTTTCTACACCCATCATGGTGTTTGAACTCAGAAACCCGAGGTCAAGTCATGTGTTCCGCTGGGGTAGCAGGTGCCCCTCTTTTTTTTTTTTTTTAAACCCAATGTACTTATTTAATACATTCATCATCACCACAAGGGCTTAACCAGAGACTTAACTTGAAAAACAAATAAAACCAAAATGACCCCATAGCTTAAGATACACAATCCTAGGGGCACCTGGGTGGCTCAGTCATTTAAGTGTTCGACTCCAGCTCAGGTCGTGACTTCACAGTTCATGAGTCTGAGCCCCGGAGCCTGCTTTGGGTTCTCTGTCCCCCTCTCTGCCCCTCCCCCCACTCGTGCTATCTCTCTCTCCCAAAAATAAACATGAAAAATAAAAAAGGTAACGTAAGGAGAGAGGCTACACGGTGCGGGTTCTTGGCTAGAGGCCAGCTTTGAGCAGGTCTCCTGCAGGCAGGTGTTAAAAGCCGGGGGGCTTCTCCAGGCTGGCAGCGTATGTGCTCGGGGGCTGTCGGTGTTGGGTTCTGCTAGCAGGGACAGACCGAGTGTCCTTGAGGGTGTCCAAACGCCCTGCGTGTCCAGGTCTGGGTGTCAGCAGGGCATGAGGCCCCTCCCCGTGGGTGTGCTGTGAGCCCTGGGCGGGCTGGCAGTCCTGGGAGAGCTGATGCTTCAGGTCTTCCCGTGCTGTGCCCGCCGCTCCAGGGATAGGGCCCCAGCCGCGTGGAAGGCTGTGTGACTCAGGAAGGCGGGAGTTCCTTTGTCACCAGACACCATGGGGGCCATGCCTCCTCCTGTGGCATCTTGCCCCCAGGACCCCAGGTGGCGCCCCCCGGGAGGCAGCGACACGCAGCTGCTGGGTGGCGGGTCTGGGAGCAGCGTGGGCAGCAAGACAGGAACTTGGAGCACAATTGCAACTCGGATTTAATGTATGAGAGTCTTATTATTAAGTTTATTTTGAGAGAGAGTGCATGCACACGAACCGGAAAGGGACAGAGAGAGAGAATATCCCAAGTAGACTCCGCGCTGTCAGCACAGGGCCCCAATGTGGGGCTGGAACCCACAAACCACGAGATCATGACCTGAGCTGAAACCAAGAGTTGAACACTTTTTTTTTTTAATGTGTTATTTATTGCTAGGAGAGAGAGAGAGAGACAGCGTGAGCAGGGGAGGGTCAGAGAGAGAGGGAGTCACAGACTCTGAAACAGGCTCCAGGCTCCGAGCTGGCAGTCAGCACAGAGCCCGACGCGGGGCCCGAACCCACGAACCGCGAGATCATGACCTGAGCGAAAGTCGGACGCTCAACCGACTAAGCCACCCAGGCGCCCCAAGAGTTGAACACTTAACCCACTGAGCCACCCAGGTGCCCTGGAGCATGTGAGTTTGACCCCATGTTGTGTGTAGATATTACTTAAAAATTCAATCAACAGTGCTTATCTGAGCAGAGGATACATGTGTGAGAGGTGGGGGGACAGAGAAATGCATATTTCTCTCATGTATTAAAACCCTNTGTGCTGACAGCTCAGAACCTGGAGCCTTTTTCAGATTCTGTGTCTCCCTCTCTGCCCCTCCCCCGCTCATGTTCTGTCTCTCTCTGTCTCAAAAATAAATTAAATAAATAAATAAAAACTATTAAAAAAAAACCTTAACAAATAATTCCAGAATGGGTCTGGCCTAGGCTGAGAATCATGGTATAATGCAAGGGATTAATTTTTACACTGGGTTTTGATACCCAGGTCTGCCATTAAGTGACCGTAGGCAACTCACCTGAACTGTTGTTTCTGTGTGTACAATGCAAAGATTAGCATCTCTGACACACGGTTGTGATGATTAAGTGGCCTGTGTATTCAGTGCATACAAGGTCCTCAGGTCTAGTCACCCCTCAAGGAGTTCGCTGTCCTCTGACGTGGCACAGCTCTGGGGACGCGCCGCGGGTCTGCCCTCCTAACTGACCCATTCAGCGCCTTCCTCCGAACCCGGGGCAGGTGGCGGAACTCGCACACCCACTGTCTGTGGCAGACAACACTGGACCAGAGGAGGAACCTGTATGCTACCCTGAGGATGCAGGACGCCATGGGCCGGGAGCTGGCCCTGGCCCGCAAGCAGCTGCTGGTGGTGAGTTCTAGCGAGGGTGGCCTGAAGCCTCACTCTCAGTGCCCTACAGTCCGCCGGGTCCCCAGCCCGCCCTGTCTGCCGCTGAAGCTTTGAGCATTACGCCAGGGCAGTAATGTGTTCCGTTAAGTGGCTCTCTGCCTCCAGCTGCAGGTGACACATCGTCAAGTCCCGGGGCGCGGACTGGTCCTTGCTCCCCTCATCTCCATGTCCGCCACCTGCGTCTCAGAGCCCCTCCCCCCGGGAGTACCCAAGTGCCAGCATGTCACCATCTCTGTGTCCTGGTGCCTGGCAGAGGTCATGGTTCATGGTGTTCTTAGCAAATATTTGCTGAACGTAGGGCTTCGTCCACGGAGAAAGAACTGGGTGGGTTCCCATCCGGTGCGCACCCTCGATGCTGCCGCCTAGCTGTGTCACAGCTAAGTCCAAACCCAGAGGACGCGCGCTGGCCCGCTGTGCAGGGAGAATGGGAGGGGGGCGAGCAGCAGGCCTGACGCCTCGTTCTGCCCTCCCCGCCAGGTCCGTCGGGCGGCCCTGTGCCAGCTGTTCGAGGCGGAGCTTCGGCAGTACCAGCGGGAGCTGAATCAGACGGGCAGAGCTTTCTACGTGGAGAGGCTCTGATGGCATCCGAAACAGAGCTGCCTCGTAACGGCTCGTTCTGCGGCCCTAAGTCTTGATTTGTTTCAGAGTGTTTATTTATAGCCATGATCTTGAAACAGCTTCCTGGGTATCGCTCACCGCCTCTCCGATCTCACTTCCTCTCGTCTTTTCTGTCTTCCTGGACAAAGAGCTCTGTGTTGGCTGCTCCCCGCGGGTGCTGTGGCGCTCGGCCGGCAGGAGGCCTGGGGTTCCAGTGATGAGGCCTGGGACAGGGCTCTTTCCTCCGGACCTGAACTCCCACCTCTGCAAATTGACAGGGCTCCAGACCCCAGTGCCTTGGGTGAGGCCGCTATAAGGAAGTAAGGAGTAGTGGTTTATGTGAAGCTGCCGGGAGCACGTTCGCTCTAACGGCCTTCAGCTTCTCGTGAATTCTCAAAGGTACTGGTTGGTCACATGCATCGCAGGCCACAGAGAACCTTACTTATGAAGATCTACTTTACATAAAATGACATCACAAGCCAGAGAGACCCCGGTAGTGCAGCCGGTAACAGGCGCGGGGCCGCTGTCACCGCCAGACCAGGACAACTTGCCTGTCCCTTGCTGTCAGCGTCTTCGCTGGCCATTGTCCCTTCCACGCTGATCTCGTCCTGCCCTCTGCTGCGTTAGCTGTGTGCCTCCCTCCTGCCGCCCCCAGTCTGGCTCCCTCCCTCAGTGCACATTTCTCATCTGTGACGCCAGAGCCCACCCCCGCCCATTCTCCCTGCACATGCCACCGACGGGCACAGAGAGGCAGCAGGTATAGAGAAGGGTATGGGCTTTGGAGTCAGGTGTGGGTTCTAAGTCGGCTTCCTCTCTTAATTGTCACCTTGTCTAAATTACTTCTCTGAGCCTCAGTTTCCTCTTCTGAAAATGGGGACAATGATCCCCATCTCATAGGATCCTTATGAGGATTAAATAAAATTTTGTAGAGCGCAAGCCTAGTGCTTGGCACACAGCAGGTACCCTCCCTTTCCCCTCTCAGGTTTCCCCGTGACCCAGGCCACTCACAGGCCCCTCACCACCCCCCGGGCACCTCCTATGCACCCGAGATGCCACTCCTCCGCATGCCTGTGTCTCTGCCGCGTGCACCCGTTCGTCCTCGCCCCCAGCGGCCCAGCTTCCCGAGCATCTGTAGTCAGTGACTCGTGACTTCCTATAGCCAACAATGGGTCTCACGGGCTGGGAGACAGGCGTGGCCAGGGAAGGAAAGCGAGGTGACACGTTACGAGGGACAGAAGCAGGCGCATGCAGCCTGGACTTGACCAGCAGCCCAAGGCTGGGTCTCCGTTCCTGCGGGGGTCACCTCCCCCCCAGCCCCCGCCTGCCCCTCATCTGCCCGCAGCTGCCTCCCAGCCGCCCCTGCTGCGGACGGTGTCCAGGAGGACCTGGCCCCAGCACGCAGCACATCTGGGCGTGAATCCCGCCTCTGTCATTTACCGCCTGCATGGCTTTGGGCGAGTTGCCTTAACTTTCTGGGTCACAACTCCTTGTTTGTAAACGAGATGATACCTACCTTCCTGGGTTGCTGTGGGGATGAAATAAAGCACTTTGCAGAGACGTGGCACATGATGTCTGATAAATGGTAAGCCATAACGTTTTCCTGCCCCCGAGAGCTGCTTTCCCGTCATACTTCCTCTCCGTTACCTGGCTGCCCCCACCCCCTCTCCTGCAGCAGCCCCTTTACACCCCCCCTTCCTCTGTTTACTGGGACTCACACAACACCCCCACCCCCTCTGCCTTGGTCCCTGACCTTGGCCTCTCTCCCCAGGGCTTGTCAGAGCCAGGCTGGCCCGGTATTGGCAGGCTGTGCCCCTGCCCTCCGAGCCTGTCTCCTGTGATCCCCTCTGCCTCCCTGTCTGCTCTCGTCACATCAGCTGTTTCACCCGGTCATACCCCCCCCAACCCTTTTTTCTTCTAGGGCTGGTGCCCTACTCGCCGCCTCCGGCTCAGGGGGTGCGGCCTGGTTTGAGACGGCCACACAGGAGGCACTCTGGCTTTGACGGGAGGCTGCCTGAGGTCTGCCTGGTCACGGCCCGAAGTCAGAGCCGCCTTCTGAGAGAGCTGCCCCTCTTCTACATGAGTGTTCCCCAAACACAAGTGCTTTCAGTTCCTGTCGTTTCCTAGCCTCTGGTTCACCAGGACAGCCGAGGTTCCCAGAGACGGGAACCAAACGTGGGGGTAAGGGTGAGACAGATGGTCACGAGAGCGAAAATTACACACACGCCCCCAGGAAGAGCCCTGAGTAGCAAGGACGCAAGACACCACCACAGGGTTACTGTGGGGCTGGGGCGCCCTCTCGCCTCCTTCCCCGGGAGGGCCCGAGGCGCACAATGGGAATCGACTGGGGCTTTGGACAAGCTATTGATCTAGATCAAGGGCACTGCGGAGTTGGTGTATGCGTTGGGGGTAGGGGTGGGGGTGGGAATCCAGACTAACA
>NW_027530010.1:619105-619620 GCF_008692635.1 Crocuta crocuta | reverse complement strand
TAGAACTTGGGCTCTGCCCTGCCCCGGTGCAGAGAGGCTTACGCCTGCCACAGCACACTCGACAGACCTGATCGTCTTGGGAAGCAAAGCCCCCAGAGGGGAACCGGGCTGGACCCCTGGGAGGGGAGGCCTCAGAGAAGAGCACTAAGGACTGTGGGCTGCTTCCTGGCAGAGGGGCACTGCCCTTCATCTCCTAAAGTCTTCGTCTCCACTCTGCCAGGCGGGGAAGACCATAAATCTCTGGAGCCCAGGCTGGAGCCCGCCAGGGAGACAGGTCACTCGTCCCTTCCGGACATCCAAGGGGGACTTCACGGATGCCTGGAAGACACGGGGAGAAGAAGGAACAAGATGATGGGAAGGAGCGGCCACGCGTGCCGCAAGGTCCTCACACCTACGTCTCTGTAATACTTGAGAACAGGAGGTCTCTACGATGCCATTGGCTGAAAGGCCCTCGGCAGTTTGGTGGGGTGACCTGGAAGGTTAGGAGTTCCCTTCAAAAGGTAAAGCAGGATGTG
>NW_027530010.1:603860-619079 GCF_008692635.1 Crocuta crocuta | reverse complement strand
GAAAGCCACAGGGCAGCGGGAGGGCGGCTGAGGAGAGCAGGTGGCCGGGCTGGCCCTTGGCGCCACAGGCGTGACATCTGCGGGGAGCCGTGTGGGGGTCCTTGGAAAGGACAGGTGCCCGGACGTGGGGCCCTGCCCGGCAGGCGTCCTGGTCTCGGCCACGTGATCCAACAGAGGCCAGGCGCTGGTCGGAGAGGAGCCGACACAGGGACAGCACGCAGGGCAGGGGTGTGAGAGCCAGCTGTCTCGGGAGGCAAAGCGCAGGGGTCAGTGTCCTTCCCCAAGGAGACGGCTCTCCATCTAGCCAAGCGTGGCGGCCGGAGGGGAGGAAGGCGGACGAGCAGCAGAGCTCTCCTGCCGGCTTCTGTGTGATATGTTTGATATTGGGTTGTTTAATTAGGAACCAACTAAATATCAAACATATTCTTACAGCAGTGGGCAATTTGGCATCAACCTCTGGGGCCCCTTTACTGAACTGCTTATCTCCAGGGTCCCTTTGGAACGCCAGGGCCGTCAGCGCACGCGGCTTTCACGCTTAGGCTGGAGAGCTGGTGGGGGGGCCTGAAGCCGGAAGCGGAGTTTCAGTTCTCCCTGCAACTGGAAGGGATGCGTCCCTGCTCTTCTGTCCTTGTACTCCTTTCCTCCTTATTCAACACTGCCCCCCACCTTTATTATTATTTTTTTAATCTTTATTTATTTTTGAGAGCGAAACAGAGATAGAGCCCCGGAGAGCATCTCAGTTACCCCTGCTGGAGCTTAGTATTAACGCCAGCCATCTGGCCTTGACATATGACTAATTAGACACATTCACATTCTTCTCTGATAGCTCTGGCCACCAGCAGTGCCCACCTCTCCCCTGACACAGCCTCAGACTGTGGGGTGTTGCTGTACTGGGGTCAGTCGCCACCTGTCAGCGACAGGCTCCAAGTGGAGGAATGAACACGTCCTGGAATGAAGTCCAGGAGAACAGAGCCGGCACGGATGGTGACTGTGATGTGTGGATGGTGGTAGGTTGGGTGGGGGTAAGGAGGGAGCAGAGGGCAGGAAGAGTGGAGAGCAGCACACAGGGCCGGTGCGGGCATGGAAGTTTACTTAAAGATCACTGTGGGCATGGGGTGCCTGGGTGGCTTAGTCGGTTGAGCGTCCGACTTTCGCTTGGGTCATGATCTCGCGGTTCGTGGGTTCGAGCCCCGCGTCGGGCTCTGTGCTGACTGCCAGCTCAGAGCCTGGAGCCTGTTTCAGTCTGTGACTCCGTCTCTCTCTGACCCTCCCCTGCTCACGCTGTCTCTCTCTCTCTCCTAGAAATAAATAAAACATTAAAAAAAAATTAAAAAAAAAAAAAAGAACCAGAGGAGGTGAGAGCTCCCCATCAGGAACCAGAGGAGGTGAGACCTCCCCCATCAGGAACCAGAGGAGACGAGCCCCCCCGTCAGGAACCAGGGGAGACGAGCCCCCCCGTCAGGAACCAGAGACGAGCCTCCCCGTCAGGAACCAGGGGAGACGAGCCCCCCATCAGGAGCCAGGGGAGGCGAGCCCCCCCCCATCAGGAACCAGGGGAGGTGGGGCGCCTGGGTGGCTAAGTCAGTTAACCGTCCGACTTTGGCTTAGGTCATGATCTCGCGGTTCATGGGTTCGAGCCCCGTGTCAGGCTCTGTGCTGACTGCCAGCTCAGAGCCTGGAGCCTGTTTCAGTCTGTGACTCCCTCTCTCTCTGACCCTCCCCTGCTCACACTGTCTCTCGCTCTCCTGGAAATAAATAAAACATTAAAAAAAAAAAAAGATCACTGTGGGCAAACAGAGGGCGCAGTCCCACCCAGATTGCTCTGATGCTCCCCTGCTTCTCTCCTCCACCCTCTTGAAGCGCTGCGAGGGCCTTCTGGAGACCAATGGCCACCGCTTACTGCATCCCTGTGGCTCCTAAGGGGGAGGAATGATGTCTCCCTGCCAATTACAGACTCTTGAAATAGCACAGTAATTCGATCTGGGGATCTGGGGGAATTGTCAAGGATCATGCTGAGTGACCTCTCCTTTTCACTGTTGCTCAAGCTCCCTGAATACTGGGAATCAAAAGGTGAAACTCAACCAGTGGACTTTGACCAGCATCCAACACAGGCGGCGTGAGGGTGACGGGGAAACAGAAGGGCAACTAGGAGCCTCTGGGTGAAAACTACCCTCCTAGAACTGCCGAAGGACCCCCTGGATTTCAGTGCTCTCCCCTCCCTCCCCTTGCTCTTTTAAAACACCCACGGAGCTGCCCAGAGGGTGGAAAGTTCCAGGGCCAGGGAGAACCTCTCCCCTCCCCCACGTTCCATTGTCTAAAATCAGCCTCAGCTGTTCCCCAATTTTTCTTTGCTGGTGATGTCAGTCCATCAAAGCGTCTCACCCTGTGCTTCCCCCAGGGAGGACAACAATGGCGTGGAAGTTGCTGGAAGGCCATATTAGGAAGAAGAGGTGGAGCCCAGGGCACAGATAAAGGCTGGAGTCTGGGGGGCTCCTGGTCACTCAGCCCCCAGCCCCCCTCTCCTGCCCGTGCCCAGTTCTGCTGCGCCCACCGGCGAGCTCACCGGCAGCCGCTGCTCAGGATGGAGGCCATCAAGAAGAAGATGCAGATGCTGAAGCTGGACAAGGAGAACGCGCTGGACCGGGCGGAGCAGGCCGAGGCGGAGCAAAAGCAGGCGGAAGAGAGGAGCAAGCAGGCAGGTTCCGGCATTTGTCTGTCCCGCCGGCCGGCAGGCGAGGAGGACTGTGAGATGGGGGGGTTCTCGTGGGAAGGAGGTGGCCGCCAGGGCCAGCTTGTTCTTCGGGTGGGAGGGACCCTCTTCTTCCCCCACATCACGGGGTAGGCGGCGGACATCTAGGGTATTTGCTCTAGTGCCTGTGTGACCTTGGGAGATCCAGCAGCCCCTCTGAGCCATGGTGTGTCTGCTGGATCTAAATGGGGGTGGATCATGTTTTGGGAGAACCCAGTTTCTAGAGGAAAAGGTGGGGGCTGGGCACGCAGCATCTCTTTTCCCTTGATCTTTTTTTAAGATTTTACTTCTAAGTAAAAAAATCTCTACACCCAACATGGGGCTCGAACTTACAACCCCAAGATCAAGAGTCACATGCTCTACCGACAGAGCCAGCCCTAATCTGAGTCACAGGCATCTACAGCCTTACCATCCCAGGGTCTTAGATGAAAACCCACCATGGCTTGGTCATCTCAGGGTCAGAGATCCCAGGGTCACAGGTCAAGGCATAACTCCTAGGGCAGTTGGCTGGACGTGGCTGGGAAGAAAGTATGCCTCTTTAGGAATGAGCACAGGAGCCCTGGGTCTGAGCCTGCACCGTTGTGTGTGTGTCTTGTGTGTGACTCTTGGGGGTCCTGCAGCTGGAGGATGAGCTGGCAGCCATGCAGAAGAAGCTGAAAGGGACGGAGGACGAGCTGGACAAGTATTCTGAAGCTCTGAAGGACGCCCAGGAGAAGCTGGAGCTGGCAGAGAAGAAGGCTGCTGACGTACGTATTAGAGAGCCGGAAGGTGGGTTAGCCTGCACGTGCAGAGCGCCATGTTGATAGGACCAAACTCCACGACTGAACACACACATACCTGTGGCCTCACAGTGCGTAGACACAGATGCTCACTTACAGCTTTGCACATAATCACATGCTGTGTAGCTTCCTAACGGCGCATGCATTTGTTCTCAAAGGCACGTAGAGGTCTCGTTTTTGTCTCATCCCCAACCTAGGAGTTTCATTATGTTCCCCACGACCTGGACAAAGGGAGGGGACTCCGGGCCCAGACTACTCTCATTTTCCCCATCTCCTCCCCCATGCCACATTCCTAGCTTTTGTGTCCGAGCCCTGGCACGCAGATATGTGTATTAATAGGGAAACTCTCATCTCTCAAGTGCCCAGCAGAGTCAGGTCAGATTTCACAATGGGACAAAAGAGGTCACACTGACCCTGGTCCTATATGGGTTTATCTATCTGGGCCAATGTGGGCACCAGCCCCTATGCCACAGAGATGCCATATAGTCTATATGGCAACAAGAAGGAATCTTACAGGGGGTAAAGGGGTCACCACCATACCTCACTTTCTGGCACTGAATCAATTACTCAGCTTCTCTATGGCTGGGTTGAATTTTCCCATTTGAACATGAAATAAATTGTTTTCTTCCACTTCATGTTTATCCTGTCACCACCTACTTCCCTTTACCTTCAAGCTTAAAGCTTTAGCACAAGAGTAAATGAGAGGTGACAAAGGAAAGATGTTTGGAAGAAAAGTAACATAACAGCAACAAAAGAATGTCCTGGTATTGATGGAAATATAGTCAATTCTTAGCACGCAGTTAACAGGAAAATTGGAGCATGTATTTTTTTTTTTTTTTAGGAGCACATATTTTTAAAAATCACGTTTCGTTTTGGAAAATAGAGACAGAGTGGGCCACTCACAGATGTTTCCAGATCCTCATGTTTGGGCTCTTTGCTCTCAGGTCCATCGTCTCCTCTTTGGCTCCCTGCCACTTGTGGTGGTCAGAGAAGGTGTCGAGGGCTGTTGACCGTATCATGCCAGAGGTCACAGATACAAGGGGGCTCATATACATTATACATATTCATCGTCTCCAAGAGTTTAGTCGCCTGCAAGCTACTCATTCTCCCTTCTTGGAGAACTGCAGTGAACACAGATTACCTTCCGAGCTTTGGACAAGTGCTCGATGGCCAGTTGGAGCTACCTGACCAAGGTTCCAGGTCTAGATGGGCAGATGGTCTTTCTGGCTCATAGGGACAGAAGTTTCCGCAAACTAGCAGTGTCAGGTTAAGGGGAGTTTTGTGAGATGTTGGGTGACAACTCTCCCAGAGAGTCCAAGCTGAAAGAGCGGGTGTGTGGGCTGGAGGTGTGTCCAGGGGCAATGAAAAGAACAAACAAGTTTAACCTTCGATCTTGGGAGAGAGAAACATCGAGGCTGTAGACAATACCCCCATGTCAGTGGGAAGATAAAAGAATTTCCTGGGGATGAATTCTGTCTGTCCCACGCTGTTGCACACATACATACACACACCGCCATCCCCGACCCAGACAGGGGAGAGGGGGGAGTCGGTATATTCGCTTGAAAGAAATTACTCGTGTTTATACAGGAACCCACCAAAAACCATTTCAATACATAATATGTGGGTAGAAAAACTCATTGAACTTCTCTCTCTCCGTTAGCTTTCCCTACAAGTCAGTAAGTACCCCCAGAGGTGTGCCGGGGCCCAGGCCCAGGCACGAAGGCAATGAGCAGGAGGCAGAAACACGTTAGGCTGAGGTCGAAGCAGGTCCTCAGAGCTGGGGGTGGCCGTCCTCCACCGGTGAGCTAAATCCTGTCGCAGCCCAGTTTTGTGCCGTTTCCTGGAACGACATCAGGCCCATTTGTTTTCACATCATCGATTGGCATGTCCCTACAACGGAGTGGTCAACACACCCTGTAGCCTGCAAAGCCAGAAAAGCTGTACTGTCTGGGCTTTCACAGAAAAAGTTGGGGGGTTTCTGCCTCAAAGGATCAAAGGAGGAAAGTGAAGTGTTTATAGGAATTGGAAAAAGTGCTGAATAAAGAGGAAGCATCAGGTTTAAAGTAGAGAGCAAGAGTCAGGGTCACCAGCAGCAGGATGTATGCATCTTTGGCGGGAGGTGCCCTGTCCAGTACAAATGTGCCAGGAAGTTCACAGCTCAGCTCCTACCCTGGAGACTGACAGAGTGTTATTACTCTGATGTGGACGGAAGGGGAGGAGAGGGAGCGCAGGGAGTCAATAACTGCATGTTCACACAGGGAGTTCTGGTTATCTGAGCAGCTTTTTCTGGAAAGCGCAGGATTTACTGGATTGCTTGAACGAAATAAAGGGTAAGGGTATAGCAAGGTCAGTCCAAACTTCACATTTTTCCTCCCTGAATTTATCTGAAATCCCTTTAAAACACCGTAACAAGGTATGCATAACGTTTGCCATTTTAACGACCTTTAAGTATACAGTTTGAAGGCAGGAAGAACCTTCGCATTGCTGTGCAGCCGTGTGTAAGATCTTCTCAGCCCGAGGTGATGTCAGAAGCTCATCAGGGTAAAGCAAGGGGAGAGAGGAGTGCAAGGTGAGGACGAGTCCTACCAGGCGCGAGAGGGCCGGGGTGGACACGTACCCCTGCTGATAGATTGTTGTATTGTTGCTCACCAGGAAAACAATAGCACTGGGCCCTTTGCTGCCCATCCATCAGGCCTTTAAAGGGTATCAGGAGTCAATCCACCTGTTTCCCTGGATCAAGAGAAGATTATCTGTTCACATCTACCCGCCTCAGGAATGCAGTAGTGCTCTGCGCAGCCTCGGGCGGGCCTCGAGGGCTCCGGCCGCCTCACTCGGGCAAAGGGAGGTAAACAGTGCCCCCTGCTGATCAGCACCCAGATGACAAAGTCTCATTTCTGTTTCCATCTCCATCAGACTTCAAACAGAGCTGGAAACATTCTTAGGCCCTCAGGGTAGCGTTTAGTCCTTGTTCTTCCTTCCCAGTTCCAGGAGGGAAAAACCAGTACACAGTGTCCTCTACCAAGCAAATGGTTTTCTCTTTGAATTGTTTCCTCTAAATAGCTCACTGCTCACTGTTTCTAAAAGGAGATAGGAAGAGGGGGCCTCCGGAGGGAGTGTCTTCAGAGCCAGGCAGTGAGGGCAGCACCTGGATTCCCCACCAGCCATTTCAGGGATCAGGATTCTCAATCCTGAATCCTGCTCCACACCATAATTCCGAGGCGAAAAGAGAGTCGCACCAGAGGAGACATTTGTCATGATGGCTTCCTGGGAAGACAGGCGTTCACGGAAGAGAGAAGAGGAGATAAAACGCTCGAGTCTCTTTGCTAACGTGCTTCCGGAAGCCCCGGGGCAGGGCCGGCGGCAGCTTCGAGCTCCGCGCAGCTCGTCAGGCACCGAGGGCAGAGGCGCGGTGAGGCGGGTGCAGTGGTCGCGAGCAGAGGCTCGGCCCCGCGGGACGGCCGGCCGGGCGCTCACGCGGCTGTCGTGGCAGCGAGCCGACAGGAGTCCTTCCTGAGAAAGTCTCACCTGCACAGAGAACTGTGACGCCCGACGACCACCCCTAACTCTCTCAGGGTTCGGAAGGCCTGGCAGGTGGGTAAACCGCTGGTGCAGAGACTCTCCGAGGCGACGCGGGAAGGACGGGATCCGCACCGANGACTCGCTAGAGGTTTCCGGCCCGAAGGCTGAGAGTAGGTGGGTGCTGCTCTGGCCTGGGGGGGGCAGGGCCAACCTACTGTGCGAGGGTGGGGGTTGGGGGTGGGAGCCGCCGGAAAGCCCCCGGCCAGGGCTGCTGGCAGCCTTTCCGCTCCCTCCTCCTGCTCAGGAAATGAGGCTGCAGTCGGCTGAGAGGAAGCGCGGTGCCCTCCCTGGAGGAGGTTAAGGCCGCGGCACCGCCTCCCGTCCTCCGGCCTGGGGCTCTTTCCTCTTTGGGGGCAACTGCTAAACCCACTGTGTCAACCGACGCGAAGCAGCCCAGGAGGAGCTGATGCTTCGCTCGCTACGTTGGTGCAAATGTGCGAGCCGACAAAACTCGCCCGGCCCTACCCATGATGACCTGGAAGGCGGAGACTTCTGCCAGATTCGGGCCTTTATTGCTGAAGTGTAATCAGTGCAGGCCCAGCCGGTTACGAACACTTCTTCCAAGCACAGCTGATAAGCCAGGTTGTGTGGCAGAGTCGGATTGAGTGCCCGTTTCTATCAAGGTTTCTGCTTGACCTCGGCGGTGTGGTTCATGCAGACAGAATAGTGCGTTCCAAGGAGCCTCTAGTGATACTCTGTTGCTTTTCCAGTTGACAGCCACGGTGTCTCTTTCTTGAAAAAATAATAGATACTGGTTCAACGGAAAGTTGGAACATAAAATGTTGATGAAATGAATGGTGGTTCTTGAAACTGCTTTCTGTTTCGCAGTGGTCCAGTAGGTTCAGTAAGCCGCAAGATTTCCCTGTGGGTGGAACTGATCTCCTGACTTGGTTTTGGAGAATCTTGAGACTGGAGAGAAAAGTAACTGTTGCTAAAGTTTGAAGACGTAAGGAAGGACTTTTGTGGTTTATTGGGATTCCTTGTTGTTCTCTTCCCTGGTAAAAATTATTTTCTTCCTGGCTGTTCCTTGGGGGAGTGGCTGAGAATTGCTGTTTTGGGGGGAAAGTGGGAGCATCTGCCTTCCAGGTTAATACTTAAGGATTGTTAGAATGCTCTGGGCATAGAAATGCTAGGGGCTTGACTTCTCTGTCCGGGATTTCCCCCTTGTTCATTATATTGGTACCTTTTTTTTTTTTTTTTTTGAGTTTATTTTACCTGTTTTGAGAGAGAGCAAAAGAGAGTGAGCAAGGGAGGAGCACAGAGCGAGGGAGAGAGCGAGAATCCCAAGCGGGATCCACACTGTCAGTGCGGAGCTTCAACTCCCCAGCCGTGAGATTATGACCTGAGCTGAAATCAAGAGTCAGTCGGTCGCCTAACAGACTGAGCCACCCAGGCACCCCTGTGTGAGTAACTTCTAATTATCAATTCAAGTGAGATGGACTGGCTGGGTGACTCTTTATGGCTAGTGACACTTTCTCATCTTCTTTGTTCTGGAGACTAGATCCCCTTAAAGGGGACAGCGTGGCTTTTACAGAACTGACCATGTGTTGTGGTACAGAGTCTTAGGCTCAACATTCCAAGTATGGGCATCCTGGGCATAGATCTAGGGTGACACCCCTTTACCCCGTCCCCTCTCCCCCCAGGATTCATCCTTGCAGGGAAATTTGGCTCCATTTCCCCCCTGCTCTCCCCAGGTGACGCGGGTGATAGGCTGCAGAGTGTTTCTTAGCTCTTCCCTCCAGCACCTGCCCAGCCTGCTTGCTGAGTTGAGGCCTAGTGAGGAAGTGCTCAGATGGGGAAGTAGGGTGATAGTTAAACATTGATGAAACCAGTTTCTTCTTTCTGTTCCCCAGCTTGAGGGAGCTTAACCCTTTGACTTTCTGCTCTGGTGAACTTTGAACTGCTGAGGAGGAGACACCCCTGGGGAGGGAGGGGATGCTTGGGCTACCTGTTACCCTCTAGGCATTCTGGAATGTGGGTTTTGCAGGCTCCTCCCTCCTCTGGAGGTGGAAACTGAGCACTCCCTGATGGTATCTTGGGCTATTAGTGGAACTGTCACTGAGTGATTTTTCTGGTCGCTCTGTGTGAACATTCACTCTTTGTCGGGAAGCTGGATGAAGCCGGAGCTGACTCCGGAGTTGTTCTGGGCTCCGCGCTTCTTTTCTGCTTTTAGTCTGGAGATTGACCTTTTACAGTGTGGCACCAGGGCAGGTATACTTTCGATTGTGAATCTCCTTTGCAGTTCTTGCTAGACTTAAACAGGGGGCAGAAACATATTCAAATGTACTTTTTCCTTCCCTGTTTTTTGGTTTGTTTTTTGCTTTCTTTTTTTGTTTTTTGTTCTGTAGTGCTGGTAACGATACACATAATGTAAAATTTACTATTTTAACTGTTTCTAAATATACATAGTTCACCTTACTTGTTTTTAATACCTCTCTCTCCTAACGTACTCTGGTATTTCCCTCCTTTTTTCTGGTCTGAAATATTGAGAAACACTATTGAAGAAGCAAGTGGGCTTTAAAAAGCAGGTTTTGGGGCGCCTGGGTGGCTCGGTAGGTTAAGTGTCCCACTTCGGCTCAGGTCATGATCTCACGGTTCGTGGGTTCAAAGACCCCTGTTGGGCTGTGTGCTGACAGCGCGGAGCCTTCCTGGGGTTCTCTCGCTCTCTCCCTCTCCCCTGTTTGTGTGCGCACTTGTTCTCTTTCAAAACCAAAAACAAAACTTAAAAAACAAAACAAAACAGGTTTTTGGCCTTACTCCCCATTTCTAGTCTCTGGAGGGCTGGAACGCCTGTTGCTTGGCTCTCGGTTTGTGGCCTCTGGGGTCTGGTGGACGCAGCAGGCGTTGTCGCCTTTCTTTGGTTTAGGTTTACTCTCCTGTTACCGTTCTGTTTCCCTCACCGCCCGCTCCCAGGGCGAGGCGAACAGCCCTTGGCTCTGCTGCCCCGGTAGCCTCCACCTTTGTTTACTCCGGGGCAGATAGCTCTGCTCCCTTCCTTCCACCTGCCCGCCCCCACCCCCGGGACTTTCAGGTCCCTAAGGACTCCCTGGGTGGATACACCGTGGACACGGTGAAGCCCCGAGCACTCCTTTCCTCACAGGGCCCAGCCTCACTTTTCCATTACTGGTTTCCTTTGATCAAAATTTCATCTGTGGCTTTTGTCTCAAAAGAGAAACCCCAGAGTGGCAGAGTGCCAGATTGGGGCTAATCCCCTTCTGTCCTTGGCCCTGGTCTGCCTCCAGGCACCAGTACCCCAGCACCTCCTTGCCTTGAGGAGTGTGGTGGCCTTGGGGAAGTTCTTTATTTGGAGGATGGTAGCGCTTGAGCCAAACTCCTTTCATAGCTGAACCTGTGGTCAGCCGTCTGCTTGCTTGCTTTTAAACGGTTATTCACCTTTGAGAGACAGAGTGCAAGCCAGGGAGGGGCAGAGAGAGAGGGAGACACAGAATCCAAAGCAGGCTCCAGGCTCTGAGCTGTCAGCACAGAGCCCGACGTGGGGCTTGAACCCACCAACGGCCAGATCGTGACCTGAGCCGAAGTCAGACGCTCAACCAACCGAGCCCCCAGTCGCCCCATGTGTGTTCAGCCATCTTCTCACGTGACCGAATTGCTGCTGTGTCCCTCCTTCTCCCTTGGGGTCTTTCCTTCCTGGGCAGAGGAGAATCCTGTTACTACCTGAAGGAAAGACCTCAGAGTGTATCCTCCAGTCTGGACAGAGGTGGGTGGGCTGAAAGTTCAAAACCACATCTGGACGTGCTGACCCTAGGGTAATTAGAACAGCACAAGGTTTCTCGTCTCCCGTTCTGGGTTGCAGAAGGTCATCCCCCCCAGTGGCTGGCGGGACTTGGGTGCCCCGGAAGGACGGGCGTTGCGCGTAGGTCCTGGCTTGAAGGAAAAGCCTTCCCGCAGACATAGTCCTGGATCTGGATTCTGCGAGCTTCTGTTTCCTTGTGAGGAGAACTGATCCTCTGCAGGAGAGGCAGGAGAACAGTGACTGGCGGGGACACCCGTGGCAGGTTCTGCTTTTGATGTGGCCTTGGCCGGCCAGAGTGTGCGCGCCCTCGGGAGGCCACCAAGATGTGCCTTCTCCTCCCCTTGCCTTGCGAACAGTTGTATTGTAAATGCCGATTTGTGGGAGAAACTGCCCGAGCCAGCTTGTCGTCATGGAAACTGTACACCCTGCCCCCACAGCCTGTTATCTTCTCCATTTGGGTAACTGCTGGTGAGCTGGATGGAGACTTAGATTTTATGAGCTTCTTCCAAATCTGCTTCAATTCCTTTTTATAGTCCTAGGCATTGGAGGGGGAGATGGGCCGTGGCTTGCTGTCCTTGCCTGATAGCTTGACTTGTTCTTGTCTTGAGTTGTTGGCCTTTTTGAGCTCGTGAGGTGAAAGGTGTCTGAGGAGACGACTGTTTTCCCGGAAGAGACAGGATCAGAGAATACTTGTCTTTGTGGTATGTGGACTAGTATAGTTAGAGACACAAACGGGTTCTTAGTAACTTCAGCTTATGTGGACTCGTGACTTTGCTTCTGTGGGTTGGTGGTTATATAGCCCCAGACCCTACAGGACTTTAAATCTCCCATATTTGTATTTGGAAATTTTTGTGCCAAATAACCTGATTGTTTTTAGATTTTTTTTTTTCATTTTTATTTATCTCTAGGAGAGAGAGAGAGAGAGAGACAGCGTGAGCAGGGGAGGGTCAGAGAGAGAGGGAGTGACAGACTCTGAAACAGGCTCCAGGCTCTGAGCTGGCAGTCAGCACAGAGCCTGACGCGGGGCTCGAACCCACGAACTGCGAGATCATGACCTAAGCGAAAGTCGGACGCTCAACCGACTAAGCCACCCAGGCGCCCCGCAAATAACCTGATTGTTAACAGGAGTCTTTTGGGCTGTATCCCTCCCCATAGGGGCTGGTGGCCCAGATTATTTCTGTAGCTGCTCCCACGCCCGACTGCCGGGAGGAAATCAGGGTAATGGAATTCAGGCACAACCTGGACTGGAGAAGAGAGATCGTGTTAACCAGGCACTTGGATAAGCGTCTGAACGGGGAGCGCGCCCAGCGGATTGGGTCCTTGCGTGGCTGTGGCAGCCAGCGCACTTGCCACCAGCAAAGACGTAGTGACATGAACGGGGTCACCAGGGGGGGCTTTGCTGCCAGCCGAGTTCACCCGCATGCAGGCTGCCTCCTGTCCCTGTGTCTCACTCCACTGCTGAGCAGGGGTCATGGGGTGGCCTGTGTTCTGGCCCCAGCCTTTGTGTGGGCTGGAGTCAGGGAGAGGAGCCTCACAGGCTGGGAGGAGGGTGAGGCTGAGGGATGACCAGGGCAGTAGAAGGGAGTCACAGTTCAGAGGTCTGCAGGAGTCGGGGTGGATGTGGAGGGAACATTCTCTTCTGCTCCTCTCCTTTTTTTTTTTTTTTTTTGGTTTGTCAGGCAGGTGATTTTAGTTAGAAAAGGTGGTGGGTGGGGAGAAGGTTGCAGGGATTGAGGGTGGGGTAGGTAGCCCGCCCAGCGTTGCATCCTTTTTCTTTCTGGTCTGGACTGTTACTCTGAAAAAATGTTCTCTTGGCCAGTGAGTCCCCTGGTGTATTAGGATAAGTTCATTGGATGGCTAACAATTTGATTTCAGCAGCAAATTAATAGATAATCCAAAATTCCTTCTTGAGGCGCCTGGGTGGCTCAGTTGGTTGAGCGTCCAACTTCGGCCCATGCCCATGGGTTCGAGCCCCGCGTCGGGCTCCGTGCTGACAGCTCAGAGCCTGGAGCTGCTTCAGATTCTGTGTCTCCCTCTCTCTCTGCCCCTCCCCCATTCATGCTCTGTTCTCTCTCTCTCTCTCTCTCTCTCTCTCTCAAAAATAAATAAACATAAAAACTTTTTAATTAAAAAAAGAAATTCCTTCTTATTTTTCCACTTAATGAGACACTTGAAAGCAGGCTGCGGAGAGGGCAGGACGCCCAGGCTCAGGCAGAAGGAGCCCTTCGCCAGACGCCTTTCCTGACACCCGTGCGCTCAGGAACTTGACCCGAGTCCAGAAAGGAGGCAGCACTAACTGGCACCAGGCCGGGCCGGGAGCGGAGTTTTAAACCGCTCTTCCTGTGGCGCGCATGGAGGCCGGCTGGTGGGAGCGGCAGAGGCGGGCGTGTGCGCCCGGTGCCCGTGCCCGCTCTGGCACAGGCGCTGCTGTGTCCCACCCTGGCTTCCGCTCGGCTCACCCCGGTCTCAGTGCTGCTTCTGTCCATCCTCTCATCCAAACACAGGCTGAGGCTGAGGTGGCCTCCTTGAACCGTAGGATCCAGCTGGTTGAGGAGGAGCTGGACCGGGCCCAGGAGCGCCTGGCCACGGCCCTGCAGAAGCTGGAGGAGGCCGAGAAAGCCGCTGACGAGAGCGAGAGGTGAGTAGGGGAGGCTGCGGGGCGGGCGCGGCGCGCGGAGGAGCCCGCAACACTGAGGGCGTGCGGTTCACGCCGGGACGGGGTTAGGGCTCCCTGGGCTCCATGACCTTGGACTTGGTGTTACCCTATAAGTTGATCTAACGATTGTTAAATAGGGCCACCAGGATGGCCGCCACTTAGGGAACCATGGCCTTACTTGTGAGATGAGTCCCCCTAAAGCAGCGGTTCTCCAGGTGAGGCCGCGGCCCCGCAGCCCCGGGCACTGGGTGAAGACTCAGGCTCTCAGCCCCTCCCCTCTTCTAGGAGGCAGAGGCTCTGGAGATGGAGCCCTGCGGTCGCTGCTGAGAAGCTTTCTTAACCTTGGCGGCACCGTTACAATCGTGGGGGGGAGGGGTGGGGACCCTTGGGGTGTTAAAGTTTGTTTATTTTTGAGAGTGAAAGAGAGAAAGCACGAGCAGCGGCGGCGGGGGGTGGGGGACAGAGGACCTGAAGCGGGCTCTGCACTGACAGCAGAGAGCCCGACGCGGGTCTTGAATTCACAGTGAGATCATGACCTGAGCTGAAGGCAGACGCTTTAACCGACTGAGCCACCCAGGCGCCCCCTGGGTATTGACGTTTTTAAAGTTGGTCTGATAATTTTTACGTGTGCCCAGGGTTGAGAACCAAACCACAGCTCACCTTTGTGTCTGTTGTTGAAAATAGCCAATTGACTTCTTGCCACACCGTGAGGTAAACTAGAACAGAGGCGCCTGCTGACAGGCATGGGGTCAGAGGAAGGCTTTCAGAATCAAAACTGCCCTGTAGGACGTATGTTGGCACCATGCTGCCGGGAGAATGTGTCGTGTGGCTGTGTGCGCTCTTATTACAGAGCGGGGTGCAAATTCTAGAAAGTGAAGAAGGCCTGTTACACACCAGGGTAGTGTGTCATTCTGTCGGGGTGTAGGAAAGTGGGAATGACGTTTGTTTGGGTTTTATCTTCGTAAAACGTTTCTGGAAAGCTTGTGAAGAGTTCTCCTCTGGTGAGCTTACTTACTTACTTTAGAGCGTGAGAGTGTGCGTGAGTGAGTGAGTGAGGGGCAGAGAGAGGGTGAGAAAGTGCAGAGCCCGATCCAGGGCTTGAGCTCACCAACTGTGAGGTCGTGACCTGAGCCGAAGTCGGAAGCCTAACTGACTGAGCCACCCAGGCGCCTCTTAAATGTGTGTTATTTTTTATAAGAGAAAGTCAGTTTTTTGGAAAAGATTTTAAAGAAAACGCACTAAGGTGGGGGTGCCGTGGGAGTCCTTGGTGGCAGGCGGAGGGGACAGGCTTCTGAAGGTGCCGTTCAGGGCCCCTCAGGGTGGAGCTGGCCGCAGACCTGTGAGGGCCGTGTCTGTCCTGCGTTTGGCAGAGGCATGAAGGTGATTGAGAACCGAGCTCTAAAAGATGAAGAAAAGATGGAACTCCAGGAAATCCAGCTCAAGGAAGCTAAGCACATTGCGGAAGAGGCGGACCGGAAGTATGAAGAGGTGGGCTGCCTTGTGTGTGCCCTTCCTCTCCAGTGTCGTTGGGTTCCTGAAAAGGACCACAGGGGTGGGGGGGGGATGGCTTCCTCTTTGCTTCACCGGGCCGTCTGGGTCTTCTGTAGGTGGCTCGGAAGTTGGTGATTATCGAGGGGGACTTGGAGCGCACAGAAGAACGAGCTGAGCTGGCAGAGTCGTGAGTATCTTGCTCCCAAATCTT
>NW_027530010.1:510827-603602 GCF_008692635.1 Crocuta crocuta | reverse complement strand
CCCCGCTCTCTCCCTCCCCCTTTGGCTTGCGCATTAATGTGAATAAACTAAGTGTTCCTTCAACCTTGTTAAACAGAGCCTAGAGAGTGGGCTTCTTCGTTTAGACCCTAGGAATGGCTGTGGGCTGTTACCTCTCTTGACTAGTGACAGGTGACGGATGAGTTTCCTTTATTTCTCGTAGGGGCAGTTTGCAAATTGAGGGAAAATAAACACTGACGAGCAGGTGGTGAGCAGTTAGCCGGCAGGGTCGACAGGGTCCTCCCACCTGAAGCCTGCTTCCTGTCGCTCTGCTGTGACTGTGCCAACCTGAGCTTTGTCTCTCGTACCGTGTGGCCAGTCTGGGGGCCTTAGGGCAAGGGCAGACATGAAGAGCTCCCCTGTTGGCACCTTCTGGGCCTTGTTTAACAAAGTCAGTGCTGATGCATATATATCTGTGCCTCCTTTCCATTCCCCCCCCATACCATGTCCATCGTGGTGTTTTCTTCCCATTTTTTGAAAAACATTTTTTCGTTTTGCTGCTTGTTTTCTTGCTGTGTCCTTTTTGACCTTTCTCCCTCCCCACAACCTGGCTTGTGCGATCCCCGTGACTGTCACTAACAGCCGTTGCCGGGAGATGGATGAGCAGATCAGACTGATGGACCAGAACCTGAAGTGTCTGAGTGCTGCTGAAGAAAAGGTACTAACCCTTAGACCACAGCGAGGTTACGTGTACGGTGTGGTTCTGTTTGGTTTGGTTTTGGTTTTTGTTTTGCAGCTGCCTCCC
Source organism: Crocuta crocuta (assembly GCF_008692635.1). NCBI lineage: Eukaryota > Metazoa > Chordata > Mammalia > Carnivora > Hyaenidae > Crocuta > Crocuta crocuta. Next base: position 602,839 of record NW_027530010.1, on the reverse strand, counting down.
CTCCACTGGTCGGTTTGTTGAGTGCTTTCCCATCTCTTCATGGAATGCTCCATTCTTTCCCTCTTACTTGGCATCTTTCATCTCTTCTTCCTCTCCACAGGGCCTCTCCACAGGGCCTCTCCTTCCCTGGGGTGATTTGGGGGACTATTTGGGTTGGGCACCCGCTCCCACCTCCACCCGAGGTAGCCGTTATGACTCGTTCCTGTAGTGCTTTCTCTCAAGTGTTTTACTAGCATCCGACATTCCGAGTCCTAGCCCAGGAGGGCCCAGCGTCCGCCAGCCTCTGCGGTAGAGGGGGGCGGGTTGACACTTGCTCAGGTGACCTGGGAACTTCTCTTTTCCCCCGTATGCCTTCCAGCTCTCTCTACATATAGGTTCAATTCACGTCTGTGTGTCTCTCTCTCCCCTTTTTTTTATTCTCTCCTTCTTCCCCTTTCCTCTCCTGCGGTATGTAAAACATTCACAGTAAGTGTTCTGAGCTGGAGGAGGAGCTGAAGAATGTCACCAACAACCTCAAGTCTCTTGAGGCTCAGGCGGAGAAGGTAGGGGCTGGTTGTGACCGTGACAGGCTCTGGGGCCTGGGCCCACCCAGCCCTGCCCTTGACGAGAGACTGGAGAAACCCAGTCGTTACGTAATCTAGTGAGGCATCCTTGCCACCCGTATTCTGGGGCTGATGCTAGTTCCCATGTGCTTTCATTGCTTGAGTTCAGGTCCCTTCGTGGTCTCAGGGGCTTGGGGGTCATGTTCTCCTCGGGCTGACACCGCTGCGCTAACTAGCAGTAATCACGGGCCCCGGGAGGTTTTCTAACAGACTGATGGGGGTAACAAATAGTCGGTCCGAGACCTAACAAGCGATCGAGACAGAGGACGCGTCTGTAGCATCACGTGGGACTGTTTCAGCCATGTGGCCTGGGGGGGGTGCTGCACCTCCTCGTGAAACGGGGAAGGAAAATACCTCCTTGGGTTGATTTGAATAAGATCAAAGCATAGGTCGGTTTTAAAAATAAACAACCCAGAGGATTCTAATCCGAGGGTACTGCAGTCTGAAGGGCATTGACTTGTGGATTTTAAGGATCTCTTGTCCAGAAATGGCCCCTTTTCTCGTGGGCCAGTCAGCACATTACAGTCCAGGAGGTTACTCCCTGGAAGGGGGAGTGTGGTGGCAGGCGGGGTGGCAGGCTCGTGCGTGTGAGTGGCTGCGGCTCTGCAACTCGCATTCTCGCTTCTCTTACAGTACTCGCAAAAGGAGGACAAATATGAGGAAGAGATCAAGATTCTCACGGATAAACTCAAGGAGGTGAGTGAGGGAGTCTAGGGGAGGAGTCCATATCTACAGGTGCATGGGGCACTAATTTGGAGTTGACCAGCTGGCTTTGGTTCTGAAGGGTGTACATTAGAAGGTGGAGGAGACAGAGAACCTTCTTGTCTTGCTCATCTCTGATGCCGTCTGGTGCCACATTTCCCCCAGGCGGAGACCCGTGCCGAGTTTGCCGAGAGGTCAGTGGCCAAGCTGGAGAAGACGATTGATGACCTGGAAGGTATGGGGCCTGGGAGCGGGATCCGACAGCTGCAGAGGGAGGCCTTGCCCACTGACCACTTCCCTCCTTCCCTGTGCACCAGAGGGAGTTGCTGGTGACCCGGCACACGTCCCGTGCCCTGTCCTGTGCCGCAGCGAGGTGAAATGGGTCAACACCTAGAATTGGATTTTTACATATACAACCTCTTCCTTTTAATAAGACTTTACCTCGTGTTCTGGAGTTTGCATCCTTCTCTTGGAGGACACTCGTAATGGCTGCGTTTACCTCGGATTTGGTGGTCTGCAAGGGTGTCTCTGAGGTGAAATCGTAGCCATACTTTGAGGGGGCAGTAGGGGCCGTGTTGCTGCACGGCTACGTTTGGCCCTCCTGTTCATCACGTCGGCTGCAGGGGACCTCTCCCAGAGACGCGGCCCCGGGGTGTCTGTGCCTCAGCGCTGGCCACTCTCAGGGGCTTTCTCAGTGTGCTTTGTCCCCACGTTTTGGCAGCTGTGTGCACTCTAACAAGGGACGATGTGCTTTGAGAACTCTTGACACGCGCTGCCCTGGATGCTCAGGGCAGCATATCCTTCTCTTACCTGGGGTGAGTTGGGGGCTGGGCAGCCTGTAGAGCGAAGGGGCCAAGAATACTGGTCTTGTGTGGTAGGTGGAGAATAGTCTGAATATTAACGTGTGCTTTCTCCTGTCTCTGTTTGCACCCATCCCGGCATTCCTGCTGGGAAGTGGATAAACTGGGGGGGGGGGTGCCTGGTCATGGCCGTGCCGGGCTCCCTACCCTGACTGCAGTGGACTGGAGGCGGCAAGAAGCCCGGTGGTCTGGGTGGGGGCAGCGGATCTGAAAACGGCCTGTCGTGGACGCCAGGGTAGATGTCCTCCTAACCCGTGGTATTAGACCCACGGTCACACTTTTCCTAATTTCTAATGATTCCTTCTCTTCATCTGCTTCTGACACCTTTCGCTCTGTCCCCTGGGCCTCCCCTGTGTTCCTGTGCCTGTCCAGACGAGCTCTATGCCCAGAAACTGAAGTACAAGGCCATTAGCGAGGAGCTGGACCACGCCCTCAATGACATGACCTCTATGTAACTATCTGATAGCAGAGTGGGGCTGGGGCCTTGGCTTGTGGGTGGGGGACAGGCTATGCTCAGTGTGCTTCCCTTTATCCTCTGGGAACTGGGGTCTTCACACCACCTTTAAGATATTGGTGCTGGTTACTTGTTGGCAAAAGCCAGAGTGGCATTTAATATTGAATAGGTTGTAGCACCCTGATCTATGTGTGATTTTTTTTTTTCTTTTTGTATATTTTTAAATTCATTGTCCCTTCAGTATAACCGTAATTTTTCTATTTGCTTCTCAAATTTAGTCTTCCCAGAGGAGACGCTGCTGAAGGTAGAATTATGTCATCATATAACTAAGAACATAGGGCCCAGAGAGCTAGTGACTTGGGCCCTAACATTGATTGCATAACAGAATTCAGATCTCCCTTGTGTATCTAATTTGTGTCCTGGTATTGAACTTCAGGAGAAACACCCATGATCTCAAATTTACCCAAAAATTAAGCTGAGTCCCAGAGTAAGCCAGGCGGTAAAAAGCACCAAAAAGAGTTGTTGGGGACTTCGCCTGTTTGCTGTGGACCCCTGATCCTTGATGCTAATGCACCTCCTTGTATCTTTCCCACTAACCCTGAGAAGAAGCCAAATGACTCAGGCTGTGGTATCTGGCTGTCTTTCCTCATTCCTACTGCCTTCTCTTCCCTTTTCTCCCAAATCGCTGTGTGATTGATGCTAGTCCTTCTTACCTAGAGTCTCCTTACTTTTTCGTACAGATAACCGTCACCGTTTCTGCTCTGTTCTGGATCTGCCCCCTTTCCTCGGGGAACCCAACGCCCCACTCTCGCTCTGGATTCCATTTGGGTCGGCCTGGCTGGTCCCCAAGGCATTAGGATGTAGGGGGCGCACAAAGCAACTTGTGTATTCTTCCACCTCCCCCACCCCCAAATTAAAATATCGAGCTGCTGGAAGCCTCCTGCCACCCTGTATTTGTGTCACTGACAGAGCTGCTGCTGTCCCGGAGGAGGAGCCTTGGGGGTGTGACGCGGGGAGCAGCTATTGCAGGCTCTCCCTCCGCTGACTTATATAATCAAAGCCACTTTTGTGTGTGTCTATTTTTCTTGACATTTAAGCTCAAGTGATCGGAGTCTGTCGGAGGGGTGGACTAGCAGAGGTTCCCGGGGGGCGGGGGGGCCACGAGTGTGACGCATAGGTGGCGGGAGGTCGTCGAAGGCCTTCACCGGAGGCTCCTGAGTCCACCTGCCTGGAAGGCTCCTGGCCTCTCGAGTCCGTCCCTTCTCCAGGAGGGCCCGAGTGCCTCCCGATCGCATCCCTGGCCCCTTTTCAGGGGTTCCTTCACATGGCGCATCATTAGAGCACCTAATGTGTTACCAGATGTGTTACCACCAGCCTTGACTTATTAGGTCATCCAAGTCCCAAGTACATAGGATTCTCAACAGTTTTATGTTTTTTCATTTCAACCCTTCTAACATATTTGGGGCATCATGCCATCTGCCTGCCGGTCTGTGGTAGTGGCACATGAGACGTGCTCAACGGTTATTATTGGCAAAACCAAACATCCAGTCATGCATGTTTCACATGATATGCACAAGGCGACAATGAGTGGCTTATTACACACATAAGAATGGTAAATTTTTGTTAGTAAAACTGTGCCTGGTTCACATTGTGGAATCACATGGCAGCTCTGCAGACTCCTCTTCCAGTTTGCACAGCGGAGGTGGGCCAGCCCGCGTCGTGCAGCAGGCAGTGGTACTCAGCTACGCACCCGAGAGCTGGTCCCTTAGTACCTTGGTTTCCCAGAAGATGATATATTTAAAACTTGCTTTTTTTTTTTTTTTTTAACCAGTTAGAGCCCAGTACGGAGGTTTTCCATAATCTGAAACTTTCGGTTGTATTGAATTCAGATTTCTTTTTGTTTGTACCATTTCCTCTTGCTACACAGCCTTTGAGATTAAGGTATAGATGAATTATTCAGCTGATGCTTAACTGGCATCTTTTAGGCACAAAGAATTATGGCGGGACAGAAATAATCAAAGCTGGAGGCACCGTCCCTATTTGCAGGCTGCCCAGAGTCTAGTAGAGAGAGACCACCTGTATAGAGCTAAAGATGATCCGTGGTTAGTGCCACAGATCACAGACTTGGGGGTAGTCGGATGGGGACGAGGTTGATTTCAGTGGGGAATTAGGAGAGTTAGGAGAGAGACTCACGGAAGGTGGCGCAGAGCAGGTACTTAATAAACGTGCTAAAATTTGTGCCTCCGTTTTTAGTGGGTTCCAAAAAAATGTGATTTTGGACAAACAGATTTGATTGAGGGATAGCAGATATTGAGCATTCTGGTCAAAGATAATCAGAAGAGTAGAGGCACAGCTAGAGATGGGAAGGACGTAATGTCCGTAGAGATAGATTTAGACAGGAGGGGCAAGTGTGTGCGGGAGTCAGGTGTGGAGTTTTGGTTTGTAGGCGATGGGGACGCCACAGGAGATTTTAAACACAAATTTGTTCTGACCTGAGGAGCCAGAGGGAAGAGTGGATTCTGCAGTTAAGTCTGTTTCACAAGGGGAGCAGATTATCAAAGTGGCTCATTAAGATGGTGATTCACAAATTTCAGTCATTTGCCTACTGCCTGGTGGCTTTTGCCATATTCCTGTGCTCCCTACATTATTTGTTACTTCATATTTACTCTTGTTTTCAAATTTGTCTTACTCTACATAATTCTAATTTGAAATCAAAGGTTTGATGTGGCCTTAGTGATTTTTCCTTATGCACGTTAAAACAATACAGCAAGTAAGTTTTTAACGTTTATTCATTTTTGAGAGAGAGAGAGAGAGAGAGAGAGAGAGAGGGTGCAGGCGGAGGAGGGACACAGAACCCGAAGCAGGTTCCAGGCTCTAAGTGCTCAGCACAGAGCCCGACGTGGGGCTCGAACCCACAAGAGATCATGACCTGAGCCGAAGTTAGACACAACCGACTGAGCCACCCAGGTGCCCCGCAAATAAGTTTTGTTGAAGCGTTTACAAGTGTGTACTGTCCCGAGATCTCCTGACATAGCACCAGCAGCGAGTATGCCTCATTTGGAGGAAAACTGGGCTCGGTTATTGGGGTTTTCCCAGAGATGGTCCTTCATACAGACATGGCCCTGAAGACGGGCACCGTGAATGGCATTCAGTGTGAGGAGGCAAAGTCCAGGGTAACTGCTTTCGAGCCTAGGGAAATGGTGGCGTTAACAGTGCAGGGAGGTCACTTGGGCCTGGTTTGAAGAAGCGAGAGAAGGTAGAAGAGAATAGAAGTCTAAAAACTGGCAGGTATCCAGGTGAAAGACAGAATTCTGGGGGTTGAGGGCATAGGAGGATGTAAGAGAGATTTGGAACTCCGTACGGGTGGCCGGCAATTTTGAACCTGAAAGTACATCTGAGTCCTGAAAGACAGCTGCACGTGTAGAAAGAATTCAGCAAACAGGAAACCCTGTGCGGAGGAGGAATCCAAATGGAATCGGTTGGAGGGGTGGCCGTGGGACGGGCTGTTGTGCTCATTGAAGCACTTGCGGCTGGATGATCGCCAGAGCTTCTCAACTCCAACTGGTTGTGAAGAAGTTGTCATTGATACTTGATTAATTCGAGGGTGTGCTTTGAGCATTAAGATCAAGGAGAGAAGCTGTATTTCAAGGAGCAGAAGAGTGAACTAGTGGAAAGAAAGTAAAGGCAAGAACTCGAGCCTAGAGCAGTGATGCCCAGCACAGCAGCCCCTCGCCACGTACAGAGCCTGCTGAGCGCCCAGAACGTGGCTCCTGTGATTGAGGAGCTATAGTCCTGATGTTCTGTGCTTTTAGTTCATCTAAATAGAATTAGCCACACGTGGCTAGTGACTGCCTGCCGTGTTGGGTAGTACTGTTCTAGGTGTTCTAGGGGCAGGAAGAGTTGACTGGGCTCAGAGACTGGCTTCTTTCAAAAGAGAGAAGTGGGAAAGGACAGACGTTAGGGGGGAAAGTGAGGTCTGACTTCTGTAGCCTTTGTCTCTCCCCACGGGCATGACTGGTGTGGGGGAGGATGGGGACGAATAAGCCAGGGTAAGAGGGAGATGTGAATTTAGGAGTAGGGCTGAGTCCAGTCCTCCATTTACTGCAGAAGCTCGTGTTACTTGAGCCGGGACTAGCTATGGGAATGAGGTCAGAAAACAGCATTGGTAATCCCAGAGCAAGCGCTTCATCTCTTAACTTTTTCCTCTTAATTCCTTGTTTTAAGTTTGTTTATTTTGAGAGAGAGAGAGAGCGTGTGCGCGCACACACACAGCAGGGAGAGGGAGAGAGAATCCCAAGAAGGCTCCATCCGTGCTGTCAGTGCAGAGCCTGAGGCGGGGTTCGAACTCACGAACTGTGAGATTGTGGCCTGAGCTGAAATCAAGAGTTGATGCTTAACCGCCCGGGTGTCCCCCATCTTCATATTAGATCAAAGCACTGACTGATGGGTTAGTGTCCTTTCCAGCCTTCCCCACCCTTGCTGGGATGCAGTGCAGTGCACAGGAGAATTGCCTGCTCTGTGGGCTGCCCGATGATGATCGGGGCAGCCTTATCTGAGTCCCACCCAGACTCTCTCTTTCTCTAATCCTAGTCTTAATAGTTGGAGAAGTGGGGGGGGGGACCCAAAATCTGTTCTTTTTCATCTCTTGAACCATGAGGCTTTAAAGCCAGTAGAGTTCCCTTTTACTCTGGAGCAACCCCACTCCCTTGTCCTGTTACAGAGTGAAATGGCCCCGATTCAGACCAGTGAGGCCTAGGGATGTGTAGCATTCGTGGGCTTGTTCCCTGACTGGACATGGCTAAAAGGAGTATCAGACCAAATGGATTCTCTGGCTTGCCTTGTTTGTTTTATTTTGCTGTTTTCAGGGAACCAAGAACATTATTATTTTTTAATGTTTATTTTTGAGAGAGAGAGAGCGTGAGCGGGAAAGGGACAGAGAGACACAGGGAGACACAGTATTTGAAACAGCCCTCCGCTCTGTGCTGTGAGCACAGAGCCTGATGTGGGGCTCGAACTCATGAACCGTGAGATCATGACCTCAGCCGGAGTTGGACGCTTAACCGACTGAGCCACCCAGACGCCTCAGGGAACCAAGAACTTTAAAGAGCTCTGTCTGATCCTGAGTTTTTAATCACTGAGGTTGCAGAGTTAGAACCCTTATTACTAAGTTCAAGGTGAGAGCATGACCACACTTGTCTCCTGGCCTCATACAGTTCTTAGGGAACTGTGTGCTCTCGAGCTTAATCAGGACGGAAAATGCTTCCGCTCCTCTGTCTCTTCTTCCCTACGTGGAACAAAACCCTCATTGACCAGGCTGTTTTGAAGGATACGATTCTGATGACACCCTACGCCCCCACGACAGGAGTGGGAGTCCCAGTAACCGTCCTGGGCACGGATGCTCCGGAGAGTCAGGCGGCGCTGCCCACCACGGAAAGCTTCGGAAGGGAGAGTTCAGGGGCGCCTGCGGGGCTCCGGCGGTTAGGCGTACAACTTCAGCTCAGGTCGTGATCTCATGGTTTATGAGTTCGAGCCCCACGTCGGATTCCGTGTCCCCCTCTCTCTCTGCCCCTTCTCCACTTGCATGCTCTCTCTCTCAAAAATAAATAAACATTTAAAAAAGAGAAAAAAAGATGAGATCTCCACAGAAATTTGAACCCCTGCGTTGATCAGAGAAGCCCCAGTGAAGGAGACAGGTCTGACCACAGGCCTCCTGGAGTTTCTGGACTAAGGGGGTGTTTCTCAGTGGTGGACACTCTGGGACGCACAGAGCAGCCCCGCTTAGTGCTGTGTCCTGCCCAGCACGTCTGTGCAGGGTCCTCTGGCTACTGTGTGCCCTGTACGTTTCCACATTTCTTCCTAAGGGGAGAGAAGAGGCGATAGTCGTACACATATAAGAACCTCTGGTTTAATGAGAAGTGCAGTTCTAAAAGGTTGCTCTAATTTTGCCTTTTAATACAACTGTTATTTTGGTCATTCCCTCCCAGGATCATTTTGTGTATATGTACGTTGTCTGTTTTGATGGTGTTCATAAAGCGGCAAGTCTTATTGGGACCATACTGGCCATCACCTTCCGGGTAGAATTGTAGAAAACCTGCCCAGAGGGCTGGTGCCGGAGCAGCACACCTTGACCGTGGGCACAGTCAGCCTACAGATGCAGTTGATTTTAAGACGTAGCACTAACCTCGGAAAGCTGGAAGAGGCCGCGTCTTTATACTGAGGTCCTGAGACCATTTTGAAACAGACAAACAGACTGTAAAACACTGGAAGACACTTGCTCATGAACTTGAGAAACGGGCACTAGTAGACCAGTAAGGTCTGTCCCCGAGTCCCAGCACCCCTGTGCTGGTTGGGTGGCTTCGGTCTCCCTGCATGTGCCTCTCTTGAAGGTGCTCCAGGTGAAACACTCCGCTAACGTCGGTGATTTGAGCACCTACCTACTTAGGAATGCTTTTGGTTATAAGAAACAGCTTAGCTGTAGCTTAAATAAACAGGGGACTGACTTTTCTCCTGTAATAACAAGCCCAGATTTGAGCAACTGTGGCCTTGGGGTAGCTGGGTTTCTGTGATTTTCTTGGCCCTCTTGTAAGGTGGAGATCTGCCACCCTCATCCTCACATTCATGTTCAAGGCAAGAAAGAAAGCTCATTTCCCCGGAACTTCCAGCGACTTACACTTGTATCTCATTAGCCGGAAATGGATGCCATGATCACCCCTAACTGCAAGGGAGGCTGGAGAAGAGAACAGGATACTCTCGATTCACCTTTTCTGGGGCCATGACATGCTGCTGACCCCAGTGGGATTGGGTTCTTTCAAATTTTTTTTGTGGTTTAATTCTGAGAGAGAGAGAGGGAAAGAATGCAAGAGGGGGAAGGGCAGAGAGAGAGAGGGAGACACAGAATCTGAAGCAGGCTCTGAGCTGTCAGCACAGCCCGACGTGGGGCTCGAACCCATGAACTGCGAGGTCATGACCTGAGCCGAGCCAGACGCTCTTCCGACTGAGCCGCCCAGGCGCCCCGGGACTGGGTTCTCTTAGAAGAGGGGAGGTGGGGTTTGATTGGATAGGCCCCTGTGCTGGGCTTACCACTGAGCGCCTACAACAAGAAGCACTAGAAAGTAGATTGAATGGATGTCGCATGTTGATCCCAGTTTATCATTCGCAGTGCCGGATTGAATGCTTTTACAGAAAAATCAGCTCCTTTCAAACCCTCAGTGTTGTCAATGTAATTCTCGTGAGCCAGCTGTGTTCCTTCCTTTGCCCTGTGTCCCTCAGGAAGGGAGTGAATGCCCTTGTGAAGGAGACCGGTTTTTCCTTCTCAAAGCGCCGTGCGTCCAACTTGGCAGCCGCAGTTTTTATTTTATTCCTCTGCTGGTCTTTGCGCTGCCTGCCTCTCCCTGCCCTGTGTCCCCGCGGCCACGTGCCCACAGATGCGCGAGGTGTCTGCCGGCTCGTCGGGAGTTCCAGGGTTTATTCCTGGTGTTCCGCGGACGTCCCCCTTGCCGCCGCCTCCCGTGTCCTCTCCTCTGTCGCTGCCGCGGAGCCGGGGGCTCTCTAGGAGCCGCAGCAGCGCGCGGGTGGGGTGCGCACGCCGCTGACTTGGGCCCCAGCGGAAAGTTGGTTGTTTTTTTGAAAGTCCTTTTGCCCCAAGCAAATTGCTTTTTAATTGGAGCAGTGAGAGGATTACTGACTTCCCAGCCCGGGGGTTGAGTGAGGCCAGATGTTCTATCCCTTTCTAGAGGTGATGGGTGAAGAGGGCGGGGCCTGAGAGAACGGAGCCAGGAAAACCTAGGAGAGTTTTCTGGTTTCTACCCTGGCTGCTCTTCCCCTCTTGTGCTGACTGTAGGCTGCGGTCCCCTTTCCATGGATGTTTTCTAACAATAAAAGGACCGATTAGACAAGATGTCGCGATTGCTTCATCTGCCGGCCCAGAGATAGGCCCTTCTGACCCCGTGGAAAAAAAGGAAGGGAGAGAAAGGGGTGCGGGCCATCAGTAGATCTGTGGTTTTGCTTGCTGGGTGTTCAGCTGCTGCTTTTCTTCCCTACGTTTGCCTCCTTGTTTGCTTTTGCTGCTTTTATGTTTGATTGTGAGTGACTCTCATAAGCTAGTTGTGAGCAGTAGCTCTAAAAACCTGTTGAGGTTTGCTTACGTTTGCTCGCGTTCTCGACTTGGCTTCCTTCAGACATTCTGTGATAGGCGGTGGGGGTGAAGATCTTGGATTCTCAGGTTGAGACTCTGGTAGAAACAGGCCCATCCCTGTTCTCGAGGGTCACGCCCCCCGGCCCAGTCAAATAAGTACCACCCTGTGGGCAGAGCCGGAAGAAAGAATGGCTGGTGCTCAAGGCTGCCTCCGTTGGGGGCTGGAAACTGAAAGCCTTGGTCGGGTGTGGGTGTGTGAGGAAATGGCTGATAGGCCGCGGCCCCTTCCCCCGGAAGTGGAGCAACCCCGCAACCCCGGGGGGCACCCTGATCGCCCCGCAGAGGTGGGCGGTGCAGGGCTCAGGCCTGTGGCTGGGCCGCTGTGCTTCTGCGGCAGGAGTGACCCTCACTGTGGGTAGACATTGACATTTACTTCTAGTTCTAGTAACATTTCTCCTTTACACCCACCAGATAAGCTGAAATGCACCAAAGAGGAGCATCTCTGTACACAAAGGATGCTGGACCAGACTCTGCTTGACCTGAATGAGATGTAGAGGCCCGGGCCGCCCTGCCCCCGACTCCGCTTGAGGCCAGCTTGCCCGAAGCCGGCCTGGAACCTGAGGGCTGATCTTTAACTGGAAGGCTGCTTTCTCCTTTTTGCCGCCCCTCCCACCCCAACCCCTATGTCTTTTTCGCCAAACTGTCTCTGCCTCTCCCCAGAGACTCCAGTTGGGCTTGAGGCTGAGCACCTTTGGGAACAACGTTTAAGGGAATGTGAGCACAATGCAAAGTGTCTTTACAAGCATGTTGTGATGTACACATTTTGTAATTACCTTTTTTGTTGTTGTTGATGTAGCGACCATTTGTAAAACATTCCTCCCGATTCCAGAGTTCTGAAGCAGCAGTCTTACCCCTTCCTCACATTTGGAAAGTAACTTTTCAGCTTAACGCACACTGCTCTCTCCACAGAGGAGGGAGCGTGGCAGGGCCCTGCCTGCTGAGGGCCAGAGCCCCGAAGGATCCCCACTCTGGGAAGCTTCGTTGCTCTGTCCAAAGTACCAGCCAAATTAGAAAGGTGATTCCAGGAGTTAGCCAAAAAAGTGTGGCTCAGGGTTTCAGCTTTAAGGTATCTTTGAGCAACTTCCATTTTTTTTCCATCAGAAGTGACCAAACAAATTAAGGTGTGAGACCTCTATCTGAGACCAAATCCTTGTCCTATCCTTACCCCTTTGCCAACCGCTCTCAGAACGGATGGTGTCCCCTTTCTGTCGAGGTGACCACTTACTTGCTCTCCTGCCTCCTTGAAAGAAAGAGAAAATTATGTGTTTGCCACTGATTTAGCCACATGAAACAAACTCATCTCGTCACCCTTTTCTGGGACTGAAGCTGCTGTCTCTAAAAGTGCCATGTCATTGTGCTTTGTATCAGTTAGTGCTGGAGAAATCTTGAATAGCTTATGTACAAAACTGTTTTTAAATTTTATATTATTTTGAAACTTTGCTTCTTTAGGGTTGGGGCACCTTGGCCACCCAATCGGGCTGAGAACTCTACAGTCTGTGGGCTGACGGTGTGCTGATCTTTTAAAGTTTCTTTCCCTGCCCAGTCCCCCTTGTTGGTGAGGTTTCTGTGAGGTCTGTTAGGTGTGCATCCTGCAGCTTCTTGGCTTACAGTGCACTCCCCTTTGGTGTGCTCTCTCCGGGGGCCGATTGAGAGAAAGAAACCAATAGTGCAACTGTTTTGATACTGAAAATTGACAAGTGTCTTTTTGAAATAAAGAACCAGTCCCTCCAATCCTCACACTTCCTTGACTTTTATTTACTGCTCCAAATGTGCTTTCCCCACAAGAACCATGAGGTTTGAGCTAAAACTCAGATCTTCATGGGTGGTGGCAACGGCGTGTGGTAACGCTCGCCGTGGAAGCAGACCACCAAACTGGGTTCAGACTCCGCTCAGATTCTTAACTTGTATGTCCTGATGGACACAAGCAGATTTATTCATGTGTAAAGATAATGTGTATTATCAGGGTAAGTGTGAGGGTTAGAAGTTAATAGTTATGTGCCAGGCCTCTTCTAGGCTACTTAACTTAGCACTGCCATGTTCAGTGCTTTTCCTTCACAACTGTGTTAATTCTTCTAAGCCACGGATTTGTTAGGCTCTGTTCACACACTGCCCTGCGGCCGACTCTGAGCCGACAGCCTGTTGGGTACTTGGAGAGCACAGGTTAAGTTAACCAGGCGTGTTTGCTCAGAGACCGGCTGTGCGCGCGGAAGCCTCCGTGGCAGCCTTCCGGACGCCAGTGCCCGGCCTTCCCTGCGCTCTGGCCTTGAGGCCGGACACAGGTTTGACTCCTAATAAAAACGACACCGCTCCCTTGGCAAAGTCAGCTGTTCATGACCGCGGCTGCAAGGATTTCCATTTGCGGGCACCGACCGATGCCGCCTGGAAGTTACAGCCCCCCCAACAAAACCGCAACCAGCCCAAACTTTTTTTTTTTTTTTTTTTTTGGCTAGGAGCTGACCACAAGGTAGGCAACAAGAAATTACGCTGGGAGAAGTTAGCCCTTCCTCGACAATTTGTTCGTTTCCTCGAAGCCAGGATTTCAGGAAGCTGCCCTCCGAGCACGCGGCCGGCTTCGCGCCTCCCGCTGCCACGCGCCGGNCACAAGGGAGAACTTGGGGGGCTGGAGGAGGTCCCCGTTGGGTGGGCAGGGCCTTCCCCTGGGTGACGGCGTGCGTCGGCGGCCACTGCTGCGCGGAGGGTGGGCGGCTGCCAGGGCCCCGGTGTCTGGGCTCCTCGGGGTCCCCGGGGACCTCCCGCTCAGCGCCCCGGTGCCCGCGCCGCCTGTCGGGCCTGAGGCAAGGAGGCTCAGCATCAAAGCCCCAGGAGGTTTTTGGGTTTTGTTTTGTTTGTTTGCCGCCTGTCGGGCCTGAGGCAAGGAGGCTCAGCATCAAAGCCCCAGGAGGTTTTTGGGTTTTGTTTTGTTTGTTTTTGTTGTTGTTTGAGTTGGACTTAAACACCTCATGATTGAGGCAGCCTTTCCACCTTAGCAGCCCAGGTTTACATTGGATGGAAGTGCTTTCCTCAGAGGAGAAATCTACGCCTCTCGTGATTGGAAACCCGTCACTGCGTTTACAGACCGAGTGGAGAATATAGCGGTCTTGTTTTGTTTTATTTTGTTTTTAAATTTTATTTAGAAAGAGAGAGCAGGGGAGGGGAGAGAGCGGGGAAGGGGCAGGGAGAAGAGGGAGAAAGGGGATCCCAAGTAGACTCCGCATTATCAGTGAAGAGCTGGTGGCAGGGCTCCAACCCATGACCCTGGGATCATGACCTGAGCCGAAATCAGGAGTCCGCGGCCCAACTGCCTGAGGCCCCCCCGGTACCCCTGTAAGAAGCTTGTTTTAAATATTGAGGGAGAGGGACGCCTGGGTGGCTCAGTCGGTTAGGCAGCCGACTTCGGCTCAGGTCATGATCTCATGGTTCGTGGGTTCGAGCCCCGCGTCGGGCTCTGTGCTGACAGCTCAGAGCCTGGAGCCTGCTTCGGATTCTGTGTCTCCCTCCCTCTCTGACCCTCTTGTGCTCATGCTGTCTCTCTCTCTCTCTCTCAGAAATAAATAAAAAATGTTTTAAAAAAAGAATTTTAAAAAAAATATTGAGGGAGAAATAGAATACTTGTATAACTTGGTACAAGGGGTCATTGGGAAAGGTTCTCATGAGTCTCTCACTGAAATCTTGTGTCTCTAAGCATGGTCCCTACTTTAAAGTGTAATTTAATTGTACCTGATAATATGTAAGGAGGAAAAACTATAAGAATCTGTGTTCCGCTAAAAGTTAATTTTAACCCACTTTCTTATTTCAGACTCTTAAGTGTTTTATTCTGGCAGGCATTCCACCCATCATGACGCAGTAACTGTTGAGCCTTTATATGAAAATGGCACCTTATGTTCCCAAAAAGCTGTGCTCATTGCTGAATCTTCCCAACCCGCACGCCTCAGCAGTATTATCCTTGCTCGAGAGATAGGTATGTTGAGAGAAAATACATTATGAAATTGTTCATCTGGAGTAGGATAATCTGATATCTTTTATACATAATATAAATGGTGTTGGCTTCAAATATGAAGTAGAAAAAAAGCATTCTACAGTATAAACTGTAATTGTGGTATCCTATTCTGTGACTTTTTTTTTTAATGTATATGTCTAGTACCTGGCTGGCATGGTGCCCGATGTAGAGTGGAAACCGTAGCTATTTGAATCAATAAAAAAAAGGAAGGAATTATTTATTTGAACTAGCTTAGGTGTGTTAAGGGCTGAGGTGGGTCTTGAACAAGGCAAAAGGTAGTATAAAAGCAAGTGCTTTCAAAGTGTGGTCTGCGAACCTGTGTCATCGGCATCATCAATATCGCCTGGAATTTGTTACAGGGTAAGTCCTTGGAGTGCCCAGCTGGTTCAGTCGCTGGAGCATGTGACTCTTGAACTTGGGTTGTAAATCCAAGCCCCACGATGGATGTAGAGATTACTTAAGAATAAAATCTTAAAAAAAAAAAAAAAATGGGGGCACCTGGGTGGCTCAGTTGGTGTCTTGCTCCTGGTTTCAGTTCAGNAAAAAAAAAAAAAAAAAAAACCCCTAAGGAAAAAAGATGTAAATTCTCAGACCCCATCTCAGATCTGCTGAATTAGAATCTCAGGAGTGAAGCCAGGGAATTAACAAGCTCTCCAGTGATTCTCATGCACACTAAAGTTTGGGAGGCACTGCACCAGTCTGTTTTAGACCAGAGCAGCTCAAGAAGGGCTATTTGTACCCAAAATCAAAGCAGGCCATTTTGCATCCTAGAGTTTCTGGCACTTCATTGCTGTATTGATAGGCCAGAAATATCTGTATAGGTTTTTTTGNAGTTTGAGCCCCACATCGGGCTCTGTGCTGACAGCGCAGAACCTGCTTGGGATTCTCTCTCTCCCTCTTTCTTTGCCTTTCCTCTGTGATTTCTCTCTCTCTCTGAATGAACTTGAAAAAAAATTTTTTTAAAGAATAAAATTGTAAAAAAAAAAAAAAAAAAAACCCCTAAGGAAAAAAGATGTAAATTCTCAGACCCCATCTCAGATCTGCTGAATTAGAATCTCAGGAGTGAAGCCAGGGAATTAACAAGCTCTCCAGTGATTCTCATGCACACTAAAGTTTGGGAGGCACTGCACCAGTCTGTTTTAGACCAGAGCAGCTCAAGAAGGGCTATTTGTACCCAAAATCAAAGCAGGCCATTTTGCATCCTAGAGTTTCTGGCACTTCATTGCTGTATTGATAGGCCAGAAATATCTGTATAGGTTTTTTTGTTTTGTTTTTTTTTTATTTCTAGGAGAGAGAGAGAGACAGCGTGAACAAGGGAGGGTCAGAGAGAGAGGGAGTCACAGACTCTGAAACAGGCTCCAGGCTCTGAGCTGGCAGTCAGCACACAGCCCAACGCGGGGCTCGAACCCACGAACCGCGAGATCATGACTTAAGCGAAAGTCGGACGCTTAACCGACTAAGCCACCCAGACGCCCCTATCTGTATAGTTTTAAGATGTTTTGATAGTGGTATGTTTGTACTGTGTTAGTAAAGAGTTCAGTTTACTTGTATATCATGTTTCATATGATTGAAGATGCTGTCTATTAGAAAGCTGTGGTTTTTTTTTTTTTTTAATGTTTATTTTTGAGAGAGAGAAAGAGAGAGAGAGGCACGAGCAGGGGCAGAGGGAGACACAGAATCTGAAGCAGGCTCTAGACTCTACTCAAAATGGATGAAGGACCTGAATGTGAGACAGGAAACTATGAAAACCCTACAAGAGAAAGCAGGAAACAACCTCCTTGACCTCAACTGCAGCAACTTTTTAACTCGACTCATCTCCAAAGGCAAGGGAATCAAGAGCAAAAACGAACTATTGGGACCTCATCAAAATAAAAAGCTTCTGCACAGCAAAAGAAACAATAAATAAAACTAACAGACAACTGACGAAATGAGAAAAGATAGTTGCAAATGACATATTGGATAGAGGGCTGGTATCCAAAATCTGTGAGGAACTTACCAAACTCCACACCCGGAAACAAATAATCCAGTGAAGAAATGGGCAGAAGACATGAACAGACACTTCTCCAGAGAGGACATCCAGATGGCCAACAGACACATGAAACGATGCTCAGCATCCCTCATCATCAGAGAAATACAAATCAAAACCACACTGAGATACCACCTCACGCTGGTCAGAGTGGCTAAAATGAGCAAATCAGAGAACTCTAGATGCTGACGAGGATGCGGAGAAATAGGCATCCTCTTACTCTGTTGGTGGGAATGTAAACTGGTGCAGCCGCTTTGGAAAACAGTGTGGAGGTTCCTCAAAAAATTAGCAGTAGAACTCCCCTATGACCCAGCAATAGCACTGCTAGGGATTCACCCGAAGCATACAGGGGTGCTGATGCATAGGGTCATATGTACCCCAGTGTTCATAGCAGCACTTTCAACAATAGCCTATTGGAAAGAGCCTAAATGTCCATCAGCTGACAAATGGATCAAGAAGATGTGGTTTAGGGGCGCCTGGGTGGCTTAGTCGGTTAAGCGTCCGACTTTCGCTTAGGTCATGATCTCACGGTTCGTGGGTTCGAGCCCCGCATCGGGCTCTGTGCTGACTGCCGGCTCAGAGCCTGGAGCCTGTTTCAGTCTGTGACTCCCTCTCTCTCTGACCCTCCCCTGCTCATGCTGTCTCTCTCTCTCTCTCCTAGATATAAATAAAACATTAAAAAAAAAAAAAAGATGTGGTTTATCTATACAATGGAATAGTACATGGTAATAAAGAATGAAATCTGGCCATTTGTAGCAACGTGATTGGAACTCGAGGGTATTATGCTGAGTGAAATAAGTCAGGCAGAGAAAGACAGATACCATATGTTTTCATTTACAAGTGGAACAGGAGAAACTTAACAGAGGTCCATAGGGGAGGGGAATGGGAAAAAATAGTTAAGGAGAGGGAGGGAGGCAAACCGTAAGAGTCTCTTAAATAGAGAAAAAACTGAGGGTTGATGGGGTGGGACAGAGGGGAAAATGGGTGATGGGCATGGAGGAGGACACTTGTTGGGATGCGCACTGGGTGTTATATGGAAACCAACTTGACAATAAACTATAATAAAAAATGTTTTATTAATTTTTGAGAGAGTGCAGGTGGGGGAGGGAGAGGGAGAAAGGGTCAGATGCAGGTTTCTCTCGGACAGGCTGACACAGTGAGCATGAACCTCGAGATATGACCTGAGCCCACGTCGGACCCTCAGCTGACCCAGCCCACCCAGGTCCCCCCTGGTTAAGAGATATCTGAAATGGCTTGATCATTTCTGCCTCATATGTAATACTTTTTGGCTGGGAATCTTTAGTCTCTGTGTCTGTCCCCACAGTACATCCTCTGTGCCATGAGGACTGCTGGCACTGCAGTATTTCTCAAGAGGAGCAATTAAAACCAATAACACTTAGAAGCTGGGTGTGTGGCTGGCTCAGTTGGAAGAGCGTGCAACTCTTTTTTTTTTTTTTAAGATTTAAAAAAAAATTTTTTTAATGTTTTATTTATTTCTAGGAGAGAGAGAGAGACAGCGTGAACAGGGGAGGGTCAGAGAGAGAGGGAGTCACAGACTGAAACAGGCTCCAGGCTCTGAGCTGGCAGTCAGCACAGAGCCCGACACGGGGCTCGAACCCACGAACCGTGAGATCATGACCTAAGCGAAAGTCGGACGGTTAACCGACTAAGCCACCCAGGCGCCCTTTTTTTTTTTTTTTTTTTAAGATTTTTAATCTCTACACCCAACATGAGACTAGAACTCATAACCCTGAGATCAAGAGTCTCATGCTTCACCAACTGGGCAAGCCAGGTGCCCCAAGAGCATGTGACTCTTGATCTTGTGGTTGTGAGTTCAAGCCCACGTTGAGGGTAGAGATTACTTAAATAAATAAAACTTTAAAAAAACCCACAACACCTAAAAGCTATATAATATTGGCCTCTTAAGTTAGCTTTGCCATTATATGGAACTGACTTTTTTTTTTTTTTTTTTGGTCTCCAGTACATCTGAGTTACCACCTTTCTTACCCCATCTCCTTAACCATTTGACTCCCAGGGGCTTAAAGAGTGTGCCGCTATTGGTACCAGATTTTCTTCCTACTAATACCCATTCTACAAGTTTTGATGAAGACTTTCAATGTTTTCACATAGGAAATCAATGGCAACTATGTCATGACTACTGCCTGGCTGACAGCAGTTGTAAGATGTCATCAGCTATCAGAAGTCTCAATTTCAGAGATGTTAGAATATCAAAAAATAAGTGTCTTAGAATCAGTGAACTATGGTATGAGGAGTCTCAAAGATGAAGATCCTTGAGGAACATGTCATGCAGGGCAGCTACAATGGATAGAGAAGAATACCAAGGTCAGAAAAGAATTGTTTTGGTCACATAAGCAATTTTTTTAAGCTTATTTATTCATTTTGAGAGAGAGAGAGCACACACAAGTGAGGAAGGGGCAGAGAGAGAAGGAGAGAGAGAATAGCAAGCAGGCTCTGCACCACCAAGGCAGAGCCCAGTGTGGGGCTTGAACTCACGAACTAGATCATGACCTGAGCTGAAGTCAGACACTTAACCAACTGAAGCCACCCAGGTGTCCCTCAATAGGCAATTTTTAATGTTATTACTCTTAACTATGTGAAATTGTTCTGATATCAAAAGAATCATTTACACAATTGCTAGGAAGAATGTCAAATCTGGCTCTCAAGCTTAATTTCATCTGACTTGTAAATATTCCGAAGTTAAGTATCTTTTATATCACTTTTCCCAGATTTGCTGTTAGTACAATTGTGTACATATATGATGAAACACTCAATGATAAATGCGATTCTCTGTGTGCTACCAGGTACATTCTCCTGTGAGTGGAAAAGAGCACTCTGAATCGGGGAGGCAGAAGAAGGAGAGGACATTGTGAAAGAAAAGTATATGCCTAAGAGAAATTGTTCACTCCTGTTTGGGTGCTTAGAATTTTATATTTTTGTTGAAGCTGTATTAAGCAAATTAGTGGCTAGGACAGAGACGATGGATAGAGGTGAGAGACGAGGTGGGCATGTTTTATTAGGTAAGAGTGCTAGATTTCTTTTCATTTTTGCTCTGTTTGGACTAGGTGCTACCTCCTTTTGGTAAAACCTTCGAAGAATACACAAGGTTATATAGTGAAAAGCCTCTAATGTACTTTGTCCAAGAGGCAGCCACTTTTCTGTATCCTTCAGAGGCAGTCTGAATATATGAATATGGCTTTTTTTGTAGTGGGAAATCTAGATTTTTAACCTTAGGTAAAGGACAGGTAGAGGAGTTTGAAGATGAAGGCATGATTTTAGCTTACTTGGAGTATAAAGAAAGCATTCCGATAACAATGATTTTGGTGTGGGGAGATAATATAGGGTGATCAGTACTTTTTGTGCTATGCTCAGCATGTTGGTATCCTGTAAACTAATCAAATTACTGGTTGATTAGTTGCTGCAGTGGGTTATAATTGTATAATCAAGAGGAGTTAATTTGGAAGCTAGGCTAGGTATGAGAGTCAAGGCAGGAAATGTTTACCATTTCCACTCCCTCTTTTTTTTTTTTTTAAATGATTATTTTGAGAGAGGGAGAGGAAGAAAGAGAACGAACACAGGAGGAGCGGAGAGAGAGAATCCTAGGCTGATTCCATGCTGTCAGCACAGAGCATGATGTAGGGCTTGAACTAATGAACTGTGGGATCAGGACCTGAGTTCCCCAGGTGCCCCAACTCCCTCTTTTTTGTTCCTGGCTCTGCATCCCTTTGGTTCTTGCAATACTGGCTTCATTCTTTTAGATTCTTCCTCCTTCATCTCCCTGGGTCAATTCTCCTCCTCTTTATCTCATTCATTTTTCTTTTTTCATTACCTTACTCCTGTGTGGACCTGAAGTAATATGGGCATATAGATAAGAATATTCATTAGATTATCTAATAAAGTTATTCATTTCTTTTTATATTTAAAAAAGGTAAGTTGAAGGTATGATATTTCTCCTAAGTACTCTGAATTTACCTACAAACCATACAAGGTAAAAAGTAACTTTTTTTTCTTTATTGTCAGTGGCCAGGTATTGAAAAGCTTTCTCCTGTTAAAGCAGTCACATGGGTAGTCATTGTGCACATAAGGCCTTTCATATTTTTTATGTAAGGTCACAGCTGCTTCTGTCCTACCGTTTCCCTATGTATTTCTTCACAGAAGAAAAGTATTTAATTTCCCATTTACTTAGTGCTAGATTATGCAGTGCTTAATTATCTAGTGTAGATTACCCAAGGTCACCTTCCTTCCTTTGCCGTCCTTGGAATTAAATATTAAGTAAGAGATCAATCAAGTACATTTTTAAAATAATTTTAGTTTGGTTTTTAAGAGAGAGACAGAGGGGCGCCTGGGTGGCTTAGTCGGTTAAGCGTCCGACTTTCGCTTGGGTCATGATCTCGCGGTTCGTGGGTTCAAGCCCCGCGTCGGGCTCTGTGCTGACTGCCAGCTCAGAGCCTGGAGCCTGTTTCAGAGTCTGTGACTCCCTCTCTCTCGGACCCTCCCCTGCTCACGCTGGCTCTCTCTCTCCTAGAAATAAATAAAACATTTAAAAAAAAAAAAAAGAGAGAGACAGAGAGTGGGAGTGGGAGAGGGACAGGGAGAGAGGGAGAGCAAATTCCAAGCAGGCTCCACACTCAGGGCAGAGCCCAGCTGTGGAGCTCAGTTCCACAGACCATGAGATCATGAGCCGAAATCAAGAGTTGTACATTCAACTGACTGAACCACCTAGGGTGCCCCCCTAAAATAATTTTAGATTCATAGAAGCCATGCAAAGATCATACAAAGAATTCCTGTATGCTCTTCATCCAGTTTTCTTTAATGTTCTCTTTAATGTCCTTTTTCTGCTCCAGGATTTAATTCAAGACACCACATTACTAAACTAAGTTGTTGTGTTTCCTTTGTCTCCTGTGACCTGTGATAGTTTCTCAGTCTTTAACGTTCATGACCTTGGCACTTTTTAAAGAGTATTGATCAAGTATTTTGTAGAATGTCTTTCAGTTTGGATCTCTCTGATGTTTTTTCATGATTAGACTGGTTTATGGATTTTTAGAAGGAAAACAACAGAAGCAAAGAGCCCTTCCCAATGCATTATGTCAGGGGGTACATGATATCAACATGATTTATCACTAGTGATATTAAGCTTGATCACTTGATTAAAGGTAGTGTCTATCAGAGTTCTCCACTGTAAAGTTCCAATAAGTAACTTTCTGTATGCTTTCATTAAAAATCATCACTAAGTTTTGTCCACAGTCAAAAGAAGAGAAATTAAGCTTCACCTCCTGGAGGGAGGAGTGTCAAAGAATTTGTTATTAAAACCACTACAGTAACTAATAAATACTTGAGGGACACTTCAATACATCTTGTTCATCTTTAAAGTTTCATACATTAATTTCATTTATTTAATTTTTAACGTTTAATTTTAGAGAGAGAGAGAGAGAGATGGGGCTCGAACTCACAACCTCTGAGATCATGACCGAAGCCAAAGTCGGACACTTAACCGACTGAACTTTAAAGTTTACTTATTTATTTTGAGAGACTGTGAAAGTGCATAAGTGGGAGAAGAGCAGAGAGAGAATCCTAAGCAGGCCCTGCGATGTCAGCTTGGAGCCTGATGCAGGAACTCTCAGGAACTGTGAGATCATGACCTGAGCCAAAGTCAGATGCTTAACCAACTGAGCTACCCAGGTGCCCCTGATGGTGATTTTCTATTTCCCTCATCCTTTCCACACTTTAATAGCATTCTTCTGTAAGAAAAATAACCTATATCTTACAAACAAGTTCTCATATATTCATTCATTATTTATATAAGTATCAACTCATGGATATTTATTTTTGGTTTATAATTCAATATTATCATAATTTATTTTGTTACTTGTTTTTCTGGCTTTGGCCATTGGGAACTCTTTCAGATTGACTCCAGTGTCCTTTGGGCTTGCCCGATCTTAATTAAATAATTAGTTTTAGTACTTCCTTACTTTTTAGCACCATAAGGTGAGCCAAGCTCATCTTGTATTTTCCCTGACCAGCCATTTCCTGAGGGAGTCCTGGTTCTTTTTGTTAGAGAATTGTAGATAGAAACCAAGATCTGGCTGCTAGTGTGCTGGTTGCTACTGTAATGTCATGGCTTCTAAGCCCTCTCAGTGGACCGTGCTAGGAAGTATATGTATATACACTAACCCATGTGTGTACATATATCTGTGTTTGTTTCTGTTTCCACTTATCTGCATATATATTAATACAAACATGAGGTACTGATATCTTTGGTTCTAACCCTGTACCACCACATAATTTCTTTTTGTGCTGGTGAGAAACCTGCCACTCAGTATCTACAGTATGTTTACTTATTTATTGAATTCCAGTGTAAATATAAAGTAGTCCCAGGATGAATAAATCATTTTTTGTATTTATTATGGAAGGAGGGCTAGCTTTGCCTGAAGTAGCATATTTTGATACTCCTAGGCCTTTTTTGAAGGGTACTTGCCTGTATTTATCTAAGTTAACATTTTCCTTTAATATAAAAATTCTGTAAAAGCAGATCCACAACTAGGGACAGAGTTTACCCTTGATGTCCACTAGTAATTTTGGGTATTGCAGTGGTAGTTACTTTGCTTTTGTTTCTTGTAGATGAAGCTGAAAGTAACACTGTGTAGTTAAAACAGCTATGTAGGCAGTCTCTAACACATGGTAAATATGAGAGGTGGGGATATTGGTAAAAGACAGTACAAAATAATTTTTATTACCTCCGCAATTCATTCTTTACTGTTTCTATTTTTGTTTCTGAATTTCGTTATGGCTCTGTTGACTGGAACTCTGGTTGGGTCTAATACATTGTTTCCAGGCTTTTTAACCTCATAGTCCAGAAAAAAAATTAGAAATAGAGAAATTTATTGGCAGGACATATGGTCATCCTTTTACTTTCCTAAATAAATATATTTTAAAAATCTACCATGATTTCATTAAAAATTTAAAACTTCAAAGCTCAGAGATAATATAATAATAAAGTATATTCTTTTATTTTATATTTAAGATTTTATTTTTAAGTAATTTCTTTTACCCAACATGGGGCTCAAACTCACAACCCCAAGATCAAGAATCACACACTCCAATGACTGGGTCAGCCAAGTGCCCCTAAAGTATATTCCCTTATTTTTTTTATTTTTTATTTTTTTAACAGTTTATTTTATTTATTTTAATGTTTTATTTATTTCTAGGAGAGAGAGAGACAGCGTGAGCAGGGGAGGGTCAGAGAGAGAGGGAGTCACAGACTGAAACAGGCCCCAGGCTCCGAGCTGGCAGTCAGCACAGAGCCCGACGCGGGGCTCGAACCCACGAACCGCGAGATCATGACCTGAGCGAAAGTCGGACGCTTAACCGACTGAGCCACCCAGGCGCCCCAAGTATATTACTTTAAAGTGAATACATGTAATTTCATTAATCACTATGTTAAAATTCTTTCTTTTCTAATTTTTCCGTGGCTGAATGGAAACATCATTGTAGATCAGTGTCTGAGAACCACTGTTGGCCTATTGTCTCTTATAAACTGTGGCGTTTTGTCCTTGTGTTCTTTTCTTCCACAGGGTGAAAGCAACTGTTACAGCCTTTCTTCTTTATAATATAGAATAAGTCATTGAATGTTTGAGACATTTAATAGATTCATGACCTACTGAATTAAATTCTCAGTTTTTGGGTTCATCATAGTGACTGACCATGAACTGCGCTGCGATGTTAAGGTTGATGTGATTCACAGCATTGAAATTATATCTCGAACCCGGGAGCTGTATGTAGATGATTCACCGCTGGAGCTGATGGTGAGGGCATTGGATGCTGAAGGTAAAGGACTTCAGAGGATTCAAGAAAATTACCTAAAATGAAGTAATACTTCCTTGTGTTTGGTACTTGGAAAAAACCAACTTGAGATATTAGAGGTTAGAAATCGTATTTATTTTTTATATGAAGATTATGCACGTGAGTGTGGTTCAATATATTCACTACATATTTTCATAAAATTTTTCTGCTTATTTAATTATTGGTTACTTCAGAAGTCTTTTAACAATCCAGATTCTTGGGGTACCTGGGTGGCTCAGTTGGTTAAGCGTCCAACTTCAGCTCAGGTCATGATCTCATGGTTTGTGGGTTCGAGCCCCACATCGGGCTCTGTGCTGACTGCTCAGAGCCTGGAGCTGCTTCAGATTCCGTATCTCCCTCTCTCTCTCTGACCCTCCCCTGCTCACTGTCTCTCTCAAGGAAAATAAATAAAACATTAAAAACAAACAAACAAAAAAATCCAGATTCTGCCACTGAGCTGGTGGTGCCTAGATCAGCCATTAAGAATATAATTTATTTTTGGAATTTATTACTAGCTCTGTTTTGATTAGTCTACTTTCTATAGGCCAGGGGGATTATGTGTAAACCTGTGAAAAAGTCTTATAATTTTATCCTTCTTGAAACTGATTTTATATTGCTTTTAGTGTATTATACTAATGTATAATATAGTATTTAAAACATTTAAATTTATTGCTACACTTTTTAAAAATTGTTTTATTTATTTTGAGGAAGAGAGAGCATGAGTGGGGAGGGGCAGAAAGAGAAGGAGAGAGAGAATCCCAAGAGAGCTCTGTGCTCTCAGCACAGGGCTTGATCCCAGGACTGCGAGATCATAATCTGAGCCGAAATCAAGGGTCAGATGCTTAACTGACTGAGCCACCCTGGCGCCCCTATTGCCATGCTTTTTGTAAGCGTAATTTTTTTATAAATATTCTGGAATCTAGTTTTTATAAAACTTTTCGTTGGAGGGACCGGGGTTTGGGGATGCCTGTCAACTGTGACGTAGACTATAAGGTGGCCTTTATGTAGAAAGCAACACAAAGAGTGGCATAATTTTGTCAGCCAGAAGTCAATCAGCTGGAGTCCTTTCTACAAACAGAAGGTTTGTGTAGCAACAGCACTTTTGTTTGTGTAGGGATCTTCCTAGGATATGTGTTTTAATTCATTAATGATTGTGCTTCTATTTGTTAATGAAAGAGGCCTAAAACGTTAGATTTTTCTTTCTTGTTAAAGATACCTTAATATTTTTTGAATATGTGATTCTTCTTGTCTGCTTTTGGCTTGCTTTACAGGAAATACTTTTAGTAGTTTGGCAGGGATGATGTTTGTGTGGAGCGTTGCCCAGGATAAAGAATCAGCAAGAGAAGAATTGTCTAGCAAAATTAGGTAACATTGAAACTAAACATAAACCATCTGACTTTATTTATTTATTTATTTTTTAATGTTTTATTTATTTCTAGGAGAGAGAGAGAGAGACAGTGTGAGCAGGGGAGGGTCAGAGAGAGAGGGAGTCACAGACTGAAACAGGCTCCAGGCTCTGNTTTAATGTTTTTTTTTATTTATTTCTAGGAGAGAGAGAGAGAGACAGTGTGAGCAGGGGAGGGTCAGAGAGAGAGGGAGTCACAGACTGAAACAGGCTCCAGGCTCTGAGCTGGCAGTCCGCACAGAGCCTGATGCGGGGCTCGAACCCACGAACCGCGAGATCATGACCTGAGCGAAAGTCGGACGCTCAACCAACTAAACCACCCAGGCACCCCTGACTTTAAAGGAGACATTTGTGGGGCGCCTGGGTGGCTCAGTCAGTTGAGCGTCCGACTTTGGCTCAGGTCATGACCTCACGGTTCGTGGGTTCGAGCCCCGTGTCGGGCTCTGTGCTGACAGCCAGCTCANCTGTTCATGCTGTCTCTCTCTCTCTCTCTCTCCTAGAAATAAATAAAAATATTAAAACAAACAAACAAATAAATAAAATATTTAAATAAATAAATAAATAAAGGAGACATTTGCTTTTGGGTGGCACACTGAGCAGCAGCCACTCATACAGACTTTGATAATCCCATCATCTGGACTTTTCTGGAACAGATAAATTTGCCAGGGGGAAATGTCTTTGATAGAATGACATATGGTGTGGGCATAGGTACTTTTATCATTGTTTAATTTGAACCACTGCAGAGGAATTCGTGAGCTCAGGGTATATAGTTGTTCGAACCAGGTGTATCTTCTGGCAGTTCTGTTGTGTGTGCTATCTGCACAAGCTGAAGTACAGTGAGTGGATGAGAGTATGAAATTTTGTCTGTAGTGCTAAGAAATAGCTCTTAGTCCCAAGTTTTAGTCCCACAATAGTTTTTTGCCAGAGACACATTAAATACTTTTGTTCTAGCTAACCCTGTGGAAAACAAAATATAAAACTTTTTTACACTGTATAGACTTAGAAGAGACTGTTCAAAGTCTCTTAGGGCCTTTTGGAAGATGACTCATTATTTGATTACACTAGAAACAAACTTTATTTTATCTCTTAAGGATTCTGAAATACTCTGAAGCAGAATATTCTCCCCCAGTGTATATAGCCAAGATGGAAAAAGAAGAGAAACAAGGAGATATGATTTTGGTGTCTGGGATCAGAACTGGTGCTGCTGTTGTAAAAGTTCGGATTTATGAACCATTCTATAAGGTAAAAAGTTTGTGCCATAAACTTAGATTGAAGAATCTTGCCCATGGAATATTATTGTTTCTTCTTTTTTTTTTTTTTATGTTTATTTTTGAAAGAGAGAGAAAGAGAGAGCACAAGCTGGAGAGGTGTATATAGAGAGAGAATACCAAGCAGGCTCCATTCACACTGTCCGTGCAGAGCCTGATGCGGGGCTCAGTCCCACGAACCCATGAGATCATGACTGGAGTGGAAATCAAACGTAGGACGCTTAACTAACTGAGCCACCCAGACGCCCCCCCGAAAATAATTGTTTCTTATATTTGTCTATAGTGGAAGCCCTCTAATCTAATATGATTTGGGTCAATAGTTGGTCATTTAATTGAAAAGTCATTTGAGAGGTGCCTGGGTGACTCAGTCAGTTGGGTGTCTGACTCTTTTTTAATTTTCTTTTAAGTTTATGTATTTATTTTGAGAGAGAGTGTGAGTGGGGGAGGAGCAGAGAGAGAGAGAAGGTGACAGAATCCCAAGCAGGCTCTGCACTGTCAGCACAGAGCCCAATATAGGACTCAAACTCACAAACCATGAGATTGTGACCTGAGCTGAAATCAAGAGTCAGGCACTTAACCAACTGAGCCACCCAAGCACCCCAGAAAAGCATTTTTAAATTTCTGTAAGATATTTTTTAGAAATGTTTATTGGGGCGCCTGGGTGGCTTAGTCGGTTAAGCGTCCGACTTTCGCTTANCCTGCTCACGCTGTCTCTCTCTCTCTCTCCTAGAAATAAATAAAACATTAAAAAAAAACTATTAAAAAATAAATAAAAATAAAAAATGTTTATTTATTTATTTTTGAGAGAGAGAGAGACCACAAGCAGAGGAGAGGCAGAGAGAGAGGGAGACACAGAATCTGAAGCAGGTGCCAGGCTCTGAGGTGTCAGCACAGAGCCCGATGTGGGGCTCAGACCCATGAGCCGTGAAATCATGACCTGAGCCAAAGTCAGATGCTCAACCAACTGAGCCACCCAGGTGCCCCTCTATAAGATATTTTAAAAAGAAAATTGTAAGAAATACATTTTTAACAGGGAAGATGACCTTCAGGATTTTCCCCATGGAACCTGTTTTTTTTTTTCCTTCCTCTTTTAGAAAGTGGCAGCAGCATTGATACGTCTGCTAGTTTTGGAGAATATATTTCTTATACCATCCCATGATATTTATCTGTTAGTAGGAGCATATATTAAATACCGAGTTGCAAAAATGGTGCAGGGGAGAATGACAGGTAAGGTGATTTATCTTTTCCTAAGACTCAACATTTCCTAATCCTTCCTCTTGACAGTGAGAAAAGCAGCCCCACCTTATGTAGTACTTTGTGTTTGTAGATTTTGTGATAAAGTATTCCTTAAGTGCTCTACCTGAGATAATATTGGACAGAGATGGTCCCCATATCTTGAACAGGCTAATGCTTAGCGTCAGTGCCTATGGGCTTCAGAATTCTGTTACTAGCTTTTGTTTTTGTTTTTTGTTTTTAAGTTTATGTATTTATTTTGAGAATGAGAGCACAAGCAGGGGAGGAACAGAGAGAGAGAGGGAGAGAGAGAATCCCAAGCAGACTCTGAACTGTCTGTCAGCACAGAGCCCACTATGGGGCTTGAACTCACAAACTGTGAGATCATGACCTGAGCTGAAATCAGATGCTTAACCTACTGAGATACCCAGATGCCCCTGTTACTAGTTTTTATAGGGCAAGTGAGGAAACTTTACCAGAAGGGACTTCAATGATTTTTGCAAAAGTTTTTTTTTAATTTATTTTTAATAAATTTTAGTTTATTTTTGAGAGGGAGAGAGACAGCATGAATGGGGGAGGGGCAGAGAGACAGGGAGACACAGAATCTGAAGGAGGTTCCAGGCTCTGAACTGTCAGCACAGAGCCCGACGCAGGGCTCAAACTCACAGTGTGAGATCCTGACCTAACCTGAGCCGAAGTTGGATGTTTAACCGACTGAGCCCCCCAGGTGCCCTGCAAAAGTTGTTTCTTGAGAAGCGCAGTTCTTTGACTGAAAACTCAACACTGTTGATCCCAGAAGTCCCATTCAGTTTATAAAGTGTGCCTTGGATCCATTAACGTTAGTCCTTTCCTTACTTAGTGGGGATCTTCCCTGCTACTTTCAGTTCACTGGTTTTTAAGAATGCAAGCTGCATCAACAATTAACTCATACAATATTCTTCCCCCAAATGGCCAAATGTCAAAATTAATCGTAGTGAGAAGGAAATTAGAAACAGATCATACTCTTATTTAATCCTGCTTCCTGATTTTCCTCTTCTAATCCAGCAGTTTACTGTTGTCTCTTACAATGGCTGCTCTTGTTATATTTATATATCTTCCGTGTCTTACAGAGGCGGAATTCCCCCTAGAACACTATACACTGGAGTTACAAGATCCCAGAGTTGCATATAATGGGTCTCTTTCTGGGAAAGTAGCTTTATTGGATGAGAAAACAGCCACAGTGACTGCCGTCCAACTGGGCCAAACTAACCTTGTCTTTGTCCATAAAAGTATCCTTTTCAAGTTTTAGCTGCTAATCTCTGTTTCCCTGAGCATGGTAGAGGTGTTCCTTGATAAAGTAATTTGGTAAAATTATAGTTATTTTGTATAGGTTTTATTTTTAACAAAGAACTGTAAATTATTATTGCCATAATTTCTAACAAAGGGTAGATAGAGAAAAGAATGGTTGGAACTTGGGATCTATTGATTTCAGTGCTTATTTGCCACCTCTGTTAAAGTATAATTAGGAGACAAGGGGAAAATACCTTGAAGAAATTTGTGTGACTTTTATTTAATTTGTTCTTTCCTATTTCTACATGAGTAATTGAGCAAAATGGTATGGTATTTTCTGCAGTAGATGCTTAATTAATATTTGTTAAATGGGGGGCGCCTGGGGGCGCCTGGGTGGCTTAGTCGGTTAAGCGTCCGACTTTCGCTTAGGTCATGATCTCGCGGTTCGTGGGTTCGAGCCCCGCGTCGGGCTCTGTGCTGACTGCCAGCTCAGAGCCTGGAGCCTGTTTCAGTCTGTGACTCCCTCTCTCTCTGACCCTCCCCTGCTCACGCTGTCTCTCTCTCTCCTAGAAATAAATAAAAAAAAATATTAAAAAAAAATTTGTTAAATGGAGTTGAGAGGAATTTTCACTTTTTCAATTTTTTAAATATTACTTTTGAGAGAAAGGCGAGCACAAGCAGAGGAGGAGCAGAGAGAGAGAGAGTCCCAAGGAGACTTTGCTGTCAGCCCAGAGCCCAATGTGGGGCTTAAACCCACAATGAGATCATGACCTGAGCTGAAATCAGTAGTCAGATGCTCAACCAACTGAGCCACCCAAGCACCATGGCAGCTAAATGAATATTAAAAGCATGGACCACTATCTTTTTTCTATCATTCTATTTTCTTTAAATTTGAAATTCAGGGGCGCCTGGGTGGGTCAGTCAGTTAAGCGTCTGACTTCGGCTCAGGTCATGATCTCACGGTTCTCGAGCCCCGCGTCGGGCTCTGTGCTGACAACTAGCTCAGAGCCTGGAGCTGCTTCAGATTCTGTGTCTCCGTCTCTCTCTCTCTGACCCTCCCCTGTTCATGCTCTCTCTCTCTCTCTCTCTCAGGAATAAATAAAACATTAAAAAAAAATTTTTTTTATTTGAAATTCAAGAATACTTGATTCCTGTGATAACTGCATCCCTCAGTCTATTCTCAGAAGTGTACACATTTAAGTTTTTGCTTCCCAACAGATAATAAAAGATAAGATTTTCATTTGTTTCTGTTTGTGTGTTTATTTTTTTCTTTGGTAGCTCACATTTCTCTTTTCACCCAACTCTGGCTCATATGATTTCCTTAAGCAGAAATTAAGATGTCCATATGAGATCCGTGTCTGGACTCCCAAATTGCACCATATATGTTGTAGAGCCTGGATTTTTAGGTATTTTTAGATAATAATCTTAAGAAAAATGAATAGCTTAAACTATTTCACTAGAAAGAGTGTATTAGAAACTAGATTTGAGAGTGAGAGCACGAGCATCTGTGGGAGGAGCAGAGGAAGAGAGAGGGAATCTCAAGCAGGTTCCACGCTCAGCATGGAGCTCTATGCAGGGCTCAGTCCCATAACTCTGGGACCATGACCTGAGCCAAAATCAAGTTGGATGCGCAACGAACTGAGCCACCCAGGCGCCCCTAGAGTCACTCTTTAACCTTCAAATTTAACCTTCATTTGACATGTTTTCTTGCACTGTTAAGGTTTATGTGCTGTCTGCAAGAGTGAAGCGTCTTGAAACAGATTGTGAAAAAATATGAAGATCCATGTGATACAGTATTGGGTTAGGAAAAGAGACTTTATATACAAAGAAAAAAGAATACTAATGTCCTTAGGTCGCCATCAATCTAACGTGACTTAAAGAAGCTGAAATCTTGCCTGATGCATCAGGAATGAGCAAAATTGTGGTTTGTTTTGTATACAGATAGAAGTGAGAGTGCTTCTTTATATCTGAGTTGAACTGTGTGAAGCCTGGATCTTTACACAGTTGTTATTATCATTACACAACTTGATGCAACCAAAAGGTCAACCTTGGAAACCATCTGTTAGCAAGTTTTGGACATTGAATGTGTTTTTATAAGTTTGCATTTTTTAATTCATTATAGAAAAATGTTGGCCGTTTCTGATATTTTGGTTTCTTGATTTGTATATAGATTTCACAGTTCAACCTGGAGACCGGTGGAGTCTAGAGGTGGGACAGGTGTATGCCATTACAGTAGAAGTGTTTGATAAAAGCAGTACAAAGGTCTATATTTCAGATGTGAGTGTCTTTTTTGTATTTTTCTAGCCCCTTGTATGGATGACTTCTTGAGTGGGCCGTCTTTCTGGCTAGGAAGGGTTTTTCCTTTTGCTTCCTTATTTTACTTTTAAAGTTAGTACTTTATGATTGTTATTGAATAGTTCTGTCCTTGAGAAATGCTAAACCAGAAGTAAAATATATATTTCAGTGAGAATTATAGAGAAGAGGTGGAGAGGGTCTCATGCACCGACTCCCTTGAGCTGGTCGCCCCCAGCAGGGTGGGCATCAGTGGCGCTGCAGATGGCAGTGCTGCACCCACATTTTAGTGCCCTTTTGTTTTTTTCCCTGAAAACCGTCAACATATAGAACGGCAAAAATTAAACCCAAATTTACATAAGGTTTGACTCTATTTTTGATCATTTGCTATTATAAAACTAGTATCATTTTAAAATTCCATCTTTCCAATTTAGAATTTCCATGATGAGAGCAAAGATATTGTTTTTATTTATCCCTAGACTGCGTATCCACACCTTTTTCTAATGCTTTGGGATTAAGCTGGCTTTAGTGAAAAAAACGTCTCCCATTTTGTGTTGCTATTGGGCTAATTTTCAGAATCTTAGGATTATGTGCCAGTTCCTAGAAGAGTACTTTGAAGAGCAGCTCACTACAGCAAATGGGTCTTACCATGTAGTAAAAGCCCTGAAAAGTGGTGTCGTGGTGATAAATGCATCCCTGACTTCCATCATTTACCAGGTAGGAACTTATGTATTTTTATTTATTTAAAATTTTTTATTAGTTTATTTACTTTTTAAGAGGGAGGGAGAGAGAGAGCGAGTGAGTGAGCAGGAAAGGTGCAGAGAGAGGGAGAAAGAGAATCCTAAGCAGATTTCATACTGTCAGCGCAGAGCCTGATGTGGGACTCGAACTCATGAACTGTGAGATCATGACTTGAGCTGAAATCAAGAGTCATATGCTTAACCGACTGAGCCAGCCAGGCACCCACACCAGGTGGGAATTTAAAGGATAATTTTTAAATCCTGAGAATACTGATGAGGCTTGGCTGACTTGTTGATTTACAAGCAGATACATGGCGTATTCCATCTTTATCTTTCAATAAAAATGAAAAGCCAATAAACCATATACTTGGTAACTTATTCCTGTACAGATTTCTTGTTGCAGTTTGTGTTATTTCTCATGTCTGTATTTCTGGTCATTGTATATATATACATATATATACACCATTTGAGATTCCTTTAAAAAATTATTTAGGAGTGCCTGACTGGCTCATTCGGTTAAGCATCTAAGTTATGATCTCAGATCAGGTCTTGAGTTTAAGCCCTACACTGGGCTCCACACTGGGCATGAAGCTTACTTAAAATTTAAAAAATATATATTCATGTGCATATTTCCTTGTGTGTCAGGCCTACATAGAGTCTATTCTGAAAATCCAAAGAATTAATATGTCAATTTATTTGACCATGCCGCCAACATTGAACTTTTTGCATTATTTCCATTTTTTATTCTTGTGAAAGCCGTAACTGAATTTCTTTGTACATTTTTTCTTTTGGTTAATCTTTATATGATATAATGCCAGATTTCTGATTTTTAAGTTTCTCATTTTTAACAGCCTGCCAAATTTATCTTCATCTCCCAAACCTACTTTTTCTCCACAGATCCTTTCATCTGGTTATTTAAGACAAAATCCCAAGAGTGGCCCTTGACTCTTCCTTCCCCCTCACCTGCTGCATTCAGTACACTGTTGAATGTCAGCTCTTGTGAATGTCTCCCAGCCCTTTTCTTACTATTTCCATGGTGTTTTTCACCTAGACATTCATCGCAGTTTTTTTCCTTCTTTCCTTCTTTCTTCCTTCCTTTTGCAATCTCTGCACCCAGTGTGGAGCTTGACATAATGAGCTCATGACATGGGGCTCAAGTCCACGAACTGTGAGATCATGACCTGAAATCAAGTAGAATGCTTCACTTCTGAGCCACCCAGGCGCCCCTGATTTTTATTGTTTTTAATGTTTTATTTATTTTTGAGAAAGAGAAAATATGAGAAGGGGAAGGGCAGAGAGAGAGGGAGACACAGAATCCGATGCAAGCTCCAGCCTCTGAGCCCAACCGACTCAGCCACCCAGGCACCCCAGTTATTTTTTTTAACTTTTTAAAAAATGTTTTAATTTTTGAGAGAGAGCACGTTTGCACTTGTGTGCAAGTGGGGGAGGGGCGGAGAGAGGGGGGATCAGAGGATTTAAAGTGGGCTCTTTGCTGACAGCAGAGAGCCTGACATGGGGCTCGATCTCACAAATCATGAGATCATGACCTGAGACAGAGTCAGACACTTAACCGACAGAGCCACCTAGGCACCCCTGTCATAGCAGTTATTAAGGGGTATTCCTACCTCAGAAATCACCCTGAGCTGGAATTGTATTCTAAAAACTACAGAAATTATGTCTTTACTGTTAAAATTCCTTTGGTGGCATCCCATTGATTTTAAGGTGAAGTTTAAACTCTTTAACATGGTTTTATAGGACTTTCCATGACAGAGATCACAAAGGGGTGGCCTGTAGACTCTCTTGGTTTGTGGTCTTTTTATTTTGGCATGCAAACTTTTTATTTTATTTTATTTTTTACTTTTTATTTATCTACTTATTTTAGAGAAAGAACATGAATGGGAGGGAGGAAGAGAGAGAAAGAGAGACTCTTAAGCAGGCTCCAGACTCAGCACAGAGCCCAACATGGGGCTCAATCCCATGACTCTAGGATCATGACCTGAGCATCGGATTCTCAGCTGACTGAGGTGCCCCAAAAACTTCTGTTTAATTGAGAAATTTCATTTATTTTTTACTTATTTTTCTGATTTGATGCTATGTTTATTTTTTTTTAATTTTTAATGTTTTGTTTTGTTTTGTTTCTAGAAGAGAGAGAGAGAGAGAGAGAGAGAGAGACAGCGTGAGCAGAGGAGGGTCAGAGAGAGAGGGAGTCACAGACTGAAACAGGCTCCAGGCTCTGAGCTGGCAATCAGTACAGAGCCCGACACGGGGCTCGAACCCACAAACCGCGAGATCATGACCCAAGCGAAAGTCGGACGCTTAACCGACTAAGCCACCCAGGCGCCCCTGTTTTTTTAAAAATTTTAAATGTTTATGTATTTTTTTTTAAATATTTTATTTATTTCTAGGAGAGAGAGAGACAGCGTGAGCAGGGGAGGGTCAGAGAGAGAGGGAGTCACAGACCGAAACAGGCTCCAGGCTCCGAGCTGGCAGTCAGCACAGAGCCCGACGCGGGGCTCGAACCCACGAACCGCGAGATCATGACCTAAGTGAAAGTCGGACGCTTAACCGACTAAGCCACCCAGGCGCCCCAAAATGTTTATGTATTTTTGAGAGAGGACAAAGTGTGAGCTGGGGAGGGGCAGAGGGAGAGTGGGACAGAGAATCTGAAGCAGACTCTAGGCTCTGAGCTGTCAGCACAGAGCCCGACGTGGAGCTTGAACTCATGGATTGGGATATCATGACCTGAGCCTAAGTCGGACACTTAACCAGTTGAGCCAGCCAGACGCCCCTTGATTTAAACAAAACTCATTTCTGCTGCTCTAGGTTATATGAAAATCTCACAGGGGCACCTGGATGGCTTGGTTGGTTGCGGGTCCGACTTTGGCTCAGGTCGTAATCTCAGTGTCTGTGAGTGCAAGCCCTGGGCTGGGCCCTCTGCTGTTAGCGCAGAGTCTACTTCAGACCCTCTGTTCCCCCTCTTGCACTCTCTCCAAAAAAAAGAGAAAGAGGGAGAATCTGACAGTGATTAGCTGGGACAGACAGTGGCCACACCATTTAGACTACACTTTTAATTCTGCTGTTTCCTGCTACTCACTATTATTTCATATTCAGCTTAGTAAGCCTGTCTAGAGGCACCTGGGGGGCTCAGTCAGTTAAGGGTCCAGCTTCAGCTCAGGTCTTCAAGCTCTGCGTCGGGCTCTGTGCTGACAGCTCAGAGCCTGGAGCCTGTTTCACATTCTGTGTCTCCCGCTCTCTCTGACCCTCCCCTGCTTGTGTGCTCTCTCTCTCTCAAAAATAAATAAACATTAAAAAAAATACTGTGGCCATTTGCTTTGTGACTCTACCTGAATGATTGGCCTCTGACAGCTTTTCCAGCTGCAGGTCCTGTCCCTCTCCCTCTGTTGTGTTTCAGCCACACTGAACTTTCAGTTTCTAGAAAATGCGTTCTTCCTTTTTGCCTCTAAGCTTAATTTCCATTTGTTTATTTTCATTATTATAAACAAATATGATTTGTCTATGATACTTTGTCTACTCAGTGTGAAACATTACTTCTTCAGGCTTGTTTTCCACTTTCATATATTTTCAGAACTCCCCAAACTTCACAGGTCATAATATTCATCACATTTTACTGTTATTATTTGCTCCTTTTTATCAGATTATAAACTTTGAGGGCAATGATTATGCTTACTTTGTTCACATCTATTGCCCAAACATCTAACAGAGCGACTAAACGTATAGTTGGCAGAAATAAGTATTTGTTAAATGGTGTTTGGGTTACTTATATCAAGTATAGGTTTACATTCATTAGTAAAATATGTCCAGTTTTTTCAACAATATTTCTTTAACAGTTTTCCTTTTTTTTTTTTTAAAGTTTATTTATTTTGAGAGGGAAGAGCAGAGAGAGCAAAGGAGAGAGAGAGAATCCTAAGCAGACTCTGTACTGTGCAGAGCCCAATGCAGGGCTCTAACTCAGGAACCATCGGATCATGACTTGAGCTGAAGTCAGACACTTAACTGAGCCACCCAGGTGCTCCTCTTTTTTTTTTTTTATGTAATCTCTACACCCAGTGTAGGGCTTGAACTCATGACCTGAGGTATCAAGGATGACATACCCTACCAACTGAGCCAGCCAGGCACCCCCTCAATTTTTTCAACAATATTTAATACACAGTGATTTTTTTTTGTACATTGTTACGACATTTCTGGCCATTTGACACTATTCTGGAATCATTCTTCAATCCCCAAAATCCTGCTTTTTAAAACATAATGTTTTAAAATCAGAGCTCACCCTTTTTATTTTGATTTATTTTTTAATGTTTATTTTTTAGAGAGAGAGGAAAAATGCGAGTGGGGGAGGGGCAGAGAGAGGCATACACAGAATCTGAAGCAGGCTCCAGGCTCTCAGCACAGAGCCTGACATGGGGCTCAAACTCACAAACCAGGAGATCATGACCTGAGCCAAAGCTGGATTCTTATCCCACTGAGTCACACAGGTGCCCCACACCCTTACTCCTTTAAAAATTGTTTTTATTTTTTATATTTTTGCCTAACCCTGCTGTTTATCAAGTTCATATTTGGTGTGGAAATTGTAATTGACACCTACTATACTCTTTTCTTTTTTAAATAAAGCTTCACTTAAAATTGTTTTTAATGTTTATTTTTGAGGGGGGAGGAAGACAGAGGCAGAGCGTGAGCAGGGGAGAGACAAAGAGAGAGGGAGACACAGAGTTCGAAGCAGGCTCCAGGCTCTGAGCTGTCAGCCCAGAGCCTGACGCGCGGCTCAAACCCACAAACCGTGAGATAATGACCTGAGCTGAAGTCGGATGCTTACCCGACTGAGCCCCCAGGCGCCCTGATACCTACTATACTCTCAATTCCGTGAGGCTAGCGATAGTCCTTGGGTTTTCCTAGTTTCCTTAGTACCTGTCAAGAGATAATAGTTCATCTTTTTCTGCATTGCGATTAATATGTGGATTATTATGATCTGAAATTTGGAAAGTCTTTATTGAATATATTGGAACACATAACCATTTTGGAGGAAGAGTTATCATTAGTAACTTACACTGTTTATTTTGAAATTTTAGATTTATAGGAAGTTGTAAAAATAGTACATAGGACGAAAAAGATGTACAAATGGCCAGTAAACATAAAAAGATGTTCAATATAATTAGTCATTAGGAAAATTCATATCAAAATCATGAGATATCACTTCACACCCACTGGCTAAAATGAACCAAAAAATTAAAAAAAAAAAGAAAATGGAAAGGACAGACAATGGCAAGTATTAATGAGCATATAGAGAAATTTGAACCCTTATACACTATTGGTGAGAATGTGTGTAAGTGTATAAATGGTGTAGCTGCTTTGGAAAACACCTGGCAGTTATCAAAAGGCAAAAATAGAACTACTGTATCTCCCAGCAGTTCTGCTTTTATGTATAGATGCAAGAAATATGTAAAGATGATGACTCAAAAGCTTGTGTATCAATGTTCATCGCAGCATTACTTATGATAGAAAGTGGAAACAGCCCAAATGTTGGTCAGCTGGGGAGAAGATAATAAATTATGGCAGATCCATATTCCACACGGGAATATTTGGCAATAGAAAAAAAAAAAGAAGTACTCATATATGCTTCAACTGGGATAATTCTTGAAAACATCATGCTAAGTAAAAAAAAATAGACACAGAGGCCACATGATGTATGATTCCATTCATGTGAAATCTCGCAAGTAGGCCAGTCTGTAGAGACAGAAAGCAGATGAGTGGTCCCCTAGGACTGGGGGAGGGGGTGGAGAACTTGGAGAGTGACAGCTAAGATATAGGGTTTGGTTTTGGTGAATGAAAATGTTCTAAAATTGATCATGGTGATGGATAAGAAACTGAATGTACTAAGCATAGTGCCCTTAAGATCTATCTAAATTGTTGCATGTATCAATATTTAATTTAAAAAAACTGCTGAGTTATATTCCATTGTATAGATACACTAGAGTTTTTTAACCATTCAGCTATTGAAGGACGTTTTGTTTTTTTCTAGTATTTGTCTATAATAAATAAAGTGGCTCTGAACCCTTTTTTTTTTTTTTTGAGAGAGAGAGAGAGAGCAGCGGAGGAGCAGAGAGGGAGGGAGAGAGAGAATCCCAAGCAGGCTCTGTGTTGATAGCATAGAGCCTGACACAAGGCTTGAACTCACAAAACTTTGAGATCATGACTTGAGCCGAAACCAAGAGTTAGATATTTAACCAACTGAGCCACCTAGGTGCCTCAATAATTCTAATAATCTGTAGAATCATTTAGGTTTTCTATCGTATCATCTACAATTATTGACAGATTTGTTTCTTTCCTGTCCTAATCCAATACCCACTTTTTCCAACCATAATACCTTTTACTTTTTTTCTTGCCTTATTCACGATCTCCAGTACAATGCCAAACAGACATGGTAATAATGGCCAGTTTTTCTTTGTGATCTCAAAGGAAAGCTTTAAAAAAATTTTTTTTAACATTTATTCATTTTTGAGAGAGAGAGAGAGAGAGTCTGAGAGTGGGAGAGGTGCAGAGAGAGAGACACAGTGGTGAGATCCTGACCTGAGCCGAAGTCAGACATTTAACAGACTGAGCCCCCCAGGCGCCCCGATGTTTGTTTATTTTAGAGAGAGAACTAGTGGGGGAGGGGCAGGAAGAGGAGGAGAGAGAGAATTCCAAGCAGGCTTTGCACTGCCAGTACGGAGCTTCTTCCGGGGCTTGAACTCACAAACTGTGAGATCATGACCTGAGCTGAAACCAAGAGTAGGACGATTAACTGACTGAGCCACTCAGGTGCCCCCAGAAGAATAGGTATTAACTCTTCATTAAATGTTTGATAGAACTCACCTCTGAATCCATCTGGCCCTGGTCTTCTGTTTGTTGGCAATTTTTTGATTGGTGATACAATTTCATTTCTGGTAAACAGTGTGTTTGATGTTTCTATTTCTTCCTGTTTTGGTTTTCATAGGTTATAGGTTTCTAGGATTTAATCCATTTCTTCTAGGTTGTACAACCTGTTGTCATATAGTTATTCATAATATTCTCTTATACTTCTATTTCTGTAGGTTTGGTTGTTATTTCTTTCTCATTTGTGACTTTATTTATTTGGGTCCTTCCACTTTTCATTTTGATAAGTGTAAGAATCAGCTCCTGGTTTCATTGGTCTGTTCAATTGTTTTTCAGTTTCTAGATCATTTATTTCTGCTCTAATCTTTATTATTTCCTTCCTTTACTGGCTTTAGGTTTTGTTTGTTGTCCTTTTTCTAGCTCCTTTAAGTGTAAGTTTCGATTGTTTATTTGAGATTTTTCATGCTTCTTGAGGTATGCCTGTATTGCTATAAACTTAGAACCACTCTTGCTGCATCCTAAAGGTTTTGAATCCTTGTGGTTTATTTTCATTTGTTTTTGTGTACTTCTGTATTCTTTTATTTCGTGGTGACCCATTCATTGTCTGTTTAACCTTCACGTATTTGTGGTATTCCCAGATTTTTTCTTGTGGTTGACTTCTGATTTCATAGCATTGTAGTCAGAAAAGATGTATGGTATGACTTCAGTCTTTCTGAACTTGTTGATGCTTGTTTTGTGATCTGTTTTGGAGTATGTTCCACATACACGTGAAAAGAATGTATATTCTGCTGTTTGGGGATGGAATATTCTGAATATATCTGTTAAATCCATATAGCCCAGTGTGTCTTTTAAAGCCATTGTTTCCTTGTGGGTTTTCTGTTTCGATGACCTGTCCATTGATGTAAGTCGGGAGTTTAAGTTCCTTACTGTTATTGTATAGAATATTATTGTATACTGTATTGTATTCAGTGATAACCAACTAGTTCTTTTATGTTTCTTATTGTTTTATGTATTTGGGTTCTCCCATGTTGGATACATAAATATTTACAATTGTTACATTTTCTTGTTGGATTGTCCCCTTTAT
Organism: Crocuta crocuta; assembly: GCF_008692635.1. NCBI lineage: Eukaryota > Metazoa > Chordata > Mammalia > Carnivora > Hyaenidae > Crocuta > Crocuta crocuta. Next base: position 561,989 of record NW_027530010.1, on the reverse strand, counting down.
TATTACAGTGCTCTTCTTTGTCTCTTGTTACAGTCTTTGTTTTAAAGTCTGTATTGCTACTTCAGCTTTCTTTTGATATCCATTTGCATGATAAATATTTATCTGTCCCTTCACTTTCTTTTTTTTTTCTTTTTTTTTTTTTAATGTTTTATTTTTATTTCTAGGAGAGAGAGAGCGTGAACAGGGGAGGGTCAGAGAGAGAGGGAGTCACAGACTGAAACAGGCTCCAGGCTCCGAGCTGGCAGTCAGCACAGAGCCCGACGCGGGGCTCGAACCCACGAACCGCGAGATCATGACCTAAATGAAAGTCGGACGCTTAACCGACTAAGCCACCCAGGCGCCCCGTGTCCCTTCACTTTCAATCTGCAGGTGTCTTTAGGTCTAGACTGAGTCCCTTTTTGGGTACCTGGCTAGCTCAGTCAGTAGAACATGCGACTGTTGATCTTGGGGTTGTAGGTTCAAGCCCCACGTTGGATGTAGAGATTACTTAAAAATAAAATATTGAGTAAATAAACAAAATGAGTCTCTTGTAGGCAGCGTATAGTTTGGTATTGTTTTCTGTTGTTGTTTACCCGTTCTGTTAACTCTGTGTCCTTTGATTGGAGCATTTAGTGCACTTACATTCAAAGTTATTATTGGGGGGGGCACCTGGGTGGCTCAGTTGGTTAAGTGTCTGACTTTGGCTCAGGTCATGATCTCACAGTTCGTGGGTTCCAGCCCCGCGTCGGGCTCTGTGCTGACAGCTAGCTCAGAGTCTGGAGCCTGTTTAAGATTCTGTGTCTCCCTCTCTCTCTGACCCTCCCCTGCTCACGCGGTCTCTCTCTCTCAGAAGTAAATAAAATAAATGAAATGAAATAAAAAACAAATAAAACATTAATTTTTTTTTTAAAAAACAAAGTCATTATTGGTAGATATGTATTTATTGCCATTTTGTTACTTGTTTCTGAAGATTTTCTCTGATCTTTGTCTTTCCCTCTTTCATCATTTGCTGGTTTTCTTTAGTGATGTATTTGGATTTCTTTCTTGCATTCTTTGCTTACTTATTAGTGGTTTTGTTGTGTGGTTACCATTAGGTTTGTATATAATTTCTGCATAAAGCAGTCTATATTAAGTTGATGATTGTTTAACTTTGAACCCTTTCTCATTCTTTAGGTATATGTTATCATATTTTACATCCTTTTATTTTGTGAGTTCCTTGAGTGAATTTTCACAGAAATATTCATTTTTACTTCTTTTGTATTTTCTACTTTATATACTCTCACTAACAGTCTCTCCTTACTATTCATATTGTCCTCTTTAGTTTTTCTTGTAGGGCTGGTTTAGTGGTCATGAACTTCTTTAGTTTCTGTTTGTCTGGGAAACTCTTTATCTCTGCTTCTGTTCTGATGGATAGTCTTGCTGGATAGAGTATTCTTGGCTGCAGATTCTTCTCTTTCAGCACATTGATCATGCTTCTCCCTTCTGGCTTGGAAAAAAATCTACCGATAGCTTTACGGGGCTTCTCTTGTATGTAACTGTCTTCTTTTGTCTTGCTGCTTTTAAGATTTTTTCTTTTTTTAATACTTTTTTAAAAATGTTTTTGTTTTTGAGAGAGAGAGAGAAAGACCACAAGTGGGGAAGGAGCAGAAAGAGAAGAGAATAGAGGATCCAAAGTGGGCTCTAGGCTGACAGCAGAGAGCCCAACATGGAGTTTGAACCTACAAACCAGGGGATCATGACCTGAACCAAAGTCAGACGCTCAACTGACTGAGCCACCCAGATGCCACTTTAATAATTTTTTTAATGTTTATTTTTGAGAGCGTGTATGTGAAAGTGGGGGTGAAGGAGGGAGAGAGAGAGAGAGAGAATCTGAAGCATGCTCTGTGCTATCAGCATGGAGTCAGACATGGGGCCCAATCTCATGAACCATGGGATCATGACCTGAGCTGAAATCAAGAGTCAGACGCTTAACTGCCTTGAGCCACCCGGGCGCCTATGAGATTATTCTGCCACCTTAATTACAGTGTGTCTTGGTGCGGATCTGTTTTTGTTGGGGGTCCTCTGTGCCTCCTGGATCTGGATATCTGTTTCCTTCCCCAGATGAAGGAAGGTTTCAGCTCTTATTTCTTCAAATAAACCTCTGCCCCCTTTCCTTTCTTCTACTTCTAGGACTCCTATAATACAAATATTTTAACATTTTTCTTTTTAATGTTTATTTTTGAGAGAGAGAGAGAGAGCATGCACGAGCAGGGGAGAGGCAGAGAGTGAGGGAGACACAGAATCAGAATCAGGCACCAGGCTCTGAGCTGTCAGCAGAGAGCCTGATGCAGGGCTCGAACCCAGAGACCACAAGATCATGACCTGAGCTGAAGTCAGACGCTTACCTGACTGAGCCACTCAGGCACCCCAAATGTTTTTATGCTTGGTAGAGTCACTGAGTTCCCTAAATCTCTTCTCGTTTTGTGAAGAGATTCATTCTTTTTTCTACTTTTTGTTCTGCTTCAGTGCTTTTCCATGACTGTCTTCTAAGTCACGGATTCGTTCCTGTGCTTCCTCCAGCCTGCTGTTCATGCCATCAAGCATGTTTCTCATTTTGTTCATTGAGCCCTTTATCTCTGCTATGTTGTTCCTTATCTCTGCATTAATGGTCTCACTGGTGTCCTCTACTCTTTTCTCAAGTCCAGTGAGTATCTTTATGATCGTCACTTATTTATTTATTTATTTAATGTTTATTTTTGAGGGAGAGACAGAGTGCAAGCAGGGAAGGGGCAGAGAAAGAGGGGGAGATACTGAATCCAAAGCAGACTTCAGGCTCTGAGCTGTCTGCAAAGAGCCGGGGCTCGGCTCGAACTTGCCATCCGTGAGATCATGACTTAAGCCAACGTCGGACGCTTAACCGACTGAGCCCCCCAGGTGCCCCTGGTCATTACTTTGATTCTCCATCAGGCATGTTACTTCCCTCTGTTTCACCTCGATCTCTGGCCGTGATCTTTCCTGTTTTCTCACTGGACTGATTCCTCTGTCTTCCCATTTTGTCTAAGTCTCTGCGCCCATCTCCGTGTATTGAGAGTCGGCTGCGTCTCCCGCTGCTGAAGGTAGTGGCCATGTGAAGAAGAGGTCCTGTCATGCCCTGCCGTGTAGGGTCCCCTGTCGCCCAGGTCGCGGCGCTTCCGGGAGCAGCTCCAGCGTGTACTGCCTGCGTGTGCTCTGCTGTCGCATCCTGGCTTTAGCCTTCAGGCCCATCACCTGCAGAGGCTTTCTGCCTGCTGTGGGCAGTGTCTGGTCCCTGGCCTGAGTGTGGCGGCTTCTTCTTTTTTTTTTTAATAGTTTATTGTNATTCAAGAGTCTCTCATGGTTTGCCTCCCCCCCTCCCCCACTATTTTCCCCCTTCTTCTCCCCCATGGTCCTCCATTAAGTTCCTCCTAATCCTTCCATACGTGCAAACATATATCTGTCCTTCTCTGCCTGACTCACTTCGCCCAGCATAACACCCTCAAGTTCCATCCATGTTGCTATACATGGCCAGATTCCATTCTTTCTCACCGCCATGTAGTATTCCAGCGTGTAGATGAACCACAGCTTCTGAGTGTGGCGACTTCTAACTGGACATGCTCTGGTCTGCTTATGCGATGCAGTCTGTCGCCACCGCCATCACCGGAACCCGGCCTTGCCGAACCCCCCCTGGTTGAGAGACGCGGTGTGGGCAGGGGTTCGCAGCGCTCTTCTGGGGTTGGAAACCTGCTGTGCTGGGACTGAGGCGAGCGGAGGGGAGCGGTGGGTCTGCTGGCGCGCAAGCGGGCGGGGTGTAAGCAAGTTAGGTAGGAGTGTGGGCTCTCGCTAGTTCCCAGCAGGTGGCCCTGGGTGCAGGGTGATGGTGGAGGGAAACGGGGCCTGCTAGTTCCTTTGTTCCTGGAGGGGTCTCTCTGTGAATGCTGCCTCCCTGGGATGCAGGTGGAGAAGAGCGCATAACCCCCCCACTGTGTGTCCCAGACACTCTTCAGATCTCTGTTTCCGTGCTGTGTGTCCAGGGCTGTTTGCTCTGCCTTCCCTCCAGGAGGGATGCCCAGTGACCTTTTGTTTGTTTTTAATTTTTGAGAGAGAGAGAGAGACACACACACACACACACACAGAGCATGAGTCGGGGAGGGGTCAGAGAGAGGGAAACAGAATCTGAAGCAGGCTCCAGGCTCTGAGCTGTCAGCACAGAGCAACTCACCAGCTGTGAGATTATGACCTAAGCTGAAGTTGGATGCTCAACCAACTGAGCCACCCAGGAGCTCCCCCATTGACCTTCAAAACTCCAGGTCTTAAGGGGCGCCTGGTTGGCTTAGTCGGTTAAGTGTCCGACTTTCACTTAGGTCATGATCTCGCGGTTTGTGGGTTCGAGCCCCGTGTCGGGCTCTGTGCTGACTGCCAGCTCGGANGCCTGGGCCTGGAGCCTGTTTCAGTCTGTGACTCCCTCTCTCTCTGACCCTCCCCTGCTCACGCTGTCTCTCTCTCTCTCTCCTAGAAATAAAAAAAAAATATATATATATATATATATATAAAAAAAAAACTCCAGGTCTTAAGCCCTGAAGTTTCCAAGAACTCAGAAAATTCAGCCGCTCTTGCCTTCCAGTTTCCTAGCCAGTTGCTATGGGGAATCATTTTTTCCCTGTACTTCCCTGTACGTCTGCCCTCATCCTTCTTTGTGATCAACTGTGGCTCCCTCCCCGCCACAGTGGCCATGATCTGTTTCCGTCCCAAACCGTGTCTTAGTACTTCCTACCTTCTTCAGCGTGGCTTCTCTTCCACCCCTAGTTGTGGAGTTTGTTCTGCCAGTCCTCGGGTCAGTTTTGGGGGTGTTTAGGACAATCTGATAGTTATCTGGCTGTATTCATGGGAGGAGGCAAGCCTAGCTCTTAGATCTGGGTTGGCCACCATCTTCCTTAGCCCCCAGAACACCCATATCTTATAGCAGAATAATGTTCTTTTCAACTGAAAGACTTAGGGGCATGTGGGTGGCTCAGTCGGTTAAGCGTTCGACTTCGGCTCAGGTCATGATCTCACAGACTGTGGTTTTGAGCCCCGGGTCGGGCTCTGTGCTGACAGCTAGCTCAGAGCTTGGAGCCTGCTTCAGATTCTGTGTTTCCCTCTCTCTCTGACCATCCCTGGTTACGCTCTCTCTCAGAAATAAATAAAACATTAAAAAAATTTTTTTTAATTTTAAAAACCAGACAGATAAAAAAATTGATTGATTTTTCCCTTTGTAGGGAACAGCCAGGATAGTTGATTGTCAGCAGTCTGTTTTACCTGTATAAATCGCCCCCATCCTTGCTCTTTCTTTAATGATGAAGGGATTGCCTTACCCTAGCACCTTTAATGTTACTTTTCTTCTTAATGGCTTGGGATATCACTTTGTCTTTATAGTTAACATATTTAACTGTTGGTTGTTCAAGGGTCTTTCTTTCTGAAACTATGCTATCCCTTCTTATGCTGATAAAACTTTGTTATGTCAGGAAATTTTGACAATTTTCTCTGACGGTGATACTTATTTTAAGTCTGATAAAAGCCCTTTCATTATTATTGGACTATAATAGCTGTGCTTCTTTAATGAATAGGAATATTTATTTACTTCTTTTAGAAAAACAAACTAGTTGAGTAATTCATTAGCACACAGTTTTGCTGATACTTTGAAAATGAATGTGGATTGTAAACAAAGTCCTTATAAAATCTATTTTGCACCCTTTTTCTTATAGAATAAAAATATTCAGCTTATAAAATTTCCCATTGTACATCAGCAAGAAGTGAAGATTTATTTTCCTATTAAGCTTACACCCAAATTTCTGGCATTTCCTCATCATCCTATGGGAATATTATATCGTTATAAAGTGCAGGTATGGTGTTCGGTAATATGAAAATTTACAAAAAGATAAGTCAGTTTCTTTGATAGCTTAATTTATTGAAATTTGGTTAATGTTTAAAAAATTCTCCCCCTAATCCTAATAGCATAACCCAGTTTCTGGTGACAACCAAGTCATGTTCTTGAATACTATCATCCTGATAAGACATGCTGTACTTTCTGTCTCTCTTTCATGTAGTCATTACTTGTGACTTTTGTAAAGTTTGTCAAGCTCCCTTGTTGCCTTTTCTGACATTTTGTGATACTGACATTACATTACCTCTGCTTAGCATCTCCCGTGCCCATGTAGCTACTTTACTATAGCATCAGAGCTGCTTAATGCATCCGGAAATAATTTATTTTTTTAATGTTTATTTATTTTTTAGCAGGGGAGGGGCAAAGAGAGAGGCAGACACAGAATCTGCAGTAGGGTGTAGGCTTTGAGCTGTGAGCACAGGGACCAATGTGGGGCTTGAACTCACGCACTGTGAGATCATGACCTGAGCCCAAGTTGGACACTTAACTGACTGAGCCACCCAGGTGCCCCCAGAAATAATTTCTTATGTAGTTTTATTATTTCTTAAACTTTATTTCACTAGGTTTTACATCTTTGCTTAAATTCCCTTTTGTTTCTTTGGCAGTTAAATATAAATACGGTTGTATTTTTTCGCAGGTAGAGGGTGGCAGTGGCAACTTCACTTGGCTCTCTTCTAATGAAACAGTGGCCATGGTGACAACTAAAGGACTGGTGACTGCAGGCCAGGCCAGGGGGAGCGGTACCATTCTGGCCCGAGATGTACAAAATCCCTTTCGATACGGAGAAATCAAGGTGAGTAACTCTCCAAAGACCCTTATTATCACCCCTGAGACATTGCTATCTAAATTTAAGTACAGAACAAACAAAAATAATACATTTAAGTACAGAATGTGGTGGTGTATTCTTAATGTTTATTTATATTTGAGAGAGAGAGAACATGAGCAGGGGAGGGGCAGAGAGAGAGGGAGACACAGGATCTGAAGCAGCTCCAGGCTCCAAGCTGTCAGCACAGAGCCTGACGTGGGGCTCAAACCCACGAACCATGAGATCATGACCTGAGCCGAAGTTGGACACTTAACTGACTGAGCCACCCAGGCGCCCCAAGTACAGAACATGTTTAGAAATCTTTCTAGTCCAAATTGGGTATTTGAAAATGAGGCTCAAATTCAGTCTGGAAGTACGTATTCCTTAAATATTCCTGGGCTTTGGTTGAATCCTGCTTCACTTCATAGCCAGCTACTGAATGGGTTTTCTTGTTTCCTTATCTCTCAAATGGAGATAGCGATACTATCTACTTCAAAGGGTTATTGTCAGGATTAAATGAGATAAAGTTTACTTCAGTGCTTAGAATATATTCAATACTTAATTAATATCATTTATTTTTGTTACTCTATTTTGTTATTATTATCACATGACCTTCATAGTAACTTTATTTCTGGTCTCATATTTGTCTTAACTAAAAATTTCTTTTTACTATATTATATAATCACATTCTTGTTTTTTCTTTACTTTTGATATATATTAATGTATGTTGTCCCCTGAAAGACTTAGCATTTTATCATTCAGGGAACATTTCCTAAGTACCCTTAAGGCACTTAACACCATACCAGATATCATAGGACATTCAAAGAAACATACCATACCGTCCCTACTTTAAAGAATCTAAATTCCATTTGGGAGATCTAGTCACATGAAGTTAAAGAACATTTATGGAAATTATATGAGTTATTTTAAAGCAGTATATGATTGAGAGCTACTTGAATTGTGTACTAAAAATATTATTAATATATAAAAGAGAAATCCTTGTAGATGTGACTATTCACAGACTGTCATGAAGAGATGAAAATTTGAACAAGACTTTGAAAGATCAAGCCAAACTGAGGCCTAAGAATCAAACTCAACCTGTTGATTTTTTGATAAAGTTTTATCAGAATACAGCCATCTTCTTTCATTTATGTATTGCTGCTTTCAAGCCACAACTGCAGAGTTTGGGGTTGCTACAGAAACCGTGTGCTCCCCTAAGGCCTAAAATATTTGCTGTGTAGCTTTTTCTAGAAAATATTTGCTGATCTCCACAGTAGACGGTGGAGAGCCATCCCATGTTTTAATGTCAATAATATGGTAGAGCTTGTGTTTAGAAAATATCTGATTATTTTTTGTCTGTCAACAAGTATAATTAAAAAAAGGAATGGAAGATAGTTGCTAGTGGTGTATACTAGTAGTTTAGAATTGATTGAAGGGAGAAAGGAAGGCAAAAGTGTCCAGTTAAGCCTGACCTAGTAATATGGTATTGATAATATAGAAAAGGGGGGAAATGGAGGGTTGTTTTGGAGGTAGATTTAGTCAGATTTGATGCCCAGTGGGGTGGGGAAGACTGAAAGATTTAAAGACACAAAGGTTTCTAGCTTTGGCAGCTGGGTGAATATAAAATGCAAGAAAAGGAAAAAGAAAAAGAGGAAGATGATGGATTCAGTTTTGAATACATTTAGTGTGATTCACCTGTGGAGCGTGTGGGTGAATGTTTGTTATTGGAAATAGGGTTCTGAAGTACAACTGAAAGATTAGGACAGAAATAAACATTGAGAATTATCAGCATATGGTTGGTCATTGAAGTTTTGGAACTGGGTAAGATTTCCCAGGAAGAGCATATAGTTGGAAGAGAAGATGGACTCTGAGTAATATGTGTCATTTAAGGGATGTAGGCAGAATGAGATGAACTAGCAGAAGGAGCAAGGAAAGTGACAGAAAAAATAGTCCCTTTGTGCTACAAAACACTGTAGACTGGGTGGTGTATGAACAACAGAAACTTATTCCTCACCATTTGGAGGCTGGGAAGTCCAGAATCACAGCACCAGCAGATTCGGTGTCTGGTGAGGGAAAATTCCAGATTCTTAGAAGGCTTTTTGCTATGTTCTCACATGGTAGGAGGCTAGGGGCTTCTGCGGGGTCTCTTTGATAAAAGCACTAATTTCATCATGACCTGATCACCTCCCAAAGTTCTCACCTCCTAACATCATCACTTTGGGGAATTAGGATTTCAACATAGGAATTTGAGGGGGGACACAAACATTCAATCTGTACCAAAGACAAAAGATATTTTTTAAAAGATACCCAGAAGAGGAGGAAGTCTCTGTATCTGAGGTCAGCAAACTTTTTCTGTAAAGGGCCAGGTAGTAACTGTGTTGGCGTTTGCAGACCACGTGTATGTTCTCATATTCTTCTTTGTCGTTGTTTATTTTAAAACCTTTTAAAGATGTAAAAACCATTCTTAGCTTACAAAAACTAAGAAAATTGGACACTGTCCATCATTTGCCAGATTCCTGCTGTATGGTGTTAGATGCTTTAGAGAAATCAGTTGATGAAGGAATTAAATGAGTGACATGATTAACCCTCACCCCCCAACATACACACAGTGTAAGATACATAGTTTTGTATACAAAACATACATATGTGTTTATGTATGTATTTAAATATTTAAGGAACACTTTCTTTTCTTCTTAGACATGCCTAACATAACTCTCTTGAAAGATTAATTTTTTTCCCCTCTAGGTATATGTCCTGAAACTGAACAAAATGGAACTGTTACCATTTCATGCTGATGTGGAGATTGGCCAGATTATAGAAATCCCTATCGCAATGTATCACATAAATAAGGAGACCAAAGAAGTCCTCATGTTCACAGACTGCTCTCATTTATCGTTACATCTGAACATGGATAAGCAGGGGGTCTTTACTCTTCTTAAGGAAGGTAAGAGTAAGCCTTTCATTTTCTACTTTCTTTGTCTTTGAATGAAAGGACCAGTCATCAATTCGGAAACTACAAATAATAGTCTAAATCCACATACTCCCTTTCTTTATAGTACTTTTTATTCCATCAACTGCCTTGTTATAATGTAATTTAAAAGCAAAGGCACAGAAATTGAATAGCATGTTCAGAGTCATTGTGGCTATTCCTTACACGAAGGTCTTTGTAATCTAGAGCTCTTTTCGTCTTTCTTCTTTAATATATATGTCATACGTCTTTCTAAGATGGATGTAGTGCCATTATAAAATTTACTCAAAAAAAGGGAAAGTATCTTTTTATTTCTTTTTTTTTCAATGTTTGTTCATTTTTGAGAGTGGGAGAAGGGCCAGAGAGAGAGGGAACAGAAGATCCGAAGTGGGCTCCATGTTGTCAGCACAGAGCCCAACGCGGGGCTTGAATTCATAAACCATGAGATAATGGCCTGAGCCAAAGTTGGATGCTTAACTGATGGAGGCCATCCAGGAGCCCCAAGAAAGTATCTTTTTCTAATAAAAAGAGAATATGAACAAGCTGTCCATAAAGACCATCATTTTCTGTTATTAAACATTGTATGTGATCCTGATTACTGTTGGGTTTTTTTTTTTTTTAATTTTAAAAAAATGTTTTATTTATTTTTTTGAGAGAGAGGGACAGATAGCATGAGCAGGGGAGGGCCAGAGAGAGAAGGAGACAGAATCCGAAGCAGGCTCCAGGCTCGGAGCTAGCTGTCAGCACAGACCCCGATATGGGGCTCGAACCCATGAACCCTGTGATCACGACCTGAGCCGAAGTCTGACGCTCAACCGACTGAGCCACCCAGGCGCCCCCTGATTACTGTTGTTTTTTAATCAGTAATTATAGTGGGTAGCATCTAACATTTACTTAGCCATTGTTCTGAATACTTTCCATATGTTAGCTCATTTAATTCTCACAGTACATCTATAATTTGGACTTCTCCTTTGCCCTTGCTAAGTATACGACATAATATCTCTTTTGGGGCGCCTGGATGGCTCAGTCAGTTAAGCATCTGACTCTTGATTTCAGCTCGTCATGAGCTCATCATTCATGGGTTTGATCCCCACATCAGGCTTTGTGGAGCCTGCTTAGGATTCTCATCTCCCTCTCTCTCTCTGCCCCTCCCTCACTTGTGCACACACACTCTCTCTCTCTCTCCCCTCTGTCTCTCAAATAAATAAATATTAAAAAAAATATCTCCTTCCTCTTCTCTGTTCTCAAGGTGTGTCTCCTAATTTTTAGGCCCTCACTATCTCTTACCTAGAATATAACAATTTCCTCCTAACTGCTCCTTGCCTTTGATAATCCATGGCTACCACATGGAGTTGAATGAAACTCACTTTCATTATTACTTTTCCCACTCAAAAACCGAGAGGATTCTTACTGCTGGTGGAATAGAGCTGAAATCCTTTAAGTTTTATGTTTAAGGCCTCTACAGGAAAACCCAATCTGCTTTTCATAACTTCTTATTTTGGTTTCATATATCGCTCTGGCTAAACAAACTACTTAAGTGAAAATTTCCCTATATCTGCCATTCATATACTCATGTGTATCTCATTTGTATTTCCGTCCTTGCTCACTCCTCAGTTGAGATACATCTTATACATATCTAAATCTTCCGTTATCTCTCCAACTAGAAGTAATCTTTCTGTTTTCTAGAGTTCCATGATGTTAATCATTTTCTTTTTTTAATTTTTATCTTAGAGAGAGAGCATGAGCAGGGGAGAGGGCAAAGGGAGAGAGAGAGAGGGAGGGAGGGAGAGAGAGAGAGAGAGAGAAAGGAGAGAGAATCTCAAGCAGGCTCCAGGCCCAGTGCAGAGCTCAACACGGGACTTGATATCACGAACCATGAAATCATGACCTGAGCCAAAATCAGGCGTTGGATGCTTAACTGACTGATCTACTCAGGCGCCCATGCGTATCATTTTCTATTAATATTTTAATTAATGTAAACATTCACTTTCCCCTTTTAGACTATATATGCCTTTGCTGATATTTATATTCTNTGAGCATGGGAGGGGCAGAGAGAGCGGGAGACACAGAATCCAAAGCAGGCTCCAGGCTCTGAGCTGTCAGCACAGAGCCCGATGCGGGGCTCAAACCCACAAGCGGTGAGATCATAACCTGACCTAAGTTGGACGCTCAACTGACTGAGCTACCCAGGTACCCTGAAAGAACAGATTTTTATATAGATTTGATTTAAACAATGGGAGCCTTGTAGTTAGTGTGTGAGATCAAGATTTTTTAAAGTATTAAAATTCTTATGTTTCTTAAAAAAAATTGTTTAAATTTACTTTTGATATACATAGACAGAGCATGAGTAGGGGAGGGGCAGAGAGAGAGGGAGACACAATCCGAAGCAGGCTCCAGGCCCCGAGCTGCCAGTACAGAGCCTGATGTGGGACTTGAACTCACAAACTGTGAGATCATGACCTGAGCCAAAGTCGGAAGCTTAACCGACTGAGCCACCTAGGCGCCCCAAAATTCTTATATTTCTATAGACTGATCCCCATTGAGAACTGACTGCTTATTACCTTAATGAAGTCATGTTTCTTGATTTGCAGGTATTCAAAGGTCTGGACCAACACATTGTTCTAGTACACATATAGTAGCCAAATCTCTAGGCCATACTCTGGTAACAGTGAGTGTGACAGAGTATGAAGAGTACTGGGAGAGCAGTGCCACATTTGCTGCTTACGAGCCCCTAAAGGTGAGGCATTTATGGTAAGGAACTGGCATATCTTTTCATGGAACCCGCTATGTCCACTTAGTGTCTTCCCAGCTATCTGTGGTTTTTGTTAAAGATCGGTTATATTTGTGTTCTCTTTATTTACCACTCCTTCATTTTTAGACCTACGGTTCCATTGTCACCCTGAGTATCAGGGAGTATTCTCCCTCATGTTGGCCCCAGGAATATCTTAAAGCTCTGTCAGCAAGTTGTAGATGTTCTCCTTTCTTCTTTTTTATTGAGGTATAAAATATGTACAGTAAAGTACATTACATACACTAATCTTAAGGTACTATTTGAATTTTTACATGTGCGTCTATCCCTGTAAACATGGCTCTGAATAAGATATTAAATATTAGTACAGTCTCCTTTAAAGAAGTCTGAAAAACACTTATTCTAGAGAGGGAGGTTGTCCTCTTTTACTCTTTATACTTCAAGATTTTCAGCAAAACTGTCATTATAGAGGGCCCTAAGAACTAGCCCACTATAACTGGGACACTATGGCAGGTGGCATTTCAAAACATAGAGCCTATGCTTTCATAGTGGATCCCTTTGGGAGCTACAGCCTCTCTCTGGAAGTTCTTGCTCATAGATACTGACACATCTGGACTCAGTGCCTCTTGGGACAGGGAGGCAATCATGCAGGAAAAATTAACACTGATGAAAGAAGCAAGGTAAGTTATTAACTGTAAAATTTGCATTAAAGTTGGCTTCATTGCCCAATATGCAGCATGAGTATTAAACATATGCTTCAAACATATTTCCTTTGTTCTCAGTGGGTGAATCTTCCTAGTTGCTTAATTAAGTGAAAGTACTTGGCTGTGGTTCATTGTCATTTCATTAGGTTTTCTGTTTTATGATCATTCCTAGCCTTATTTTATATTTATTGAGTCTCCATAGATCAGATCTCCCCTGGATGAAAACCATCATTAAAGCAGAGGAAGTAATATGATGGTTTTCCTTTTCTTTCTTTTCTTTTTAAAAATTTTAATGTTTATTTATTTTTAAAATTTATTTATTTATTTATTTTGAGAGAGAGAGCACAGGCAGGATAGGGGCACAGAGAGTGGGGGGAGAGGGAATCCGAAGCAGACTCCATGGTGTCAGCACAGAGTCCACTGTGAGGCTTGAATTCCTGAACTGTGAGGTCATGACCTGAACTGAAGGCAGATGCTTAACCAACTGAACCGCCCAAGTGCCCCTTAATGTTTATTTTTGAGAGAGAGAGAGGGAGAGAATGCACATGAGTGGGGGAGGGGCAGAGAGAGAAGGAGACAGAGAGTCTGAAGCAGGATCCGTGCTGTCAGCGCAAAGCCTGACGTGGGACTTGACCCCATGAAAGTTGGGCATCCAACTTTGGCTCGGGTCATGATCTCACTGTTCATGGGTTCAAGCCCCGTGTCGGGCTCTGTGCTGACAGCTCAGAGCCTGGAACCTGCTTCGGATTCTGTGTCTCCCTCTCTCTGCTCTGCCCCCCACCCCCCGCCCCACCCATGCTCTGTCTTTCTCTCAAAAATAAATAAACATTTTTTAATTTTTTAAATTTTTTTGTAAGGTTTTTATTTATTTCTAGAGAGAGAGAGAGAGACAGCGTGAGCAGGGGAGGGTCAGAGAGAGAGGGAGTCACAGACTGAAACAGGCTCCAGGCTCTGAGCTGGCAGTCAGCACAGAGCCCGACGCGGGGCCCGAACCCACGAACCGCGAGATCATGACCTAAGCGAAGTTGGACGCTTAACCGACTAAGCCACCCAGGCGCCCCAATAAACATTTTTTAAAAGTTTTAAAAAAATAATTTCAATTATGAGTATGACTGACTAATTTAGGAAAGAAATACTAAGGCATGGTTTGTTTACATGTTTAGAATGATTGCTTAACTCTGTACTTCATTTTGCTACTTAGTCACTATTGTAGACACTGTGTGGCACAGGAAAATAACCTACACTTTTGATAATACTTTACTCTCCTAAAACAAGTTAGTTCGCCTATAAATAGGATACCAGTCTTGACTGTACCCCTTCAGTGAGAGTTCTTTGAAAAATAGGCTGAAGTGTATAGATATATTATCTTATATTTTTAGGACAAAAGCTATTTGCTAATTTAATAAAATACTCATTTAATGGATAAATTCTTAGGAACATATAATCTTCCAGAGCTGAATCAGGAATAGAAAATCTGAACAGAATGATTGCTAGTAATGAAATTGAGTCAGTAATCCAAAACCTGCAGATGAACAAAAGTCCAGGACAAGATGAGTTCACAGGTTAATTTAAGGAAGAGTTTATAGTTATTCTCCTCAAACAAGTCCAAGAAATAGAAAAGGAATGAAAACTTCCAAGTACATCCTACAAGGCCAGCATTACCATAATACCAAAACTAGACAGAGACATCACAAAGAAAGAACTTCAGGCCAATAACACTGATGAACATAACAGCAAAAGTCCTCAACAAAATATTAGCAAAGGGCATACAGCCATACATTAAAAGGATCACTCACCAGGATCAAATGGGATTTATTCCAGGAAAGCAAGGATGGTTCAATATTCACAAATCAATCAATGTGATATACCACATCAACAAAACAAATGATAAAAATCATGATTATCTTGGGGGTGCCTGGGTGACTCAGTTGGTATCCAATTCTTGATTCTGGCTCAGGTCATGATCTTAAAGTTTTGTGAGTTCAAACCCCGTATCAGGCTCTGTGCTGATTATGTGGAGCCTGCTTAGGATTCTCCCTCTCTCTCCCTGCTCTTGTTCTCTGTCTCTCTCAAACTAAATAAATAAACTTAAAAAAAAATCATGATTATCTGAACAGATGTAGAAAAATGATTTGACAAAACTCAACATCCATTCATGATAAAAACTCTCAACAAAGCGGGTTTAGAGGTAACATATTTCAACATAATACAGACCATGTATGAAAAAAACACAGCTAACGTCATACTGAATGGTGAAAAACTGAGAGCTTTTCCTCTAAGATGACAAGGATGCCCACTCTCACCACTTTTATTCAGCATAGTACTGGAAGTCCTAGCCATACAATCAGACAAGAAAAAGAAATAAGTGGCATCCATATTGGTAAAGAAGCTAAACTATCACTGTTTGCAGATGGCATGATACTAAACATAGGAAATCCTAAAGACTCCACCAAAAAAATATTATAATAAATGAATTCAGTAAAGTTTCAGGATACAAAATTAATACCCAGAAATCAATGGTATTTCTATATACTAATAAGTAGCAGAAAGAGAAATTAAGAAAATAACACCATTTACAATTACACCAAAAAGAATAAAATACCTAGGAATAAACTTAACCAAGGAGGTGAAAGACCTGTACTGAGAAAACTGTAGAACACTAATGAAAGAATCTGAAGATGACACAAACAAATGGAAAGATGTTGCATGCTTATGAGTTGGAAGAATTGATACTATTATTTTAAAAATTGTTTAATGTTTATTTTTGAGAGAGAGAGAGCATGTGCAGGGGAGAGGCAGAGAGGGAAACAGAGGATCTGAAGCAGGCTCTGCACTGACAGCAGAGAGCCCAATGTGGGGCTTGAATTTGCTAACCATGAGATCATGACCTGATCTGAAGTCAGGCATTCAACCAACTGAGTCACCCAGGCGCCCCTTATTATTATTTTTTAAATGTTTATTTTTGAGAGATATAGAGAGTCAGGGGATCCAAAGCAGGCTCTGCAATGTCTGCACAAAACCCAATGAGGGCCTCAAACTCACAAACTATGAGATCATGACCTGAGCTGAAGTTGAACACTTAGCTGACTGAATCACCCAGGTGCCCCAGAATTAATATATATTTTTTAAGTTTATTTATTTTGAGAGAGAAAGAGCACAAGCAAGGTGTAGGGGCAGAGAGAGACAGAGAATCCCAACCAGGCTTCGCACTGTCAGCATGGAGCCCAGTGCAGGGACGCACTCATGAACCGCAAGATCATGACCTGAGCTAAAGCCAAGAGTTGGACCCTTAACCAACTGAGCCACCCAGGCACCCTGCCCCAGAATTAATATTAAAATGTTTGTATTAGCCCATCTAATCTACCGATTCAGTGCAATCCCTATCAAAATGCCAGCAGTATTTTTCACAAAACCAGAACAAATAATACTAAATTTATATGGGACCACACAAATGACCCTGAATAGATAAAGAAATCCTGACAAAGAACAAAGCATGGAAGTACCACAATCCCAGCTTTCAAGATATGCTACAAAGCTGTAGTAATCCAAACAGTGTGGTACTGACACAAAAATAGACATGTAGATCAATGCAACACACCAGAGAGCTCAAAATAAACCCATGATGATATGGTCACTTAATCTTTGACAAAGGAGGCAAGAATATACAATGAAGAAAGGCAGATCTCTTCAACAAATGGTGCTGGGAAACTCGACAGCCACATGAAAAAGAATGAAACTGGGCTACTTCCTTTCACCATACATAGGAAAAAACTCAAGATGGATTAAAGACCCAAATGTGAGACCTGAAACCATAAAGACACCTAGAAGAGAACTGGGACCCCTAGGTGTCTCAGTTAGTTAAGTGCTGACTTCAGCTCAGGTCATGATCTCACGGGTTCATGAATTCAAGCCTTGCATCGGGTTCACTGCCGTCAGCCCAGAGTCTTCCTCAGATCCTCTGTCTCCACTCTCTCTGCCCTTCTCCTACTGGTACTCTCTCTCTCAAAAATAAACAAACATAAAAAAAAAAAAACTAAAAATAGAAATACCATGGGGTGCCTGGGTGGCTCAGTCAGTTAAGCATCCTGACTTTGGCTCAGGTCGAGGTGTGCATTGGGGTCTCTGCTGTCAGCACAGAGCCCACTTCGGATCCTGTCTCCCTTCCCCTCCTCTGTTTGCTTGCGCACATGTGCTGTCTCAAAAATAAACATCAGAGGGGCACCTAGGGGGCTCAGTCAATTAAGCGTCAGACTTCGGCTCAGGTCATGATGTCACAGTTTGTGGGTTCAAGCTCCACATCAGACTCTGTGCCGGCAGCTCAGAGCCTGGAGCCTCCTTCAGATTCTGTGTCTGCCCCTCCCCTGCTCATGCTCTGTCTCTCAATAAAAAATAAAACCATTAAAAAAAATTTTAATAATAAATAAATAAAAATTAGGAAAAAGAATACCATACAATCCAATAATTCCACTATGAGGTATTTAACAAAAAAAATGAAAACACTAATTTGAGAGGATATATGCATCCCTGTGTTTATTGCAGTATTGCTTACAATAGCCAAGGTATGGAAGCAGGCCAAGTGCCCATCAGCAGATGAATGGGTAAGGAAGATCTGGTGTGTATGTATACACATACACAAACTGGAATATTATATAGCCATAAAAAAGAATGTGATCATACCATTTGTGATGACATTGTGATCACTGTTATACACCTGACACTAATGTAACATTGTTTCAACTATACTCAAAATATAGATAGATCTTAAATGCTTATGCAGGGGCACCTGGGTGGCTCAGTCAGTTGAGTGTCTGTCTCTTAATTTCAGCTTAGGTCATGATC
Organism: Crocuta crocuta; assembly: GCF_008692635.1. NCBI lineage: Eukaryota > Metazoa > Chordata > Mammalia > Carnivora > Hyaenidae > Crocuta > Crocuta crocuta. The sequence continues at coordinate 544,028 of NW_027530010.1, read as the reverse complement.
CCACAGTTCCTAGGTTTGAGCCCCATATCGGGCTCTATGCTGACAGCATGGAGCCTGCTTGGGATTCTTTATCTGCCCCTCCCCTGCTTGTGCTGTTTCTGTCTCTCTCAAAACAAATAAATAAACCTTAAAAAATAAGTGATTCCTAAAAAATGTGTTAAATGCTTATAGAGCTATTGTTCAATACCTTTTATGTGCACAACATTGTATTAAATCCCACTGAGGAAGAGAAATTCTCTTTTATTATTACTTATTAATGTTTATTTTTGAGAGAGAGCGCATGTGCATGCACAAAAGCAGAGGAGGGGCAAAGAAAGAGGGGGACAGAGGATTGGAAATACGCCCGGAGCTGTCAGCACAGAGCCTAACACAAAGCTGGAAGTCAAGAACCATGAGATCATGACCTGAACCAAGGCTGGTCGCTCAAACTACTGAACCACCCAGATGCCCCAAAACATTTCTCTTTTAAAATTTAGGTAGAAGATACTCTTCTCTGAAGAAGTTTTTACATAAGTAGAAACCATAAGAAGAATTAAAAACAAAAATTTTTTTTTAATGTTTTATCTATTTCCGAGAGAGAGACAGTGTGAGCAGGGGAGGGTCAGAGAGAGAAGGAGACACAGAATCTGAAAGGGGCTCCATTCTCTGAGCTGGCTGTCAGCAGAGCCTGACGCGGGGCTCGAACCCATGAGTCAGGAGATCATGACCTGAGCCGAAGTCGGACGCCCAGCCAACTGAGCCACCCGGGTGCCCCAAGAAGAATTTTTTTAAATGTTTATTTATTTTGAGAAGAGAGAGTGGGAGACAGAGAATCCCAAGCAGACTCCACACTGTCAGCACAGAGCCCGATATGGGGATCCATCTCACAAACCATGAGATCATGACCTGAGCTGAAATCAACAGTCAGATGCTTAACCTAGTGAGCCACCTAGGTGCTCCACATAAGAATTACTAGACTCACACATATGAAGCGTTTGACACATTTAAACAGCGTTAGGAGATGACCTAATGTACAAATGCTTAGTCGAGATGAATACTGCAAGAACTTAGAGGATGTGGCAGGGCTTGTGGTCTGGAATGAGTAGACATTAATGGGTAAGATGACCCAAGGTTCGGCCTGAATAATCGGCAGGATCTGAATAGGTACAGAGATTATGAAACTTCCAAGTGAGAGGCGTCACGTATGTGTCTTCTGATTTGGGAATTAGCAATCTGCCAGTTTTTCACTTGAGAAAGCTGTTGAGTTGACCAATCAAGGGTAATTTCTTTGAATGTCATCAGGCTGTAAACCCTGTGGAAGCGGCATTGGTGACGTGGCGGTCTGCAAAGGAGATGGTATTTGAAGGGGGCCCCCTTCCATGGATCTTGGAGCCTTCCCGATTCTTTTTGGAGTTGAGTATGGAGAAGTCAGAGAAAATTGAGTTAACACAAGTCCGGCTGCCAGCTAAGCGAAAACAGAACCAGTACATCTACCGGGTCCAGTGTCTGGACTTAGGGGAACAAGTAAGGAGGAAAATACTTTTTCCCTTAATGTTTCTTTTAGCAATAACACTCCAAATCTTTTGTACTTCTAGGCATTCCTTTTCAGATTCTTTTTTTTTTTAATGCTTATTTATGTATATTTGAGAAAGAGAGTGAACGGGGGAGGGGCAGAGATAGAAAGAGGGAGAGAATCTCAGTCTTTGCACCATCAGTGCAGAGCCTGACACGGTGCTCAAACTCAAACTGAGATCATGAGCCAAAATCAAGAGTCAGATGCTTAACCAACAGATGCAAGGAGGGAGGTTAGAGTGTCATCTGTCAGCAATTTGACTGTTTAGCAGTTGTGAGTGGTGAGCAGTTTTGAAGAACCAGTTAGATCTGTGCAGATAAGATAGCATATTGCCCTTTATCAGTTCAGTTAGTTTTATTATTTTAGAGATAGTGATGGATCCACCCAGCTACGCACCCTGCTTCTATCAACACTAGTAACAAAGGTTTGCAGTTTGACTGAGGTTGAAAATTCAGTGTATGACTCTGTGCAATCAGCCCACAAGGAATTGATACGTGATTTTAATCAATAAGAACTGCACTGCTTTTTAAAATCTCTCATGAAGGTTGTCATGTGTGGCTGGCTGTCGGTGTCATAGTCGTCACCCCGTAGGAGCCCGCTAGCCTTTAATCTCCATGTTCTGTTACTCACTTGGTGCTTCCACCAGAGAAAGGTTGAAACACAAAACAGTTTTTCCACTTTTTACCAACTAAGAACAAAAGATTTGGTGGAAGAAAATACAAGTAATTGATCAGAATTAGGTTTCTTAATGTTCCCTTTGCTTACAAATTTCCACGATATGCTTGTTTCTCTTAGCACAAAGAATTAAGAACTGTGATGATTATGGGGCGCCTGGGTGGCTCAGTCGGTTAAGCTTCCAACTTTGGCTCAAGTCATGATCTCACGGTTCGTGGGTTCGAGCCCTGCGTCGGGCTCTGTGCCGACAGCTCAGAGCCTGGAGCTGCTTCACATTCTGTGTCTCCCTCTCTCTCTGCCCCTCCCCCACTTGCGCTGTCTCCCTCTCTCTCAGAAATAAATAAAAAACATTAAAAAAATTTTTTTAATAAAAAAAAAGAACTGATGATTATGATGTCCAAGGAGACCCTGCACCAGAGATAGAATGATTCTAACGTGTAGATTTGGCACAACTGACGTCGAGTGCCTACTCATGGTTGCCTCTTGCTCTGCTGTTTCCTTACAGGCTCTGACATTCCGAATTGGAAATCGCCCAGGTGTCCTGAACCCTAGTCCAGCTGTCGAGGCTGTGCAGGTCCGCTTTGTGTGTGCCCACCCCGCCAGCATGGCAGTAACCCCAGTGTACAGAGTGCCAGCTGGTGCCCAGCCATGCCCTCTGCCACAGCACAACAAGCAACTGGTGAGTATAGTGGTGCCATCCAGCTTGGCACTCTTGTCTTATGTGCCTTAGAGATAAATGCTCTGAAGTGTGGCTTTTGTCTTATTAAAGTTAAGGCAACTGTTTTATTTGTTATTCATTCCCTGATAGTGTCTGAAAAGAGATGATTAAACTAGGTTAGAATTGGCTACACTGAGTGACTCAGTGACCTTGCTCCCTGAACACAGGTGCATAGTCAGCTTACAGTTATGGCAACAAACAATGGAGATGTCTCCAAACTTCCAGATAGTTTCGTTAATATCTTTCCCTCACAAATGTTTTATTGGCATTATTGGTAAGTAATAGAATTCATCTCTACTTCAGACCCATAAAGAATAATGATAAGCAATAACGTGGCTAGTAGTAGGGAATGAGTAATAAATGAGTTTTCTAACCTAGAAGCTAGAACATCAGACTGTATGCTAAGTGAGGCGGACTTTAGTTCCAAACATAGGAGAACAGAAATCATTTCTTAGTCTGTGTAGAACAGAGCAACCAATTATTCCTGTTTAGAGTCAGAGAAACAGACTCCTAGAAGTAACTTCTCCAAAGTCATAAAGCTACAAAGCAGCACATTCTGTCTGAGTCCAAAGCACTTGTTTTTGACTTTTATACTATTCTGTCTTTTTATTATAAAAGAACAAGAATATGAGTTGTTACAGTTAGGAACTCATTTTTTTTTCAGAACTAAATTCCATATGAAATATTATTTGAAGTTTATAAACAATTTACTTTTTTTAAAAACCACTTAGATGGAGCAGAATAAAAGTTATCTGTATAATTGTCATTCAGTGTCACATTTTTTTTTAAATGTTTTATTTATTTCTAGGAGAGAGAGACAGCGTGAGCAGGGGAGGGTGAGAGAGAGAGGGAGTCACAGACTCTGAAATAGGCTCCAGGCTCTGAGCTGGCAGCCAGCACAGAGCCCGACGCGGGGCTCGAACCCACGAACCGCGAGATCATGACCTAAGCGAAAGTCGGACGCTTAACCAACTGAACCACCCAGGCACCCATGGCATTCAACTCTTGATCTGGGCTCAGGTCATGATCTCATGAGTTCGAACCCCACATCAAGCTCTGGTCTGAAGGCTCAGAGCCTGCTTGGGATTCTGTTTCTCCTTCTCTCTGCCCTTCCCCTGCTTGTCCTACCTCTCTCTCAAAATAAATAAACTTTTGGGGCGCCTGGGTGGCTCAGTCGGTTGAGTGTCCAACTTCAGCTCAGGTCATAATCTCGTGGTTTGTGGGTTCGAGCCCTTTGTGCTGAGAGCTCAGAGCCTGGAGCTGCTTCAGTTTCTGTGTGTCCTTCTCTCTTTGTTCCTCCCCACTCATACTCTGTCTCTCTCAAAAATAAATAAATATTTAAAAAAACAATACCCCAGACACACACACTTGGAGGGTGGGAACTTGGAGAGCAGATAATAGAAATGGTGAATCCAGATGACATGCATCGGCATTCGCTATACCATTCTTTCAGCACATCATTGGTTTGAAAATTGTCAAAGAAAAAACATTGGGAGGAACATGACCCCTAGCTTCAGGGATATCTTACTGCCTGCTATGTCATTTTTTTCCTTTTTTAAAAAAATTTTGAGAGCGAGAGAGCACAAGTGTGAATGTGGGAGGGACAGAGAAAAAGGGAGAGAGAGAATCCCAAGCAGGCTCCATGCTGTCAGCCTGACATGGGGCTTGAACCCATGAACCATGAGATCATGACATGAGCAGAAATCAAGAGTCAGATGCTTAACTGACCAAACCACCCAGGTGCCTTGCTTTTCTTTTCTTTTCTTTTTTTTTTTTTTTTTTTTAATGCAGATTCCTGTATCAAGCCTGAGGGACACAGTCCTGGAACTGGCAGTGTTTGATCAACACAGGAGAAAGTTTGATAATTTCAGTTCACTAATGCTAGAATGGAAATCCTCAAATGAAACACTAGCGCATTTTGAAGATTATAATTCAGTAGAGATGGTAGCAAAGGATGATGGCAGTGGACAGACCCGGCTACATGGTATTATGGTGACTTATGAATATTTTCACATAACCTGCCAAGTGTTTCTGCATTAATTATTTCCCTTGGATAATGGTTTATTTTATTTATGTATTTTTTGTGTTTTTTATCATGTTTGTTTATTTTTGAGAGAGAGACAGAGTATGAGCAGGGGAGGGACATAGAGAGAGAGAGAGAGAGAGGGGGAGACACAGAATCTGAAGCAGCTCCAGGCTCTGAGCTGTCAGCACAGAGCCTGACGCAGGGCTCGAACCCACAAATCATGAGATCATGACCTGAGCCAAAGTTGGACACTTAATTGACTGAGCCACCCAGGTGCTCTGGTGACAGTTTTATTTTAGATTTTATCATATGTGTCCTTTCATCTTTGATCATTGTGTGTTTTAGCAGACATAAATGTAGATTTCCTTGGTTGCAAAGGTAGGGTCTAGGATGCAATGTTTCTCACAAGAACATAAAATTACTTTTTAAAATGTATTTATTGCCTGTTATTTGTCTAATATGAAAATGTTATTCATTTACTAGAAAATATTTATTGAGGGGCTGTTGCATGTAAGGGCCTGCGCTAGGCACCTGAAAATGCAATGGTACGTGAGATAGTGATGGCCTCTGCCCTCATACATTTTAAACATTACTCCTGTATCAGATGTTTGATGGGCAAGCATGAGGTGCTTTAAGATTTACCAGGAGAACCTAACCTACTTCAGAACAGAGTCGGCTGCCTGAGAAAGTCACACTGACTCTGAGACCTGCAGGGCAGCACAAAGGCGAGACAGAAAGAAGGAGCTGAGTGCGGTGAGTGGGCCCTGCAGACGGGCCAGAGGAGCGGGCAGGGGTTCTGAGCGACCGGCAAGCCCTCATATGAAATCACCCCCCAAGCCTCTGCTGGTGTCACATTTGCTTTCATCCAAGCAGCTCCCGCTGCCCAAAGCAGGGTGAGTGAGGACCACTCGGAGACACGGATGCCAGCAGGCACGGTTCACGGCAGGCTGCTGGTGCGGCGGTCTGCCACAGCTCAGTCCCAAAGGGGAAGAAGAAAGGGGTACAAAGGCTAGCTTTTAAATTTCTAGCGTGAGCATTTGGATAGATGGTATATCCATTCATAGAATAAGAAACACTAGAGAAGGCGAAGTAAAGATTCAGCCTCCCCACCCCCCACAGGGAGCTTCCCCGTAGGACAAGTCTAAGAGCTTAGCTAGAGAGCTAATATTCAGATGTGTGTGTACTGTAATGTTCTAATACCATAAAACTATGACACTATAGCAGTATGGTACAGTTAGTGTAAAAAGTGGTAGCAAGGAGGGGTGCTTGGCTGGCTCAGCTGGTTAAGCCGCCAGCTCTGGGTTTCAGCTCAGGTCATGATCTCACAGCTTTGTGAGTTCAGGCCCTGCACCAGGCTCTGCGCTGGCAGCTCAGAGCCCGTTTGGGACGCTCTCTCCCTCTCTCTCTGCCCCTCCCCCACTTGCTCTCTATCTCTCTCTCTCAAAATACATAAACTTAAAAAAATAAATAAATAAAACCTATTTCTGTAAAACAATAAAAAATAAACAAATAATAAAGAAGCTGAGAAATAAAGCAGTTGCCCAGGGTCCCTTAGGAATATAGTGGCAGAGTCAACACAAAAACTTAGTTTTCTGTTTCTTGTATCTTCCCCCACAAAGTAGTTTCTCCTCTCTGCAGTAAAACATTATTTGGAAAAAATTAGGGTAAACTTTAGTTTTCTGGAAACACTTTTGTATTCTATATGTTATTGTTTCTCATGTTATCTCCAGGTCATCAGGTTCTTAAGGTGCATCAGTTAAAAGGGACTGTACTTATTGGAGTCAATTTTGTGGGCTATTCAGAGAATAAAAGTCCAAAGGTAAGTGGAGACTATTATCTGAGAGATAGAAATCAGGGGCATCAGGCTGGGTCAGTAGGTTGGGTGTCCGACTTTTGGTTTCAGCTGAGGTTGTGATCCCAGGGTCATGGGATCAAGCCCTGTTCAGGCTCTGCAGTGTGGAGCCTGCTTAAGATTCTCTTTCTCCATCTGTCCCTCTCCCCTGCTCATGTGCACTCTCTCTCTAAAATTTAAAAAAAAAAAAAGAAAGAAAGAAAAGAGACAGAAATCACTAAAATTTAAGCCTTTTAAAAAAAATTTTTTTTAATGTTTACTTTTGAGAAGCAGTGAGAGAGAGAGCACAAGGAAGGGAGGGTCAGAGAGAGAGGGAGACACAGAATCCCAAGCAGCTCCAGGCTCTGAGCTGTCGGCACAGAGCCCGACGCAGGGCTCGAACCCACAGACCATGAGATCGTCTCTCAGCTGAGGAATTAAAAGTTTATACTCATGTTTGTGGTTCCTGTGCATTTCTAGGAACTTTCCAACTCGCCCAGATCTGCGGCTCTAGAGCTGCTCCTGGTAGACGATGTAACTGTAGTGCCAGAGAATGCCACCATCTTTAACCACCCTGACGTGACGGTAGGAGTGGGAGGGTCCAGTGAGATGGGACCTGGGTGGGGGGAGAGCATTCGGTTATTGAGGTTAATGGTATGGCAATAAAAAAAAAAGCTCCCTTACATGTTGAAAATCCGTGAAAAGCATACATAGCACATGTGTAATACCCTGGGTAGTAAGAACAATCATGGTTTTGGTCCATTGACCTTAATCTTTTAATCCCATACCCTTCATCACGTAGCTAGGAGTTACTTTCTTTGACTTATTTATAAACCGAAGAGACTGGAATATTGTTTCTCCAATCTTTCCATAGGAAATATTTAGCCTTGTGGAAGGATCTGGTTATTTTTCAGTCAATAGCGGTGAGCAGGAACTTGTCACCATCACTTACCTGGAAGCAGAAAGCTCTATCCAGGTGAGTTCTAGAGATAGGTCCCAGGTTGATAGCTCAGATCAAAGCTCGTTCTTATGAGAATGCTTGGGGGGAAATGCCATTGTGTGTCTCAAACTTGTTATAAAGTAACATTTACTCTTTTTTTTTAACCTATTACATAGATTCTCCAACCAAAAACGAAGGGGTTTTTTTCCTTCAACTAGCTAGGCAATTTTTGCTTCTGGTGAAAAAACTGAAACACTATAGGAGACATCTAATTGTAAGGTTTTCATTAAAAGAAGGTTTATTTCTATAAATTTCAAAGCACAGAAGTGGGTGGTTACTTCGATGTGTCATTGACTTTATAACCTAAGGATATGACGTTTTAGTCAGGATATGACAACTCATTTATTAAGCTATTTTTGTAGTGAATATGCCAAGGCATTTGTTTTTAGTTGACTTTTAGTAATAAGAATAATAACTTACATTAACATAAGTGTATATTTCCTTTCCTTCTAAGAGCTCAAAGGAATGTACTTACCTTGGTCACAATGTTTGTTCTGTGGGGGGTGGGGGAGGGGGGAGAGCGCTGCGTGCAGGCCCCACGCGGGACAGGACCCCTCGTCCGCCCAGCCGTGCCCCCAGCCCCACCACGCCGGTGATTTCAGCATAAATGGACTGGATTTTCTTCATGAAATACGTTCCCTGTTCAGAGTTAAGAAGCTGGATATGTATGTTGTATTTTGCTTGAATTTAGTCAACGTAAACCTTACTCTTTATCAGTTAGTATATATTGTGCTGTGCCTGAAACCTGTAAGGTCACCTCTCAGTTCCCATCACAAAGGAAGTAAGTTGTATTTTGTGCTTTTAGTGCAAATGGTTGTTTCGATTATGCTCGGAGCATTGACCCGGCTGCCGTCTTCTTCCTTCTAGTTAGTTCCAGTACACTCCGGATTTCTCACCTTGGAGGTCTATGATCTGTGCTTAGCTTCCATGGGCCCAGCACTGGCCTACCTCAGGGTGTCAGACATACAGGAGCTGGAGCTTGATCTGATTGATAAGGTGAGGCGTTTGCTGTGCTGCGTCAGAGAAGCAGGCCTCCCGTCGCGGAGTCTGCGCAGCTCCTGTGCGTGCAGCAGGCCCTCCGGGGACGTCCATGGAGACACCTGTCTTTGAGGCACAAAGCTCCAGCGTTAGGAGATAAACAGTATTAAAGAGCAGCTAAAATAGCACGTGTGGGTTAGCGCTATTTGATCAAAGCCGGACCAGGAGCATTCAGCACAACACAGCTTGTCACCCTCACAAAGGGTTAGACTGTCCTTGGTGAATGACACACTTCTACTAAAATTACCTTTCTTTTTTAACCACTAGGTTGAAATAGGTAAAACTGTGCTAGTAACTGTGAGGGCTCTTGGCTCTTCCAAACGCCCATTCCGAAATAAATACTTCAGAAACATGGAGCTTAAACTGCAGTTGGCTTCGGCCATCGTCACCCTGACGTGAGTGCCACCTCAACACCCCCTTCTCCCCAGGCTGAGCACTGATCACTCACTCTCCCTGTGTTCTTCTCACCTTCTGTGTCACAGGGCCTTTCACCTCGTACTCTCCCCATATCCGGCTCTGCACAAAGTCCCCCTTCCACGTCCTCAGTTGTGTTTTGTGGGACCAACTCACACATGTCATGAATATTTCTTTTTTTTTATTATTTTTTATTTTTTTTAATGTTTTTATTTTATTTATTTCTAGGAGAGAGAGAGAGAGAGACAGCGTGAGCAGGGGAGGGTCAGAGAGAGAGGGAGTCACAGACTGAAACAGGCTCCAGGCTCTGAGCTGGCAGTCAGCACAGAGCCCGACGCGGGGCCCGAACCCACGAACCGCGAGATCATGACCTAAGCGAAAGTCGGACGCTTAACCGACTAAGCCACCCAGGCGCCCCTGTCATGAATATTTCTATTTCATGAAACTTCTTGGATGATATCCCCTGGGGTGCTTCAGGACAGCGGGGCTGCAGATCTGTCCCCCAAAGCAGACATGCTGGCACTCCTCTCTGCAAAGGGGGTGCAGAAATTCCAAGGCGGTTTAATATTTGCAGTTTTGCCAGTCTTATCTTGACATTGGCCTTATTCCTTTGGAGCCTTAGAACAAATATTTGGCCTTCAGGAACTTCCTGCCTTTGCCATGAACTTTGTCTTGACTCTGGAAATTTATTTTCTGGCTGTTCCTCTAACTGTAATTAAAATGAACAGAAAATGTTAATTAAGCATCTTAGAAAGAAGCATAACTTACTACTCTTAAAATCACATCTTTATCGGGGCGTGCGGTGGCTCAATCGGTTAAGGGTCTGACTTCGGCTCAGGTCATGACCTCACAGTTTGTGAGTCTGAGCCCCTCAAGGGGTTCTCTGCTGTCAGCATGGAGCCCATGTTAGACCTTCTGTCTCCATCTCTCTGCTCTGCCCCCTCTCGTGCACGCGCACACACGCACTCTCTCTCAAAAATAAAAAGATTTTTAAAAAATCAAATCTTTCTTACCTAAAAACACATGTGTCTTTGCAGGCTCATGGAGGAGCAGGATACGTACTCTGAAAATTACATCCTTCGAGCTGTCGCTGTCGGGCAGACCACACTTGTGGCTGTTGCCGGGGACAAGGTGGGGAGGAAATTCACCTCGGCTCCTCGCCACATTGAGGTAAGGAAATCATCTCATCCAAAATTCATACCTCATCTTATTTACCTTATTCATCTTTTTCTGTTTAGTTTGTACAAGTTAAAAATCATTTGATGGAATAAAATGATAGTTGTATAACTCTTTAAACTATATGTAATTTATTTTAGGTTTTTGTTTTTCTGTATGAAAGTAGTATGCTTCTTGTAGAAAATTTGGAAAGCAAAATAAAAATAATAATAATAAAGACACAGAGGGGCGCCTGGGTGGCTCAGTCTGTTAAGCGTCCGACTTCAGCTCAGGTCATGATCTCACGGTTCGTGGGTTCGAGCCTCGCGTCGGGCTCTGTGCTGACAGCTCAGAGCCTGGAGCCTGTTTCAGATTCTGTGTCTCCCTCTCTCTCTGACCCTCCCCTGCTCACCCACTCTCTCTCTCTCTCAGAAATAAATAAAAACATTAAAAATTTTAAAAATAATAATACTAAAGACACAGAAAGAAATCACCTATTCCTCTACTCAAGAGGCAACCAGTATTAATATTTTGGTGTATTTCCCTCATTTTCCCCCATGCTTATTTTAACACGGATGAATCATACTGCTTTTTTATCCTAATCTTATGTCAAAAGTATTTTTTATGTCATTAAAAGCTCGTTGTTGGCCATGTGTTGGCAGCTGTCGAAGCTGGGTAATAAGAACCTGAAAGTTCATTTTACTATTCTCTCGCTTTAAAAAAAAGTTTTTTTATGTTTATTTATTATTGAGACAGAGAGAAACAGCATGAGTGGGGGAAGAGCAGAGAGAGAGGGAGACACAGAATCCAAAGCAGGCTCCAGGCTCTGAGCTGTCAGCACAGAGCCTGATGCAGGGCTCGAACCCACAAACCGTGAGATCATGACTTGAGACGAAGTTGGACACTTAACCGACTGAGCCACCCAGTTGCCCCTATTCTCTTGCTTTTTATATATGTTTGGAAAAGAAGTTTAAAAAAAAGATAATTATGAACATAACTTTAATGACCACTTTAAAAAGTGGAAATATAATTTTTAAGCATTCTCGTAATTTTTGCTACTGTAAATAAAATTCATATTTATAAATGAAGTAAAATACATGTCTGTGTATAGGGTTTTTTCCTTAGAATAAGCTGCATGACCATTTATTATGAAATTTACTCTAGTGCATCCCTCTTGCGTTTCTGTTTTTCTTCTTCAAGGTGTTTCCTCCATTCAGACTTGTTCCAGAGAAAATGACACTGATTCCAACTAACATGATGCAGGTGATGTCAGAGGCAGGAAATACAATTTACCTGTACTCCTCACTCTACTCTGCCCTACCCCAACACAAAACACACCCTGCTTCCTATTGGCCTGCTCGTGTCTACTCCCAGCCACGTACAGCAGGATCAGATAAAGAAGAAAGTTAGTTCTTTCCTCTCCCCTAGTGCACAGGGTACAAGCTACCTCTTGGAACCCCATAGATGATGTGTGGCACTTGCATTTCTTCTGCATTTGAGTTGATGTGGGATATAGCTCTTGGGAAGTGGGGGAAGGTAAGAGATCAAGTTGCTTGAACAAAATGTGGGGAAAAGAGAGATGATTTCTCTCCATGTTCCAGGCCTTCACTGGCATGTTTAAATTCCAGGTAATGTCTGAAGGTGGCCCCCAGCCCCAGTCCATCATTCACTTCTCCATCAGTAACCAGACTGTGGCTGTTGTGAATAGGAGGGGGCAGGTTACAGGGAAGGTAGTTGGCACAGCTGTGGTCCATGGCACCATCCAGACAGTAAATGAAGATACTGGCAAAGTCATTGTGTTTTCCCAGGTATGGGTTCTTTGTTCTGCTCTGCTTCTACTTCTCCATCTGGGAACCATGTTGAGGGGTGTGGGGTGATGAGGAGGAGGGTGTCAGCAATGCAGGAAAACCCTTTGAGTCCTTTACCTTTACCTTAACCCTTTGACAGCCTCTGAACCAAGCATGGGAAATATGTTATCTATAGTTAAAAACCCCACAGAGTATTTGGCATTGTTATAAGACATAGTCCCTCTCCACAACCTATCATTTAGGGAACAATAACAAACACATCTCTAGCACATTTTTTGTTGTTGAGCGCGCCAGATAACCACAGAGTAGTTGCCGTAAGCGCCTCTGCCTACTGTACAGACAGCCCCACTCAGCCCAAGCTTGCTTCCCCTGTCGAGCAGGATGAAGTACACGTTGAGGTGGTTCAGCTAAGGGCCGTTAGGATCCTTGCACCTGCCACTCGACTCATCACAGCGACTGAGGTCAGTCAGGCGGCTCCATTCTCCGTAGTCGGGTAGTGCCAGCTGGGCAGGGCATACAGCACAGCCACACTTCTTTTCAGATGCCAGTTTATGTCATGGGAGTGACCAGTACCCAGACTCCTTTCTCCTTCAGCAATGCCAACCCCGGACTCACATTCCATTGGTCCATGAGCAAAAGGGATGTATTGGATCTGGTACCCAGGCATTCGGAGGTATGAATTTTTGTTTATGATACTACCTTAGGGATGTTGATAGTAAATTTACTTTATTTCATCCTAGGTTTTAGACTGACTCACTTTCTAAACTACCCAATATTACTACTTATCTCCTTTCCCCTTGTTCTGTGAACTCTGGAAACCTGCAAATCATATGAAGAATTCAGTTTGAGTACTCAGATAATGCTATGTAATTTTTAATATTCTTTGCTGGAATGCTGGAAAGCAGCATTTCCTGTAATATGGTATCTGTGAGCATCTAGTTACGTGAGTAACACATTATGAATGCCAAGTATATACACAGGCACACCTCACTGTCCTGTGCTCTGCTTTACTGTGCTTCATGGATACTGTACTTTTTACAGATGGAAGGTTCGTGGCTACCGCAGTCTGTTGGTGCCATTTCTCCAATTGGATTTGCTCACTCTGTGTCTCTATGTCATATTTTGATAATTCTCACTATATTTCAAACTTTTTCATTTTTTTCTTTCATAGTTTATTGTCAAGTTGGATTCCATATAACACCCAGTGCTCATCCCAAAAAGTGCCCCCCTCCATGCCCATCACCCCCCTTCCCCCTCTCCCCCATCCCCATAAACTTTTTCATTATTATTGTATTTGTTATGGTGATCTGTAATCGGTGAGTATGACTTACTGAAAGTTTAGATGATGATTAGCACTTTTTAACGATAAAGTATTATTGTACATTGTTTTAGACATAATGCTAGTTATTGTATACCTAATAGACTATAGTATAATGTAAACATAACTTTTATGTGTACTGGGAAACCAGAAAATTTATTTTCTTGCTTTATTGGAATATTTACTTTATTGTGGTTTCTGGGACTGAACCCTCAGCATCTCTGAGGAGCCTGTACTTGGTGATAGAGTGAAAATAGCTTTGATGGGACACCCGGAGGGCTCAGTCAGTGAAGTGTCCAGCTCTTGATTTCGGCCCATGTCATGATCTCACGGCTTACGGGTTCGAGCCCCACATCAGGCTCTGTGTTGAGTGTGAAGACCGCTTGGGATTCTCTCTCTCTCCCCCTCTCTCTCTGCCTCTCTTTCTGTCTCTCAAAATAAATAAACTTTAAAAAAGAAAATAAGTTTGATGTCTCAGTGCACATAGAATTAAGCCTTATTCAGAAACCTGAGAAAGAAAAAGAAAAAGGTGAATGCTGCTGACTAACTTTACCTCGGTTACAACATTGTCGCCTGATTGTCGGTTTGAGAGAACCCACCCAAGGTGGTCTGGGCACCGTGGCAGCCGCCCAGGTCCTTGGAAGGAAGAACCCATGGCCGAGTTCCCCAGTAGGTCATGACTCAGTACCCACAAAAACAAAGAATCAGAGGTGGACCTTGGGAGGGAGCAGATGGGTTACAGGAGCTGTAATTCATAAGGCATTTCTGGGGCCAGCTAAAAGGAAAAGTCAAGTCTGAAAAACAGCTACAAAATCTATTTGCAATTCTTCTAAAAATACCCTGGATCTGACATCTAGGGAAACTTCGTCTGTCGTGGACTTCCCTGAGCCTGACTATACTTGGAATGCGGAGAGAGGGAACTGGGCTCAGTTGGGCAGAGTTGTGCACAGGGATCCGGCTCTTCCTGACTAGCGGATAGGGGCGGCGTGAAAACGGGCCGTCCTGGGCCTCGCCATCGGTCCTGCTTCTCCCTTCCTCCAGCTTTGCCTATAGCCCCACTCGCGGGCGCCTGGTGGCTCAGTGGGTTAAGTGTCTGACTCTCCATCTCAGCCCAGGTCGTGAGCTCAACAGTTCGTGGGTTCAAGCCCCATATTGGGCTCGGCACTGATGGCATGGAGCCTGCTTGGGATTCTCTCTCCTCCCTCTCTGCCCCTCCCCTGCTCGCTCTCCCTCAAAATAAATAAAAACCTTAAAAAGGAATTTTAAAAAATAAAATATAAATGAAGCACCACTCTTTCCTCCAGGAGAATAAATGGTTGAGAGCCACGCAGAGTTTCTTCTCCTTCCTCAGACCCTGCACAGAAGAACCAGGGGGTGAAATGGCAAGAGAAAAGTCTCCAGTGCACCGCATGTGGGGGGTGCCCTGCGCTGTGGTGTCACCGTGCAGAGAGTCACTTAGATCAAACAGTTATCAATTATAAACCACTTGCTTTAGTGTAAGACTTCCTTCCAGACAACTGACTGAAATCCACGTAAAAGAAAAGGGAATTTTTATGTAGGGGAGGAGGGAAAGGTGATTTTGGAACTTGGGACTCTGTGTGAATCAGGAGAGCTAGAAGAAAGGTCTTGAGGGCTCTAGACAGCGAAAAGGCAGGAGAGAGAGGAAATGAAGCAACTGCCTGAAAGGTAGGCAGGTGTCCACTTCGTGTCGGCCCCGCCTTCCCGATGGCCTTGTTCAGTCTGGGCCAGAATGGCGAGTGAGGCGGTGGGGAGGTGGTGTGTGAACGTGAGCACGGTCCTGAAGCCCGAGCTCTCCTTTCTCACCCTCTTGCTTCCTTGCCTCCACTCTGAACCCCAGGGGTAGATTGCCTCGCTTCTCCCAGTCCAGGTCCTACTATCTGAACCCATTTAGGAATCCCTTCCTTCATGTCCGTTCCTCTGTCAGTGGACTGACTTTCAGGATAACATGAGACCCTCACAGAGGCTTGCCGGAAGTATTGAGTGCAACACAGAGTTCACTTTAGGGGTGACTGTGTTGCTGGGAATTTGAAAAGAAATAACCCTGAAAATGATCGTTGGTACTCTAGTTCTTTTCTGTAGATGTACCTACCGCCTATTTTCCTTATTGTTACAGCACAGAGGGACGGGCACAGTGATAATGAATATTTCTTCTTTTTTTTTTTTTATATATTTTTATTTATTTCTAGGAGAGAGAGAGACAGCATGAGCAGGGGAGGGTCAGAGAGAGAGGGAGACACAGACTCTGAAATAGGCTCCAGGCTCTGAGCTGGCAGTCAGCACAGAGCCCGACGCGGGGCTGGAACCCGCGAACCGCGAGATCATGACCTAAGTGAAAGTCGGACGCTTAACCGACTAAGCCACCCAGGCGCCCCTCTTCTTTTTTAATTTCTAAATGTTTATATTTGAGAGAGAGAGAACACACAAGCAGGGGAGGGGCAGAGAGAGAGGGAGACAGAATCCAAAGCAGGCTCCAGGCTCTGAGCTGTCAGCACAGAGCCTGCGTGGGGCTCAAACCCATGAACCACAAGACCATGACCTGAGGAGAAGTTGGACGCTCAACCAACTGAGCCCCACCGGCGCCTCAATTAATGAATATTTCTTAATCCATTTCTGTTTTCTAGGTTTTCCTACAGCTCCCAGTAGAGAATAACTTTGCAATGGCTGTCCACACAAAAGCAGCTGGTCGGACCAGCATCAGAGTCACTGTCCGGTGTAGGAGCAGCTCCTCTGGGCAGCTTGAAGGCGGTTTGTTGGAACTGTCTGATGAAGTTCAGATACTGGTACGTTCCCAAACATAAAGATTATTTTTACATGTCAAGGAGAAGAAAGTTGTACTCTCTTATCATCCATGAGGAGCCTGGTCTGGATAGAGGTAGAGAAATTGCTAGAGGGAGCCCCAGAACAGGCTTATAGTTTCTAGATCTTTGTCATTCTTGCTAATTACATCTATGTAAGTATTGCTGTTAGAAAGCGTAGAGCATTCAGGGAGGGGGACAAAATATAAGAGACTCTTACATACAGAGGACAAACTGAGGGTTGCTGGAGGGGCAGTGGATGGGGGGATGGGCTAAACGGACAGGGGGATTAAGGAGGACACTTGTTGGGATGAGCACTGGGTGTTAAACATAAGGGATGAATCCTCCCTCTCTGTCCCTCACCCACTCACAGTCTGTCTCTCTCTCAAAAATAAATAATAAAATATGAAAAAAATTTGCAACATGGAATGAATCACGAGAATTTGCTCCTGAATCATCATTGTACTATATGCTAACTAACTTGGATGTAAATTAAAAATAGAGAAAGAAGGGGCGCCTGGGTGGCTTAGTCAGTTAAGCTTCCGACTTTTGCTTAGGTCATGATCGCGCGGTTCGTGGGTTCGAGCCCTGCGGCGGGCTCTGTGCTGACTACCAGCTCAGAGCCTGGAGCCTGTTTCAGTCTGTGACTCCCTCTCTCTCTGACCCTCCCCTGCTCACGCTGTCTCTCTCTCTCTCTCCTAGAAATAAATAAATAATTAATTAAAAAGAACGATAAAAAAAATAAAGAAATAAAAGGAAAGAAAGAAAGAAACTAACTTGGATATAAATTTAAAGAAAGAAATAAAAGGAAAGTGTAGATAAAAGGAAATAAATAAATAAATAAACTAACTTGGATGTAAATTAAAAAGAAAGAAAGAAAAGGAAAGTATAGAACATGCACTCCCCTCAACTCCCCACACAATGAACATAGGATATGAAGCCATAATAACTAAAGGGATTCATTTCTTTTTTTTTTTTTTTAAATATTTTTATTTATTTCTAGGAGAGAGAGAAAGAGAGACAGCATGAGCAGGGGAGGGTCAGAGAGAGGGAGTCACAGACTGAAACAGGCTCCAGGCTCTGAGCTGGCAGTCAGCACAGAGCCTGACGCGGGGCTCGAACCCACGAACCGCGAGATCATGACCTGAGCCAAAGTCAGACGTTTAACTGACTGAGCCGCCCAGATGCCCCTACCGAGGTGTGTTTGAAGTGTCTGGCTCAGTGGGAAAGGAGTGTCATGGACCCTTGGCCTGAGCTGATGAGGTGGACGTGGATTTGTAGTTGTCAGTATGTGAGCAAAGTCACTATCGGTCTTCTCCAGAAATGAGGAAGAGCTCATTTTCTCATTATAGGTGTTCGAAAAACTCCAACTGTTCTTTCCAGAGTGCCAGCCTGAGCGAATTCTGATGCCCATGAATTCCCAGCTCAGACTACACACCAACAGGTGAGGAGAATGGAGAAGGGCAGGCCAGCTTGCTAACCTCACCCTCAGGAAAACATTGAACGTGGAAAACACTGTTGCCTTCTAGGTGATTTTTCTAACCCACAAATAATTTTTTTTAGTTGTAGTGAAATTCATGTAACACAAAATTAACCATTTTAAGATGGACAATTTGGTGACATTTAGTGTATCACAGTATTGTGTAGCCATCGCCTCTAGTTCCAAAATATTTTCATCATCACCAAAGGATTGCCTGTCACGTCTTTCTCTGTCTTCCCCTCCTCTCTGCCTCTGACAACCACTGCATGGACGTGGATCTCACTCACGTGGAATCAGGCAGTGTGCGGCCTTTTGTGTCAGCTCCTTTCAGTCAGCATGGTTTCCAGGCTCATTTCCATTATAGCATGTATCGGCATTTCATTCTGTTTTATGACTAAGCAATACTCCATGGTATGGATATAACATCTTTAGTTTATCCATTCATCTTTTATTTAACATTTGGGTTGTTTTCACATTTGGCTGTTGTAAATAGTGCTGCTATGAACATTCACATACAACTATTTGTTTGAATACCCGTTTTCAGTCCTTTTAGCTGAATAATTTTTTAATGATAAATATGTGATGGGATTTTATTTTTAAAGACATGGGCAGACCTAAATGTGTAAGACAGGAAGCCATCAAAATCCTAGAGGAGAAAACAGGCAAAACCTCTCTGACCTCGGTTGCAGCAACTTCTTACTCAACATGTCCCTGGAGGCAAGGGAAATAAAAGTAAAAACTTTTGGGACCTCATCAAGATAAAAAGTTTCTGCACAGCAAAGGAAACAATCAGCAAGACTAAAAGGCAACTGATGAAATGGGAGAAGATATTTGAAAATGACATATCAGGTGAAGGGTTAGTATCCAAATTCTTCAAAGAACTTATCAAAGTCAACACCCCCAAAAAACAAATAATCCAATAAAGAAATGGGCAAAAGATATGAATAGACACTTTTCCAAAGAAGACATCCAGATGGCTAACAGACACATGAAAAAATGCTCAACATCACTCATCATCAGGGAAATACAAGTCAAAACCACAATGAGATACTACCTCATACCAGCCAGAATGGGCAAAATTAATAACTCAGGCAATGACAGATGTTGGCTAGGATGAGGAGAAAGAAGAACCCTTTTGCATTGCTGGTGGTTAAGCGTCTGACTTAGGCTCAGGTCATGATCTCAGTGTTCATGGGTTCAAGCCCCACGTTGGGCTCTGTGCTGACAGCTCAGAGCCTGGAGCCTGTTTCAGATTCTGTGTCTCCCTCTCTCTCTGACCCTCCCCTGCTCACACTGTCTCTCCCTCTCCCTCTCTCTCAGAAATAAATTTTAAAAATAAGAAAGAAAGAAAGAAAGAAAGAAAGAAAGAAAGAAAGAAAGAAAGAAAGAAGAAAGAAAAAGAAAACATTTTAAAAAATTAAAAATAGAACTATCCTATGACCCAGCAATTTCACTACTAGGGATGTATCCAAAGGATACAGGTATGCTGTTTCAAAGGGGCACATGAACCCCAATGTTTATAGCAGCACTATTGATAATAGCCAAAGTATGGAAAGAGCCCAAATGTCCATCGATGGATGAATGAATAAAGAAGATGTGGCGCACGCACACACACATATACATACATACATGGAGTATTACTAGGCAATCAAAAAGAATGAAATCTTGCCATTTGCAACAATGTGGATGGAACTAGAGTGTATTGTGCTAAGCAAAATTAGAGAAAGATAAATATATGACTTCATTCTTATGTGGAATTCAAGATACAAAACAGATGAACATAAAGGAAGGGAAGCAAAAATAATATAAAAACAGGAAAGGGGGCAAAACATAAGAGACTTTTAAATATAGAAAACAAACTGAGGGTTGGTGGGGAGGTTGGGTGGGGGGATGCACTAAATGGGCAAGAGACATTACGGAGCCCCTCACTGGGAGGAGCACTGGGCGTTGTATGTGGGGCTGAATCATTGGAGTCGACTCCCGAAATCATTATTACACTACATGCTAACTCACTTGGATGTGAATTTTTCCAAAAAAAAAATTGTAATAAATAATAAAAGCCTAAAAAAGATAAGAATGAATGAATGAAGACCTGGGCATAATCCAAAGGCAGACTTTTTCTTAAGGAATAAACAAGCACACAACATGGAGACATGCAAGCATTTCCCTCAGATTGCAGCCTCTAATGGGGATCCTGGCAATCCCTACGCCTTTCTTTCCGGTCAGAGCCCCCAAGAGATGCCACTTGTTCCATTTGTCCCCTAGGGAAGGAGCCGCTTTTGTGAGTTCCCGTGTCCTCAGGTGTTTCCCTACCCCATCTGTCGTCGAGGAGGACGGCGAAGGGCTCCTGAGAGCCGGCTCCATTGCAGGCACTGCTGTGTTAGAAGTCACTTCTATAGAACCTTTCGGAGTCAACCAAACAACCATAACTGGAGTTCAGGTGAGTTCAGGGACTTACTCAAAAAAATAAAAGTAATTCCGTGGCCCGAAGAGGCAGATTTCCTGGTTTGAGAACTAGAAACTTCTCTGGAAGTCAGAACAAGCTGTACAATAAGACACTCTTGACATGGGTATAAGCCATCAAGTTAAAGTAGTCTTTAGGAGGCTTTATCATAAAAGGGATTAGCCTCAAACTGATACCCTTCTGAGCAGCTTTGGCAAAAGGATGTGCCACAAGGGTAGAGCTATTGCTATCAAAATTAGGCTTTGTTATTTGAATTTAAAAATTTAGTCTAACACACAAAAAAATATTTTAAGCATCAAACATCTCTCATATTCCAGCCGCTGTGTTGGTTCTCTCGTATATTCTGTCTTCTCATGAGCACCGAAACCCCGTGAGGTCAGCATCGCCGTCTGCACTAAGCTGATGGTAAATCTGAGAATTAGCACGGGTAACTCTGAGGGATGGAGCGGGGGTGCAAAGCTGGACTCTGTTGCTGCTTCACACCTCATCTTGCATGGTATGAAACACAGGCTGCTGTACCCCTGAGGAATGACCAGTTGTGTAGCAATAAGTATGGAGCCCTCCGTACGAAACATGAAGTGCATGCAGTCTTTTCCTCAGGAAGCTCCAGCATCTCTCCATACTCCTGCAGCTTAATAATCATGGAGCCATTTCCTGTACCGTCCCATTTCTTACCACTCTGATTTAAGTCCTCTCAGATCAGGAGCTGCTTCCTGTGAAAGCAGCACACTGTTTATTGTGGACTGTTGACTTCAGAATCTGTCACTGCTCCTCTCCAATGATCCTTCCCCCACAGGTGGCACCGGTGACATACCTGCGGGTGAGCAGCCAACCCAAGCTGTACACGGCCCACGGGAGGACCCTGCCAGCCTTTCCCGTGGGCATGTCTCTCACCTTCGTCGTCCAGTTTTATAGTAGCATCGGAGAGAAATTCCACACACACAACACCCAGCTTCATCTGGCTCTGAACAGGTGTGGGGTCCAAAGAGTGGTGTGCATGCTGTGGTGGAAATCGTGCGGATGGGCCAGGGTTATACAGTGAGGCTCCAGTAAATCCCTCTCATGCTCTCTACTCAGATTCTGAGCTTTAGTTTTTTCATTAGGATGGAAAACACTAGAATGTTGGTTGTTTAATGAAGAAGAATTTCAGAGTGTCTTGAATCTTTCAATCCCTAGTTCACACAAAGCCCCCATAGGGAGCTAGTTGGAGTAGTATTATCAAAAATCTGCACGAGAGAGGCGCCTGGCTGGCTCAGGTGGGCATCTGACTCTTGATTTCGGCTCAGGTCATGATCTTATCGTTTGGAGGATCAAGCCCCACCCCACGTCGGGGTCTGTGCTAAGGAGCCTGCTTGGGATCCTTTCTCCCCCTCTCCCTGCCCCTTCCCCACTTGTGTGCATTCTCTCTCAAAATAAATAAACTTAAAAAAGAAGCCAGGAGCACCTGGGTGGCTCAGTCGGTTGGGCGGGCAACTTCAGCTCAGGTCATGATCTCACGGTTCGTGGAGTCGAGCTCCGTGTTGCTCTCTGTGCTGACAGCTCAGAGCCTAGAGCTTGTTTCAGATTTTGTGTCTCCCTCTCTCTCTGACCCTCCCCTGCTCATGCTGTCTCTCTCTCAGAAATAAATTTAAAAAAAAAAAAAGTTAAAAATTAAAAAAAAAAAAAGCTGTGCTTGAAAACAAATTCTCAATTAAAAAAAAAGGGCTTACTAGCTACTCTATATATGAAGTTAATAGACCTGATCCCTGGCTACCCCTTGCTTGCCCTCCACCATCAAATTCTTTCTCAGTGCACCTGGCTGGCTCACTCAGTGGAACATGTGACTCTTGATCTCAGAGTTGTGAGTTCAAGCCCCACGTAGGGTGTCGAGATCACTTAGATAAATAAAAAAACTTTTAAAAAAAGAATTCCTTCTGAACCTTTGAGCTGTTGAAGAGGAGATGCTGTGGTCAGCTCTGCCACCAGAGCAGTGTCCCCAACAATGATCTTTCAGAGATTTCTACCTTTCTTGTCTCCTTTCAGAGATGACCTGCTGCTGATTGGGCCAGGGAATAGGAACTACACTTATGTGGCTCAGGCCGTGAACACGGGGGTGACACTTGTGGGAATCTGGGACCGGAGGCACCCAGGTGTGGCAGATTATGTCCCTGTTGCTGTGGAGCATGCCATCGAGCCAGATACCCAGCTCACCTTTGTCGGAGACGTCATCTGTTTCAGGACTCACCTCCTCAACCATGACGGTGAGGACACCTTCCCTTTCTAACTGCACAGCTGACCGGATGAGAAACCACTCATCCCTTAGATAATTTTTTCAAAATGATTTTCTTTCTTTTTTTTTAATGTTTATTTATTTTTGAGAGAGAGAGAGCGGCGAGTAGGGGAGGGGCAGAGAGAGAGGGAGACACAGAATCTGAAGCAGGCTCCAGGCTCCGAGCTGTCAGCACAGAGCCCGACGCGGGGCTCGAACCCACGAACCACGAGATCATGACCTAAGCCGAAGTCGAAGGCTTAACCGACTGAGCCACTCAGGCGCCCCTCAAAATGATTTTCAATCTGAAGACCTAAGGGCGCCTGGCTGGCTCAGTCGGTATAGCATATGGCTCTTGATCTTGGGGTTATAGTTTCGAGCCCCACAATGGGTGTAGAGATTACTTAAAGAAATAAAAATCTTAAAAAATCTGAGGGCCGGGGTGCCTGGGTGGCTTAGTTGGTTAAGCGTCCGACTTTCGCTTAGGTCATGATCTCACGGTTCGTGGGTTCGAGCCCCGTGTCAGGCTCTGTGCTGACTGCCAGCTCAGAGCCTGGAGCCTGTTTCAGTCTGTGACTCCCTCTCTCTCTGACCCTCCCCTGCTCACGCTGTCTCTCTCTCTGTCTCCTAGAAATAAATAAACATTTAAAAAAAAAAAAAATCTGAGGGCCTTTCTGAGAAAGAAAAATTTGTACATGTTAACTGATAGTTCTGCTTATTGCCCAATTCTCTCAGAAGCCAGCCATTTGGAATCAGCCAGGAATATTGATCACTCACCTCCTGAGCACATAGCTTGCTGTATTATTGTGTAGACATTACAGTTACCTGGACTTCTCCTCCATTCCCGGCCTCTGAAGGGAGGTAGTTGATAAACTGAAGAGCAGTAAAGGATGGAAGGAAAGGAAGGAAAGGGCAATAAGGCTTTAGTTCCAAGAACTGACTGTGAGTACACAGCTTTGT
This sequence comes from Crocuta crocuta, assembly GCF_008692635.1. NCBI lineage: Eukaryota > Metazoa > Chordata > Mammalia > Carnivora > Hyaenidae > Crocuta > Crocuta crocuta. Next base: position 520,525 of record NW_027530010.1, on the reverse strand, counting down.
GAGGGACATTTGAAGACCTCAAATATAGGCTTAAACATATCATCACTGTAATAAGGTTTGGCTCTGTACTGGGCTGAACTATACTGTTGATCAGCAAATGGTTTCTGTCCTCAGAAGTACTGTTGAGTTCAGGAAGATCAGTCTTTGGTGAGGAAATGAGTATTAATTCTCTGGGTTTGCAAAAAGCATATTGCAAAGTGGGGTACCCTGCCTGAGTGTGTACTTCAAAATCATCCATCCAAGTTGGACTGGCAGGGATGGTATCGGGGGCTTTGTAAACTCTTCCGGGAACTGTGGATTCCTGTGTATGAGTACAGTGAGGTAATGTGGGGCCAGACTCTGTATATTTAGGGCCTGATGCAGGGGGCGGCCACTCAGCCCAGGTGAGGCCCCCCCAGTCCCGTAACAACTGATTTGCAGGCAACCACTACCAACACAGAATCCAGGGCCAGTGAGCTAATCCTGCTTTACGGTTGACAGAGTTATAATCACTAAGAGATGATTGTTCATCTCTTGTCAGTGAAACAACATTTTCACTTCACCCCTTCACTAGGTTTTGTCATAATTGTCCCTCTATCTTCTATTCTGGAATTATTTGGGAATCCTGAATCTATACTGCTTTGGATGACCAAATGCCAGGATCCATGATCTAACACAAACTCAAGGCCGCGTTCCTCTGCCGCCTTGAGACTTAAGCCAAAGCAACAAAACTTCTCTCCTGCCAGTCTTGCAGTCTTCTGCTGGTTTCTGTCCATTAGTAGCTGACAGAGAATTACCCCTGTGTGTATAGTTTTTCTTTTTCCTAAGGAAAACAGTTATGGTCTCCAACTAAGTAGCTTCTTCTGTGATTCTGAAGGCCAGTAGTTCTTGTTTTATTTTGTGGGTATGATGGCGCACGAAGGGGAGCCTGACATTAGGAAAATCAAGTTTCTCTTCAAAGGTAGATGTTCTCCTAGGAAGAGAGATCTGTGTGCTTGAATGGTCTACTGATTGGGAATCTTAATACGGTTAGAATGACCACCAATTTCTATCAGAGTTTGCAGCCTTGTGCTTTCTCTTATTTTTTTCCTAGGTGAACCTGGCACATGGATGATTTCTGCTAACAACGTCCTGCAGACAGACACTGACACTGGGGTGGGCGTGGCCAGGAGTCCGGGAACAGCAACCATATTTCATGACATCCCAGGAGTGGTGAAAACATATCGAGAGGTAACCCATCAAGGCCAGGATGACAATTTCCATATTTGGGGATATGCATATAGAAAACACGTTCAGGGGGGTGGGGGGTGGGGAGGGAATTCCTGGCAGGCTCAGTTGGTAGAGCATGTGATTCTTGATCTTGAGGCTGTGAGTTTGAGCCCCATGTTGGGTGTAGAGATTACTTAAAAAAAATAAATAAAATCTTAAAAAAGAAAGAGAGAGAGAGAGAAGAAAGGGAGGGAGGGAGGAGGAAAGGAAGGGTGGATGGATGGAAGGAAGGATGGAAGGAAACAAGGAAACACATCCTGGGAAAAGATATATACTCACATGTCAAATATGAAGCTAGCTAGAAAACTTTATTGGAACACAAAGCTAAATAGTGATTTGGATTCTTAACCAGGAAAAAATAAATAAAAGGATTCTTAACAGAAAAATGACTAGTGTGATTTTATACTTTAAAATATAAATATCACAGTGAGGGTACCTGGGTGGCTCAGTGAATTAAATTTCCGGGTTTTGTGTTTTTTTTTTTACTTTATTTCTGAGAGAGAGAGAGAGAGACAGTGTGAGCAGGGGAGGGTCAGAGAGAGAGGAAGACACAGAATCCCAAATAGGCTCCAGGCTCTGAGCTGTCAGCACAGAGCCCAACGTGGGGCCCGAACCCACGAACCGTGAGATCATGACCTGAGCCGAAGTTGGACGCTTAACCGACTGAGCGGCCCAGGCGCCCCTAAACTTCCAAGTCTTGATTTTGGCTCAAGTGGTGATCTCACAGTTCGTGAGTTTGAGCTCCGCATCGGCCTCGGCACAGTCAGTGTGGATTCTCTCTCTCTGCCCCTCCCCTGCTCACATTCTATTTCTCAAAATAAATAAACAAAATAACTTAATAATAAAAGAACACAAAAAAATTAAAATATCACTGTCACTGGTCGGTGCTTGACCACAGGGGCAAGGGTCAAAGCTGGGAAGCTCTTCTTGCGTTGGTCCAGGTGAGATATGATGGTGGATGGGGCACCAGGCTGGTACCAGTAGGTGGTGAAAAGTTGATCAGATTCTGATCGGGTAGAACCAGTAGAATTTCCTGACAGATTATATAAAATGAATGTGAGAGAATCAAGAATGACTTCAGGTTTAAGAGAAAAAATGACTTCAGGTTTTTGAATGAATAAAAGGACAGAATTGCCACCCACTGAAATGCAGGTGAAACGGTTTTGGTGAGAAGAGGAGTTAGTCTGGGGCATGTAAAGCGGAGTGTCCGTCTACTCGATGTCAGATGGATGTGAGACAGCTGGACGGAAAGACCGAGAGTCACTGGCCCAGAGGGGACAGATCCACGTGATTGCCATGATTGCCGAGAGAGAGAATGTAAATAAAGGGAGGGTACCGGTGCTCTGGGAACACTCCAGTATTGAGGACTCTGAGAAAGGAAGAGCAGCCAACAAGAGAGACACAAAAAACAACTAGGGAAGTGGGAGAAAAACTCAAGATATTGGTGTCCTGGAAGCCAAGTGAAGAAAGTACAGGTTTCCCCCACTGTCTGAGAGTACACTGTTCTCTGAAACATCTTGTGGGAATTTTTTGGCATATTATTTATTTATTTATTTTGAGAGAATATGAGCAGGGGAGGGGCAAAGAGAGAGAGGGGAGAGACTGAATCCCAGGCAGGCTCCATGCCGTCCGTGTTGGAACCCCACGCAAGTCTCCATCTCACGAATTAGGAGATTGTGACCTGTGTGGAAACCAAGAGTTGGTTCAATGGACTCAATGGACTGAGCCACCCAGACGCCCTCAATGGAAACATTTTGTAAGCCAGAAATGGCATAAAGCAAAGAAAGAAGTAATTACTATTTATTTCTATAGAAAAAAATGAGCATTCCCAGACCCAAAAAAAAAAAAAAATCAATTCTCTTAGGTTTTTCTTTTTCTTTCTTAGTTTTTTTAACATTTATTTATTTTTGAGAGAGAGAGACACAGCACAGGCATGGGAGGGGCAGAGAGAGAGGGAGACACAGGATCCGAAGCAGGCTCCAGGCTCCGAGCTGTCAGCACACAGCCCAGTGCGGAACTCAAACTCATGGACCGCGAGATAATGACCTGAGCCGAAGTCAGACAGTCAGTCAACTGAGCCCCCTCGGACCCCTCTCTCAGGCTTTTCTGATTCCATAGCACACATCTTGGTGATGGATACACAAACACATCGAGATAAAGCACAGATGCTCAGACAGTTGAAAGCTACAGGGCTAAACGCAGAGCTCTGAGTGTGGTTCCGGGGCGGGGCTCTCCTGCCAGCTGCCTCCGAATGAACTTGGCTCGCTGCAGATCAAATGCTGGAGGCTGTTTGTACTTCTTGCCTTTTCTGTAAAAGCAAAAATCCTCTTCAGATTTCTTTCCTTAGGGGAACCAAGTACTGATGTCTTTCAGAAAGCAATGGGGGTTAATGCAAATTTTCGAAAAGTGGTTCTCACATTTCCAAGAGGGAGGGTGTTCAAGGTACACTCTTGGTGTACAGCTTTCAAAAAAAATTTTTTTGGGGGGATGAGCCTGGGTGGCTCAGTAGGTTAAGTGTCCGACTTTGGCTCAGGTCATGATCTCACTGTTCAGTTCGTGTGTTGGAGCTCCGCGTCGCGCTCTGTGCTGATGGCTTGGAGCCTGGAACCTGCTTCGGATTCTGCATCTCCCTCTCTCTCTGTCACTCTTCCCCACTTGTGCTCTGTCACTCTCTCTCAAAAATAAATGTTTTTTAAAAAAATAAAAATAATAATTTTTTTAAATCAATCTTAGGGGCACCTGGGTGCTTCAGTCAGTCAAGCATCTGACTCTTGACTTGGGATCAGGTCATGATCTCAAGAGTTCATGAGTTCAAGCCCCGCTTCTGGTTCTGCACTGACAGTGTGGAGCCTGCTTCGATTCTGTCTCTCCCTTACTCTGCACCTCCCCCCTTCTCGCTCGCTCACTTGCTCTCTCTACATAAACATTTTTTAAAAAATTAACTTAAAAAAAAAAAAGATATGCTCTTAGAATACAGAAGAAAGTCACTTATTCTGCTTAGATGTTAAGGCTAAATTTTCTAGAAGTGACATTTAAACTGAGTCTTGAGATCTGAGTCATGGTACACACAAAAATAAAATAAATAAAAATAAAACTGAGTCTTGAAGATTAGGAATCTGGCAGATCAAAGAGTAGGCATTTTATTTATATTTTAATTTTTAAAAAATTGTAATTTTTTTTATGTTTTGAAGAGAAGGCATTTTACTCTTTTTTAATTTTTTTTTTTTAAATTTTAGAGAGAGGGAGCATGAGCTGGGGAGAGAGGCAGAGGGAGAGAGAGAATCCCAAGCCCCCTCCACACCCTGCCCAGTGTGGAGCCTGAGTTAGGGCTTGATCCCACAAGTCTGGGATCATGACCAGAGCCAAAATCAAGAGTCAGACACTCAACCAACTGAACCACCCAGGTGCCCAAGAGAAGGCGTTTTAGACTACAGGCACAGATATGCAAAGGCAAAGATAGATGATGTTTGAAGACCAATGATAAATCAGGACAACTTCAGCAAAAGTGTGTAAAGGTAGAGAGGGAGAATCAGAAAACATCTAAAGAGAACTGTGTCACGGGCAGACAGGAGGGCTGGGACGCAGGCAGCAGGACAGAGACCGTGAGAAGGAGATGGAGAAGCAGCCCGGTGTTTGGAAAGCAGAAAGGGTCATGAAAGGCAAGGGAGGGACTGGTCTGTGCTGTCAGAGGCTACAGAGAAGTCAAAAGATCTTGCTACCCTGGTTTGTGTACTTTGTAAAATCCTCGTGTAATTATTCACTAAGCAGCAGACACTTATTGAGGCCTCTTCTGTGTCAGCCCTGCACTAGGCTCTGGAACACAGAGACAAAAAAGACAAAACTTCCTAAATGACCATTTCATGTAACTACCTTGCTTTCAAGGTCCTTGAACATTTGGGAAAAAAAAACAAGAAACTATGGTGGTACTAAGGACACTGTGTTAAAATATACATTTAATATAATGACAATGTCATAAATAATGACATATAATGACAAAATAATATACATTTAAGTTGAAGATTTGGGGGGAGAGGGTCATAGTGTAATCATTAAGCACTTGTCTTAAATACAAAGTACAGTACAAGGATATACAAAGTTAAACTAGGTTCTCAGTTGAAGAACTTAGATTCTAATAGGAATGATTTTTAACAAAAAATAAAAATACCTACAGTATAAGATAGAACATTAAACATATCTTGAGAGAAACAAAGTACTTTGAAGTTTCAGAACAGGTTGAAATTATATGCAAGAGAGAAAACTTTGAACAAAGTTGAACTTGTCTTCAAAGGCATTTTATTCTGTATTTATTTTTAAGATTTTAAAACTTGAAGTTTTAAACTTGAACTTAAAGCTCAAGGCTGTGAGCTTGAACTCACAACTCCCCAATCAAGAGTCATGTACTTCAGGGACTGAGCCAGCCAGTTGCCCCAATTTTTTAAAGATTTAAGTTTTAAGTATAAAGGAATTTTAATAGGAAGTCACACAGATGTAAGATACCAAATGGAATAATCAATAAAGACCTTTTAGGGAAAAAATGTTATTTTCTTCTCAAAGGTGAACAGAAGTTGTTCTGGAATATGTGATGAAGTAGAAGGGCCGTCTGCACTTGTGTGAACCAGATGCTTTCGGTTGAACAGTTATGAAGAGTGGAGAGGGAGGAAACAAGATTTTCCAAGAACTTAGATGCGGATTTCCCTTTGGTTTGCCGACAGGTGGTGGTCAATGCATCATCAAGACTGACGCTCAGCTATGACCTCAGGATCCACCTCACCAATAACCCCAGTTCGGCTTTGTTTAAGCTCTTCATCACCACTGGCAGGAATGGTGCAAATCTTAAAGGTCAGGAGTCTCTTTATAGGCCTGGGGATGGTTCCCACTTTTCCCATCTTCCTTCAAGTCATTTACCTCTTTGACAATTAACGCAGATTTCCTTCTATTTGAAAATTGACTCCACCTCAACAAATAAATCACTGACCCCTGTGACCTCAAACAATGACTGGCTCTTCAGGGTTTGAAATAGGCACAACCCAGTCACTGTTGTCCTTGTGGTTATAATCAGTTATAATCATGCCTGAGAACAGGAGGTGGCCTAAACCAGGGATTTCCAAGCATGGCTGATTTTTAAGGTTACTCAAGGACACTTTTAAAAAATACAGTCTTAGGCTCCATCCAGAGACTTAATAAGTTTGGGATAAGACCTAGGACACAGTTATTTTCAAGCCTTCCTAGATTTTTTTTTTTAATATTTTTATTTATTTCTAGGAGAGAGAGAGAGAGACAGCGTGAGCAGGGGAGGGTCAGAGAGAGAGGGAGTCACAGACTCTGAAACAGGCTCCAGGCTCTGAGCTGGCAGTCAGCACAGAGCCCGACGCGGGGCTCGAACCCACGAACCGCGAGATCATGACCTAAGCGAAAGTCGGACGCTTAACCGACTAAGCCACCCAGGCGCCCCAAGCCTTCCTAGATTTAAGAATCGTTGGACTAGGGGCACCTGGGTAGCTCAGTTGGTTAAGCGTCCAACTTCGGCTCAGGTCACGATCGCTTGGTTTGTGAGTTCAAGCCCCATGCAGGGTTCTGTCCTGACAGCTAGCTCAGAGCCTGGAGCCTGTCTTGGATTCTGTGACTCCCTCTTCCTCTGACCCTCCCGTGCTTACACGCTGTCTCTCTCTCAAAAATAAATAAAACATTAAAAAAAAAAAGAGTTGTTGGACTAGGCGACATCCGAACTGTTACTGGCTCAGCGAATTTACTTTGTGCATTTGTTATTTTGTTCTGTACTGGGCTACAGTTTTCTGTCAAAAAAAAAAGGGTGCGGGGGTGGGGGGCACCTGGCTGGCTCAGTCAGTAGAGCATGCAGCTTTTGATCTCGGGGTTGTAAATTCATACCCTCATTGGATGTAGATAGAGATTACTTTTAAAACATGATAATAGGGGCGCCTGTTTTAGCTTCTGATTCTTCATTTCAGCTCATGCCATGATCTTGTCATTTGTAAGTTTGAGCCCCCCATTGGGCTCCACACTGACAGTGCAGAGCCTGCTTGGGGTTCTCTCTTCTTCTCTCTCTGCGCCTCCTGCACTCTCTCTCTCAAAATAAATAAACAAACTTTAAAAAGCAATAATAATAAAAATTTAAAAAATTTTAAACGGGAGGGGTGGAGGAAAGAAAAGTAAAATACAAGAAACTCCTAATAGATTCCAGGTGCAATGTTAGCAATTTAAAAAAATTTTTTTAAATGTTCTTATTTATTTGTGAAGGAAGAGAGAGAGACGGCGTGACCAGAGGAGGATCAGAGAGAGAGGGAGACACAGACTCTGAAGCAGCTCCAGGCTCTGAGCTGTCAGCACAGAGCCTGGCGAAGGGCTCGAACCCACGAACTGTGAGATCATGACCTGGGCCGAAGTCGGACGCTTAACCAACTGAGCCACCCAGGCCCCCCAGCAATTTTTACGTATTTTTATCTAATTTAACAATGTTCTATAGTAATTATCATTTTTTTAAAGTTTGTTTTGAGAGCAAGAGTGCATATATGTGAACGGGGGGAGGGGCAGAGAGAGAGAGGGAGAGAGAGAGAATCCCAAGCAGGCTTCACATTGTCAGCACTGAGCAGGATTTAGAGCTCGATCTCACAAACCATGAGGTCATGACTTGAGCCAAAATCAAGACTCAGACACTTAACCGACTGAGCCACCCAGGTGTCGCAGTTGTCATTATTTTAAAGATGAGAAATACTGGAGCACCAGGCGCCCCTGTTTTTTGTTTTGTTTATTTAAGTAATCTCTACAACCCAGAATTGGTCTCAAACTGATGACCCTGAGATTAAGAGTCACACACTCCTGACTGAGCCAGCCAGACACCCATTCCTTTAAAAAAATTTTTTTTTCGGGGGGCTCCTGGGTGGCTCAGTTGATTGAGTGTCCAACTTCAGCTCAGGTCATGATCTCACGGTTCGTGTGCTCGAGCCCCGCGTCGGGCTCTGTGCCGACATCTCAGAGCCTGGCGCCTGTTTCAGATTCTGTGTCTCCCTCTCTCTCTGCCCCTCCCCTGCTCATGGGCACGTGCGCTCTCTCTCTCTCTCATAAATAAATAAAACATTATTTCTCATAAATTTCTCAAAAATTATTTCTCATAAAACATTATAATATCTCATAAATAAAACATTAAAAAATTTTTTTTTGTACAATTTTTTTGAGGCACCTAGGTGGCTCAATCGGTTGAGCATCCAACTTCAGCTCAGGTCATGTTCTGTTTGTGAGTTTGAACCCTGTGTTGGGCTCTGTGCTGACAGCTCAGAGCAGATTCTGTCTCCCCCTCTCTCTGCCCCTCCCATGATCATGCTCTGTTTTTCTCTGTCTCTCAATGATAAATAAATGTTAAAAAAAAATTTTTTTTCATGTTTATTTTTGAGAGAGAGAGAAAGAGCATGAGCACGAGCAGGGGAGGGACACAGAGAGGGAGACACAGAATCCGAAGCAGGCTCCAGACTCCGAATTGTCAGCATAGAGCCTGATGTGAGACTCGAACTTGTGAACCTGAGACAAAGTTGGATGCTTAACTGAGCCACCCAGTTGCCCTGTTTTGAAAACAATTTTTTAATGTTTATTTTTGAGAAAAAGAGCACGTGAGAGCGGGCGAGGGGCAGAGAGAGGTGGACAGAGGATTTAAAGCAGGCTCTGTGCTGACAGCCTAGAGCCCCCTGTGGGGCTCGAACTCACGAACCGCGAGGTCATGACCTGAGCTGAAGTCGGTCACCCAACCAGCTGAGCCCCCCAGGCGCCCCTCCTGCGTTTTTAAATCAAGCTACTGCTTCTATATGTCTCTTCTTTTACAAATTCTTATGACAGTTATTTACCTCTTTTCTGCTCGTTAGGATCCTGTACCTCAAGTCAGGCCTTGGCCATCACCACAGTGCTTCTTCCCGAGACGCTCGTGCTGTGCCACGTGCAGTTCAGCAACACTTTGCTGGACATCCCTGCAAGCCAGGTCTTCCACGTGCGCGCGGGCTTCAGCGTGGCGAGAGGTGCGGCCGCCCCGAATCTGGCGCTCTTGCTCCCGTCGTTGTTCGGTCGTCGCTTCCTTACCGATTGCATTTGTGCCGGACAGTGTCGCCTGGGGTGGAGCTAGGGAACCTGTGTCAGGCGGCATTTCCGGTCAGGCCGTCCAGTAATGCCCCGCACACCCCTGTAACACCCCGTGCTTTTCTTTTGTCGTGGGTTTTCTTCTTCGCTGGTCCCTGTCACCTCTGGGCTTTTTATCCCCAGCAAGTAGCAGTGTCTGAATGTCTATTGTTGAACTGAAGGGTATTCCAAGCAGAGGAGCAGGAGCTCGCAGGGAGTAGAAGAGCCGTGACTCCGAAATGGCTTCGTGGAAACCAGCTGATCCAAAATGAGGATTTGTGTCAAACGCAGGCTGGAACAGGACAGCGCTCCAGGCAGCTGCAGGGTGCGGGGGC
>NW_027530010.1:504455-510755 GCF_008692635.1 Crocuta crocuta | reverse complement strand
GGCAGGCGCCGGCTGGGCCTCGGGCAGCCGGACAGGGCTTGTGCCGTCACTAGTGCGCGCGGAGCGGCCCGTCACCGAGGGAAGCGGGCCTGCTGCCGAGGCGGGGGAGGAGGAGCAGCTGACTCCTCACGCGGGGGGTTGGGGTGGGATTTTACAGAGGAAGGGCTGTGGAAGGGGGTGCCAGGACACCCCAGGCACCAGGGAGCCCGCAGCTCGGCAGGCCGCAGGATGGAGGCGCAGGCGCGGGGGGCGAGGGGCCCGTGAGCGGCGCCTGCAGTAACCCCAGCATGGCCCGGGGAGGGCTTGGCCCGAGTCACCGGGAGATGCGGCGGAGGGGCGGGTGTCAGACGTGTCAGAGGGCGCACAGGAAGGTGCGGAGGGCGGCTGCGTGTGGGAATGAAGGGAAGGGTGTCTGTCAAAAGACGACGGAGTTTGAGCCTGGTAACTGGAACCACGGTGCTATTGCCAGAAATCAGGCCACCGAGATGTGGTCTGGCAGAGACGTCCCTAAGCCACGCTCCAAGCGTCTTTCACAAACCCGTTCCTGACCTCAGCTACTCCTGGTTATTATTTCATTCTCTACCCCCTACCCCTCACCCCGCTTGCACGCGCGGTTTACTCTCCCTGACATGTTGATTTAAGCAACAAGTTCTGCTGAGGTTGCTCGGAACGGCTTTTTCTTTCGTGTCCACCTCGCTAGTGGCCAGTAGTCTGCTAATAGTGGACAAAGTTGAGTTCACATTTTCTTCTCAATTTGCTTCCTTTTGTTTCTTCCTCTTCTAAGTCAGTCGGCTCAATGGAACCTCTGAACCTTCCTGCTCGGTTTTTCATCTTTTCTTCAGGGGTTTATGTCTGCCTAATCAAGGTTCGAGCCCAGTCAGAAGAGCTGCTCCAGGCCCTCAGCGTGGCTGACACCTCAGTCTACGGGTGGGCCACGCTGGTCAGTGAACGCAGCAAGAACGGAATGCAAAGGATCCTCATTCCTTTCGTCCCAGCCTTTTACATCAACCAGTCAGAATTGGTTCTTAGCCACAGACAAGACGTCGGGGAGATAAGAGTGCTGGGGGTGGACAGAGTTCTGGAGAAGCTAGAGGTACGTGAAGGACTGAACCAAAACATGACTGAAGTCAGGGTGTGGAAAAAGGAGTCTCCATTCCTAGTCCAACGGCGAAGGAACAGTCATTGAATGACTTGATAAAATTCAACACAGGGAGTTTTTATTTATTTTTTTTACAAATAGTTTATTGTCAAATTAGTTTCCACATAACACCCAGTGCTCATTCCCACAAGTGCCCTCCTCAACACAGGGAGTTCTTAAAACAGAATGAAGAAAACCTGTCCCCTTCACAAGGCCAGGGGACTCCGAGTGCAAAATTTAGGTCCCAAGCGGTCAATCTGGAAGAGAGGACCCGGGCCTCTTAAACCCGTCTTTAGGATTCTAGTTTCAAACTTTTTTGAAGCCTATTTTATTCTCACAGATCATTTTCTTCCCTCATCTACTTTATTTTTTTATAATTATTTTTTTAACATTCATTTTGGGGGCGCCTGAGTGGCTGTTGGTTGGGCGTCCAACTTCAGCTCAGGTCATGATCTCACAGTTCGTGGGTTTGAGCCCCGTGTCGGGCTCTGTGCTGACAGCTCAGAGCCTGGAGCCTGTTTCAGATTCTGTCTCTCTCTCTCTGACCCTCCCCTGCTCACGCTGTCTCTCTCAGAAATAAATAAAACATTTTTTAAAAAAATTCATTTTTGAAAGAGAGAGAGAGAGTGCGAGTGGGGGAGGGTCAGAGAGAGAGGGAGACACAGAATCCGAAGCAGCTCCAGGCTCTGAGCTGTCAGCACAGAGCCTGACGCAGGGCTCAAACCCATGAGCGGTGATATCATGATCTGAGCTGAAGCCAGACGCTTAACCGACTGAGCCCCCCAGGCGCCCCTTCCCTCATCTACTTTAACACACCTAAATTAAGAAGCAGATGACTTATTGCCAGATTGCTGTTTAAGATCAATACAAACTGATTTTTCTTCTGTCAGACAGGTGCCATTTTATCTTTTCTCCAAGGTCTTCCCCAGCTCCCCAGTTCTAGTGGTCTCTGGTGTCAGGCACTCTCCCCTCACACCCGGCCTGGCGGTCTACCCCGTGCACGTGGTCAACTTCACCTCCCTCCAGCAGACGTCCCCCGTTTTCATCAACATCTCCTGTGTGCTCACCAGTCAAAGTGAGGCTGTGCTGGTGAGAGCTCTGAAGGAGAAGTCTGGTGCAGGTGAGCGCTGGGGGGCCGCGTACACTCCAGAGGGGGGACCACCAAAGTGTTGCTCAGTTCATGAGAAACATGTGGCCGCTTGAGCAAGACTCCTCAAATTAGCTGGGGCACGGACCTCTTTTCCAAGTCTACACAAAGTACAACCTTCACGCAGCTTCCTCCTCACTGAGATGGTCTATGGGACTTTCGTATTTAAGAGTAGTTATGTCAGTGGAACATGAGCTTCTCAGCTTTGTTAAACGTACTACCTTAAACCTCTTGATAAATGTCTCTTCAAAAGTGTCTGCCAGATCTTTTTGCATCGAGCAAGAGACAAAGGGTGATAAACCTACAACTAAGTCTTAGCTTTCCAAAATCCGGATTCTGGCCATTACCCAGTTTGGAAACTATGCCAGGTTTAGCTGGGATGGGGACACATGTAGTCATGGAAGTGTTAGGAAAGCCAAAGAATCATCCTTCTCATACGGTCACTCTACTTGCTCATCCCTCCAGAGAAACTGTCCTTTGAACTACTGGGCATGAGTTGGATTGAACCAATCCAGTGGGAGGAAGGTCTGTTTGTGCAGGCACCTGAGATGTACTGGCCGCGTCCTAAGTGCATTTTACATGCATTTTGTTCTCTCTTAACTCTGAGGTGAATGTTTTTCCCTTTAAGAGCTGAGGAAAAGGAGGGGCGCCTGGGGGGGCTCAGTCAGTTAAGCATCCAACTTTGGCTCAGGTCATGATCTCACGGCTCCTGGGTTCAAGCCCCATGTTGGGTTCTGTGCGGAAAGCTTGGAACCTGGAGCTGCTTCAGAGTGTGTTTCCCCCTTTCTGCTCCTCCCCCACTCATGCTCGGTCTCTCATGGAAAATAAACATTTAAAAATAATAATAAATTGAGGAAATGGAGATGTTCAAGGTCCCAGCACTAGAAACCATGTTCAACTCTAACCTGTTCTTTCTTGTTTTAAAATCTAGAGTTAATGGGTTTCTGCCAAGGTCCACGGATGGAATTCAAGGTGCCCATGACCTTCAAAGGGGGGAAATATTGCATCTACATTTTCAATTAACTTCTAATTGAAAGTCAGTATTTCCACCGATTTTATGAATATAGGCAATAGACCACAGTAACACCAGTGTGACTGTCACCAACAGAATTCAGTTATTTTTGTGTTCCAATTATTAGATTTCAAAGTTCGGGCGCCTGGGTGGCTCAGTTAAGCATGCAACTGCATTGGGCTTTGTGCTGACAGCTCAGAGCCTGGAGCCTGTTTCAGATCCTGGGTCTCCCTCTCTCTCTGCCCCTTCCCTGCTTGTGCTCTGTCTCCGTCTTTCAAAAATAAATGTTAAAAAAAAATTTTTTTTTTAAATTTCAAAGTTCACTTCAAATTTATATAAAATTATAGCTATTAGATCTTTCTTGTTGCTAAAGCAGGATTATTTTACAAACTACCTTTTAACATTTTGTTAAGTGTTTAAAGTAGCTATGTCACAATTTTCCACTTTGGTTAACTTATACTTGTTTTTTATTTTGAGAGAGAGCAAGAGGGAGCACGTGCGTGAGAGAACGAATCTGAAGCATGCTCCAGGGTGGGTGTGAGCTGTCAGTAGAGCCCGATGCAGGGCTCTAACTCAAGAGATCATGACCGGAGCTGAAGTCAGATGCTCAACTGACTGAGCCACCAGGCGCCCCATAATTGGTTTCCTTAATTCCTATGTATTTTTTTCTTGCGCTTAAAAATATTGATAGGATTCACAGGCTTCACCGGACGGCCCAAGTTGTGCACAGCACAATAAATGGTTAAGAACCCCTGCACTTCTCAGAGACCAGAGGGATCAGTGGGCACAATATAACCAAGTCGGGTAGGAGTGGTCAAAGATCCAACCCAGCCTTCAGCTCATTCACACAGCATTTGCGTGCCCAGAGGCATAGGCCAGGCGTGGTCCCTACTGCAGAAATCAGATTTAAGACAGAACCTGATTGGAAGGAGAGTAATTAGTGTAGCCAGAACAAAGGGGTACTAGAAAGGCTGATAATGGCCCATCAGTTTTATCTGGACTCACACCCTGCAAACATTGGAAAGCCAAAAGCTTTGGACAGCGGGACCAAATGAAGGATTAGTAGAGATTCTNAGATCATGACCCAAGCGAAAGTCGGACGCTTAACCGACTAAGCCACCCAGGCGCCCCGAGATTCTTGTTCTTAGTGCATCTAAAACTAAGGCAACCTCAAACCATCCTTCAGAGAGAAGCAGCTTGTAAACAGTTCTGAAACAAAGTCCCATGGAGGGAAGACCAGCGGTTGAGAGGGCCTGTACTCGGGATGCAAAGTAAGACCCAGGTAGAGAAGACCTCAAGTTCAGGGAGTTTGGTGGAGCGGGAGTTCTTTCCAGGCACTGAAGAAGCTGAAATAACCGAAGTCAGACACTGGTTGGGCTTCAAAAACAGGTTTTACTGGGGACAAATCAGAATGCTCCCTAGAAAGGAGATCCTGAGTAACAAGGACAAGGGAACCCTGGGATTTAAGAGGGGGGTGGTGACAGAGAGGTTCAGGTTAGACGGATTAGAACTACAAGTTCAGTCGCCACAACCACAAATTTGGTGAAGAGAAGCAAGTCACTTGGGGTTCAAGTACAGGGGTATTTTAAGGTAGCAGAGTATTCCAGTGTCCATTTGTTAGTGGAGGAGAAATCCAAGTTCAGGGATTGCCATTTATCACCTAGGAGACAGGAGCGAGCCAAAAACAGGTAGAGAAACCAGGTACACAATTTACCTCTTCTTTGAGTTTCTGCTAGATACGCGTGACCAACGATTTTAAGTGCAGCCACCTGCCTTGAGCGCTGTGAGCATGTGTGACGCAGTTTGTTCTGACCACGCACAGATCAGTGTGAAGATGCCAGCGTCCTCCAGAAGTTCCTGGGTTCTCCCGAGACCATTCTCTTTACCCTCTTTGCAGTGCTAGCATCGACAGCTTTGGTCTTTCTAGGTAAGGAGCCCTTACATTCAGCAGCATATCCCGTCACTCGTGACAAGCAGCTGGAACTCATTCAACCTCCTTAGCCCTTGTCACCTAGCGGATGAAATGTCCTACTCAACTTCCCACCAAAAAGCTGTTAAGCAGCATGTGACACACCCCACTCGGAAGTGGACACCACTAAGCCTTGAGAATGGCTAGTTTTGCCCAAATTCATAACTATTATAGAGGAAATAGAACTTAGCAGTCTATTGTCTACACCTGTGTTTTTTTCTCACCTTTTGAAGTTGAAACTTTTAAGACAGAGACCCAGCACGAGTGGGGGAGGAGCAGAGAGAGAAGGAGACCGAGGCAGAGAATCCCAAGGAGGCTCTGCACTCTCCGTGTGGAGCGTGCCTTGGGGCTCAAACCCACAAAACCATGAGATCATGACCTGAGTCAAAACCAAGAGTCAAGACAGTTAAATGACTGAGCCACCCAGGCGCCCCTAATTTGAAACACTTCTAAAATCACTGGAATAAAAAGTTCCTGTACTATTACAAATTTACTTAAAGCATTACTATTTTTTCATAGTAATACTGAAACATCCATTCAACTTGCTTAGTAAAAAGTCTTCTAACAAAACCAGATCTGCCTCTGGTGACCTCTCCCTCGTTCTTCTAGCATACAACGCGTTCTTAAACGTGATCCAGACAGTCCCCGTGGTTTATGTACCAACTCTAGCAACGCCCCAACCAGGTAAACAGTCCCCACCCTCGCCTTTGCTAAGTTCATATATCCATGTTCATTCACCTTTCCTTTGTCTTCCCGCTTTATTTCTAGGTTCTTTTATCCCCAAACGATCTCCCCCACCTTTCACGAGTCCCCAACCCCCACCAGCCCAGAATCGACTACAACACTGGCTGTGGAGTGTAAGGCACTAGTGTCCACTTGGACACGTCCCCTTACCTGTAAAGGACCAGAGATGTCTAGGCCTAGACCAGGAGCCTTAACTCCCAAACAAGGCTTCTGAGAATTACAAATAAAGAATTTTAAGCTTTTCTGCACTAAAGTGGTGTGTTGGGCTGTGGCTTTTTTTTTTTTTTTTT
>NW_027530010.1:501952-504333 GCF_008692635.1 Crocuta crocuta | reverse complement strand
GAGCCCGAGCGTGCGGATGCTCAAGTGGTGGCAAGGGCAGAGCGAGAGAGAGAGAGAATCCCAAGCAGGCTCCACGCTGACAGCAAGGAGCCTGACGCCAGCCTTGGATCCGGGATATCTGGACCAGCACCAAAATAAGACTCAGATGTTTAACGGACTGAGCCACCCAGGCACCCCTGGACTGTTTCAGACATCAACTACTAGGTCCTAATCCTAAGAAAACATAAGACTGCAAGAAAATACCCCATTTACGTAGAATCTCAGATTTTTATCAAGTTCTGAAGGTCAACCCGCTGGACAGACACGTCCCAGACGGACCTTTTAGGTACTTGGCCACTTACTTGCCCCAAGTGACTCTAGCAGTCCACTCTTCCGGTTGTCCCTCAACACTGGAAGGAGGAACCTCCTAGCAGTAAAACAAAGGCAATAAACAGAACGTATCCAAAATCCGTTTATTGAGTTAAAGCCCCACTCATGTCGACTCCGGGCGCTTTCAGTGCTGCTTCCGTCGGAAGGAGCATCCTGCGAGACAAAGGTTCAGAGATCACCGGACAGGCCGGCAGCGCGCGGGGGGCTCCCATGAGGCCCTCATCCACCCCCCGTCGCCCCCGCTTCGGACCTGGGTGCTGTGCGGTTTCCGGAAACTTTTCTCGGGGGGAGGGGCTGGGGGGGACGGAGGGGCTGAGACAAGCAGCGCCCGACCCTCCCTCTAGAGCTCGCGGGGGGTCGTGAAGGGACGCCGCCGCGCAGGTTACCTTCTGTGAGCCTTGCTTTCCCTCCTGTCGGCTGGCACAGGACGGTGGAGCAGCCCACACACAGCACCACCGTCTGCGCGTGGCTGAACACGGTGGTGATTTTGTAGCACCCTGCGAACCAACAAGCGGGGNGGGCGCCCCAGCCGGGCCCGGCCCTCCTCGACTTCCCTCCTGTTCCCCAGTTGGTTTACTTCGCTCTGTTAACACCGCAGGAACGTAGACACGGAGGGGACCCTCTTCCTGGTTCCGCCCCCAGCCCACCCTCGGGCTAAGCGCTCTGAGAGTGTGCGGTGTCCTCCCAGCTTTCCTCTTCTGACGGCGTCAGGTGTCCGGGTGCGCCCCGAGGGCGAGCCCCCGACCGCGGTCAGGTCNGTGGGGACCCGCGCGACCACGGACGTGCTGGGGACAGTGTTTGCCCAGAGCTGCCCGCGGGGCGTCACGCAGCCCCGCGCCGGCGAGGGACGGGCGCGCTTTGTTCTCAGCACCCCGCTCGCTCGCGGCCCGAAAGTCCCACGAGAAAGTGACACTTAGGCCCAAATGTGAAGGGCGTGGAATCAGCCGCGCGACTGTCTGGGAGGAGGCAAAACTCGGGGCCGGAAGGAGCCTGGCGTAGCTGCGCAGGGGGCAGGCGGGGAGGGCAGAGCGCGCGGGGTCAGGGGCCGGGGAGCCCCGACTCACCGGGGTGAGTGCTGCGTAGACCGGGGACCAACAGCCACACCTCCGGGGGTGAGGAGCCACGTCCGGCGAACGGAATAGGGAAAGAACGGACGGATTTGTCTCAGAACAATTCGGGGAAATGGCAGAGCCGGTGGGAAGTCTGTGACGCGGCCCGAAGGGGACGGGGCGGCGCACAGCCGGACACTGCGCGGCCGGCTCTACGGACCCCCTTCCAGAGAAGCGGACTCTGAGTACTTGGTTTCCACCCGCAAAGCCAACTGTCCGGACAGCCGCGGTGTCCACGCTCGGGCGTCCCGGCGGCCTCCGCACAGCCTTTCCGGGAGGCGGGAGGGCGCGGCCCCGCTGTGTCCCCGAGACGCGCCCCTCGTCGGGAGCACGCGGCCAGACGGTTTCGGCCCCGGCCTCCGCCTTCCCGGAGCCGGCGGGTCGGGGAAGCCGCACGCGGCCGCAGAGGGAANGGAGGGAGGAAAACTTCCTGGCCCGGGCTCCCGGCCCCTCCCTCCCCGGCCCTCCGATCCCGCTCCCCCCCGCCCCCGGCTCCCCGGTGTCCGCCATGGCCAAAGCCTACGACCACCTCTTCAAGTTGCTGCTGATCGGGGACTCGGGGGTGGGCAAGACCTGTCTGATCATTCGCTTTGCAGAAGACAACTTCAACAGCACTTACATCTCCACGATCGGTGAGCCGCCGGCCGCACCCCAGGCCCCTCACCCCCAAGGCCGCATCCTCAGGCTCCCCGATTGTAGCGGCCCCACTCCTCAGCCCCCCTAGGCTGAGGCTCCTGAGCCCCCGGCCCAGACCCATCCCCGGCGCACAGCTCCCGGGTGGTACCCAACCTCCCAAGTCCCGGGGGCCTCCAGGTAATGCTCCGCTGCGCCAGCGCCTCGGGGTCCTCCTCCCTCGTCTCCCCGGATCCCCACGAACCCCTCTCCGTTTCCTGCTCCAGTAGT
>NW_027530010.1:499399-501819 GCF_008692635.1 Crocuta crocuta | reverse complement strand
CTGTGTGCTGGAGGGCGGCCCAAGGGCTGGGACGGTGAATATGCAGTCCGCCGGGCAGGGCGGTGGGAGCGGGGGGACTTTGGGGGGCTCTGAGTCAGCCCGGTGACTCAGCCTCCTCCCTGGGCTCCCGACAGGCTCTGGGGAGGCGCCCGAGTTTCCCCTGAGCGCACTGCCTCCCTCCCCCCCCTCTGGTCTTTCTTCACCTTCTCTGGCCTGGGAAATGGAGTGAGGGGAGTCTCATGGCAGTTCTGGTCGGAAAAGGGAAGGGGATGCCTCTCTCCTAGTTCACGCTCCGGAGGAATCTTTTTAGCCTCAGATTTCTTGCCTGCGAGCCCAGCCTGCTAGTTAGCGCACCCGAGGGCGTCCGCGCCCTTCCTCCTGGCCCTCCGACTGTGTGGCTGCCGCGCAGGTAGAGAGCCCAGAGGAGCGGGTTCTGAGACAACAGAAGGGAAAGGAATCTGAAAGTAATATTCTGGGGGAGACACTCAGTTCCAAGAGTTGTCAGCAGCTGCGGCTGAGCGTCCAGGAGGTGCCTGGATTCTCCCTGCGGTTTCCATCCCCGCCCCCCACATCCATGCCACCTCGTACAAACACGATGCTGGCTCCACACTACACTTGGAGAAAATTCTCCTAGTTATACTCGCAACAAAGTTGCTTCCCAAGTGCATCCTTGCGCGGCTCGCCCTGCGGCTCCTTTCCTGCGTCCCCCCTGCACGCCCTCCGCGTCCACGCGGTCTCCCCTCGCATGCCCTCCGCCCTCCACCCCGGGTCTCCCCTCACACGCTCTCCGTGTCCGCGCAGAGTCTCAACTTGAACGTATGTGCTCTACCCCTAGGAATCGACTTCAAGATCCGCACTGTGGATATAGACGGGAAGAAGATCAAATTGCAGGTCTGGTGAGTGAACCCCCCGGACTGCTGGCCACACACCCTCGTTCCCCTCCGTTTCCCCTTTCCCCTGGCTTTGCTTCATTTTTCTTCCTTTCCCCACAATTCCTTCGCTACGTCCATTTCCTGTCACCTCACGCGGGGTCCTCCCGTCTCTCTTCCTGCTCACGCAACTGTTTTCAGCTTTCTTGTAACTCTCTTGCCTCTCCCAGCTCCAGAACATTCTCTGAACCTGACAGATGTCTGCAGGGCTGTCCTGTGGAAACAGTATTAAAGCGGGGAAACCGCATGTGGCAGAATTAAGACTTGACTCTAAGTCTGTGCTCTCTCTGAATTGCCGCGAGCCCAGAAAGCCAAAGATGGAGGGCTGACCTGTCACAGGACGCTGCCACCGGACTCTGCAGGTGTGGCGGAGGCTGGCGGCCTGAGAAAGGTGTTAAGGTACAACACACAAGAGCACATTGTGGTTCAAGTTCTGGCTCAAGTTCTGCTGCAGAAGGACCGTCCCTAGTTATTTGGCGTCTCCGAATCTGCTCGTCGCTTGTGAGACAGGGACAGCAGAGCATGTGTCACAAGCGTAGGGAGGCAGAGCGGCGCTCGCACAGACTGAGCCTTCAACGAAGGAACCCAAGAGACCTCGTTCCCAGCTGTCTCCCCTCCCTTCCTCGTTACTGTTTTCTGCTTCTGTTCCCTTCGGCCCACTCTGTGGCAAAGCGAAATTCTTAGCCGGGGGAGTTCTCTCCCTGGGGAGCTGTTCCCTCGATCCCGCCCCACAAAACCTTCCACCTCCCCAGGGACACAGCTGGCCAGGAGCGATTCAAGACGATCACCACTGCCTACTACCGCGGAGCCATGGTACGAGCCGCGGGTCTGGACAAGGGGTGAGGCTGCAGCGTGCGGGGCTCTGAGAACCGAGGGGCGGGGGCCGGCCAGGGAAGATGCCGGGGGCACCGTGCGGGGTGTGGAGGGCCCCGCCTGGACCAGCGATCACACTCGTGGCTAGGACTTGAAGGGTCACTTGGAGGGGCAGGAAGCAGAAAGGGGGGGGGGGTGGCCCCAGGCTCCAGGGTGACTTCTTGCCACCTCCCAGGGCATTATCCTAGTATACGACATCACGGATGAGAAATCTTTCGAGAATATTCAGAACTGGATGAAAAGCATCAAAGAGGTGAGGACCACCCTGGAGAGATGAGGGACTGGGTAGCACCTGGAGGGTGAGGGGCACGAGGGTGAGCAGGACCCAGCCCTACTCCTCCTGCCCTCTGGCCTCCAGAACGCGTCGGCTGGGGTGCAGCGTCTGCTGCTGGGCAACAAGTGTGACATGGAGGCCAAGAGGAAAGTGCGGAGGGAGCAGGCCGACAAGGTGAGGGCCCGGCGGGCGGTCGAGGTGGGCCCCCCGCCCCCCGACAGCTGCCGCCTTCATCCCGTCTGCTGTCTCCACCCCACAGCTGGCTCGGGAGCATGGAATTCGATTCTTCGAGACAAGTGCCAAATCCAGCACAAATGTGGATGAGGTGAGACGCCCCCGTGCCC
>NW_027530010.1:496135-499317 GCF_008692635.1 Crocuta crocuta | reverse complement strand
AGCCTGTCCTGACCTGTCCCCCCTCCCCCCGGCAGGCCTTCAGTTCCCTGGCCCGGGACATCTTGCTCAAGTCAGGAAGCCGGAGATCGGTGAGCTGGTTGTGCTGGGCTGAGCACAGCAGTGGGTGTGCTGTGTTGCGTTGTGTTAGTGAAAACCAAGGAGCGGGCAGTGCTCACACTGCCCATGCGGGTGGGTCCCCTCCAAACAGTGTGCAGTCTCAGACCCCGGCCAGCCATGCTCCCCTGACCCCAGTGCCTTCTACCTCCAGGGAAACAGCCACAGGCCCCCTGGCGCCGACCTGAGAGCCTGTGACAAGAAGAGCAGCAGGTGTTCCCTCAGCTGAGGACCCGGGCCTGGACAGCGGCCGGGGGAGGCAGGGCTGAGGGCGGGCAGGGGAGGCAGGGCAGGTGGGGCCCGCAGGGGACAGAGGCGGGTCAGTGGCGGACGGACGGGTGGGGAGCAAATGCAGAAGGAAGAGAGGAACGCGAGGAGAGAGAAGGTGGGATAGAGAGGCAGGGAGAGGCGAGGAGGAGAGAGACGTCAGGAGGTGAATGAAGGTGAGGGGCGGGCGGGGAGGCAGGAGCGAAGCCAAGGCCCTGGGCGTCGGACCCTCCCCGGGCTTCTAGGGCACACGGAAGTGGAAATAAACCGTTGGTTCAAGGCCCGATCAGGCTTTAAGGCTGTGTGACGGGGGCTCGGCGGCGCCTCGGAAGCTCTGACCCGTCCGCTCTGCCTGGTCTTTCTCAGCATTAAGGGTCGCCGCCCACACAGAGTCCCCTGTTTGGATAACTTTAATCACCAGAACTGCTTTCTGCTCTTCAACCCAGTTCCTGCCTCTAAGGTGGCTGGGCCTCCAGAACCCGGCTGGGTTCTGGTGACACCAGGTCCTGACACAGCTGCGCCGTCCCTGCCGTTTCATGGCTGAGGAGAACAGCAAGAAGGTTCTCTGAACCTGAGGGACTGGGCATCCTTTTTCCATGATGGAAATTGGAGGGTCCTTGTGGACAGAGCCTTGCCTAGTTTCTAGAAGAACTCTTTCTTAGGCCTTAGGCCTTCCCAGGGGAGAGTCAACCCTGGCCTCAAGGAAATATCAGGACCTTGTATGGTTTATCCCGTGATTTCTTCCGGCGTCTGACCCTGGCTGCAACCCCTCTGGGTAGCTGGTAGGCGTTATTTTCCACGTTTATAGGTGAGGACAATGAAGTTCATTTGCTCATAAATCTTCATTGAGCATCTAGTATGAGCCAAGCACAACAGTCAAGATAATATAACCTTTGGGTGGAACTTACACGACAGACAGCAAATTTTAACGGAAATGGCTCGTAAGTACCGAATAACAAGGAGGCCAAACTACTGGCACGCCGAAGAACTACCACCTTGACACACAGCCCACGTCACCCTTACACAACGGTTTCTAAACAGCAAACTTCTCTCACAGATGACCTTTTATCCGGTGTTCTGTGTTAATGAACATAGCAGATTTGGTTTAGGCAAAATACCATTAGTGTAATTCACGAGATCTGAAGTTCAAGGCACTTGTGAGACCCCCACGCCTGTGCTGTGGGAGTGGACGGCGCGAGCCTGGGGTCAGCAGCAAGGCGTGTGCTGCTGGCCGGCACAACACACCAGGAAAGGGCCTGGCCGCGCGGGGGGGGGCAGCGCTGTGGTACTGCCGCACAGTGTGTTAGGTAGCAGACCTCCATGGGGTAAAGATCCTTATCTGGATCACTTCCGAGCTCTGTGGTCAACGACCCAGCTAGAGTAATTTGCTCCAGGTTATGAGGAAGGACTTGCATTTTGTGAATCCCAGGAAGAACACTGACTAACATCTTCATCACACCCCAGACCAGAGATTTCAGAAGCCGGTTCCGGTGCGGAGGCCTGTTGCTGCCTAGTGAAGCTACTGGACAGGAGCGCTTCTGACTCTCACTGCCCGTCAAGGGACATGATAGNCGACGCGGGGCTCGAACCCACGAACCGCGAGATCCTGACCTAAGCGAAAGTCGGCCGCTTAACCGACTAAGCCACCCAGGCGCCCCACAGCCAAGACTTTTCTTACAGCTAAAAGCTACTGGGAAACACCCACACCTACTTTTGTAATGCACAACTACTGATAACGCACAAATAATAACTTAGAGGACTGAGCAGGTAGTCACAAGAAAATAAAGCTCAGTCCTCACCACTTGCTGTAGCCTTGGGATGGGGGAGTGGCTGTTACATTTAGACTAGGAAGACTTCTTGGGAGAGGAGACTGGGGGTGGGGACAAGCCCTTTCATCTTGAGAAGTGGGGGACAGATTACTACTAGTGACCTTATTTATACGAATTTAAGTACCTCCTTGAACTCACACAGTCCAGTTGTCTGGGAGGCTGTAGACCTGTATGTATGTAAAACTACAATGAAAACGTGGGCAGAGTTAGATGATGACTAATACCAGACAGTAAAGCATAAACCACGAGTGTGGGTCAAGTCACCGCAGTTCTAGACACAAACAAAAAAAGGTTTCACTCCATGGGGATGGAGAGCAGGGGGGAGTCTTTGGCTTTGGAGCTGACCGTCCGGGGCTCGCACTTCAGCTCTCCCACTCACTCGCTGGGTGACCTGGACAATCCCTTACACGCTGGGCTTCCTCCTAAAACAGGGCCACTACCTACTCTGACTCCTCAGGACACTGAAGACCGAAACGACCTAAACGTTGAATTCAAAAAGTATGACAGTATGTGACACGATGCAGCTAGAGAATAAAAGAAACACTTTCCTACACATTTCATTTGCATCTCCCCCCAAACCCCTAGAAAACGCACAATTTTACAGAGAATGCCAAGGGCGTCCTAACGTGGGACTAACAGCCTCCTCCGGCGCGGACGCCGGTGCCTTCAGGCGGCCGCTGGGGGAGCTCGGCCCGAGGAGCCCGTTCCAGCCACCAGTTCCGGGGGGCGGTTGTAAGTTATCCCGCGATGGGGCTGCGAATCCAGGCCCACGTGGGGCGCAGGGTTTACTAAAAACAACTTAAGAAGTAGTTCAGGCGCAGGGCGGCATCCTTCATCGGTGCACCGCGGGTCTCGGGAGGAGAAAGCGGTGTCGCCTCCCGCCCGGAGCCACCGGGGCGGGACGGTGAATCCCTGGGTTTTCGGAGGCTGCAGGGCGACGCTCCCCGGGCCGGGAGGGGCCGCCAGGCGAGG
>NW_027530010.1:495348-495854 GCF_008692635.1 Crocuta crocuta | reverse complement strand
CCGCGGGCCCCGCGTCCCCCGCGGTCCCGGCAGCCTCCGCGGGGCAAGATGGCCGCGGCCCGGGCGGCCCCGGAGGCGGCGGGGTGCTAGGCCGTACGTCCCTCGGCCTTTGCCGAGGGCCGAAGGCGTCCGGAGAAGTGGGCGCGCAGCCCAGCCCAGCAAATGCGTGTCGGCTTTTCTTGCCGCGGCCGTGAGGACGGCCCAGTAAAGCCTTTGCCCTGATAGGCAGGCAGTTCCAGCATTTCGCAGCCCCGATCCGGGACCCCCCGGGGGCTGCGGTGTCCGCGCTCCGACGGAGGGGCGAGGCCGGTCCCTGCGTCCCGACCCGCGCGACCCCGAGCACCCCATGCCTACGGGCGCGGGGAGGCGTGGCCTCCCCCAGGGCATCCACCTGTGCTGGTTGCTCTGTGCTTTGACCTTAAAGCTCTGGTAAGGGGCGGCTGAGGGCTGGGGCGTGGAAGGGGCGGGAGGGCGGCCTGGTGCCGGCCCCTGGGGGCCACGCAGTC
>NW_027530010.1:489670-495243 GCF_008692635.1 Crocuta crocuta | reverse complement strand
CGCGGAGAGCCGGCTCCGCGGAGGTGGGGAGTTCCCAGTTTTCTGGCCTCTGACTCTCGCCTCCCCACCCTCCCTGCCTGCCGCTGCAGCCAAGCCGAGGCTCCGGTTCCGGCGGAGAAGCTGTCAGGTGGGTGCTGGCGTGGTAACCCGACTCCCCTAGTTCTGTGCTTTGGCCGCCCTCCCCGGTCCCGAGAGCCCGGGTGGGAGGGGTGGCGCCGCGCGGAGCGAAGGCTTTTAGCTGTGCTGGGAAGTTGGGTGGGCAGACCCTTTGGGGGCAAATACTTCCTGGCATTTCTCTCCCCTGTTAGTGAGCACCTCAAATTTGCCGTGCTGGCTGGTGGAGGAGTTTGTGGTGGCAGAAGAATGTGCTCCGTGCTCTAATTTCCAGGCTGTGAGTATCTGTTCCCCGGTTTTTGTGATATCTGATCAGTCTCTCGGTTTTACTAAGTGTGCCTTTGCGTTGTCCTGGTCTTTTCCTTGCAGTTTCAGTGTATGTCCACGTTTGGACTTGCTTCCCCCCCCCACCCCAAGATGTGCCCTTTCCTTTCTAAGTCGACAGCAACATTCACCTAATAGTCCTATTCATTTAAAAAAAAAAAAAATGAAAGAAAGAAAAGCAAGAAATCTCGATTCCCCATGTGGGGCTGAAACTCACAACCCTGAGATCAAGAGTCGCTGGGTCCACCTACTGAGCCAGGAGGTGCCCCAGTCATAATCATTTTTTATTTAAGAAAAATTTTTAATGTTTTAGTTATTTTTGAGAGAGAGACAGCATGAGCGGGGGAGGGGCAGAGAGAGAGGGAGTCACAGAATCTGAAGCAGCTCCAGGCTCTGAGCTGTCAGCACAGAGCCTGACGCGGGGCTCGAACCCACGAACCGCGAGATCATGACCTGAGCTGAAGTCTGAGGCCCAACCCACTGAGCCCCCCAGGCGCCCCATGATCATTTGTAATCCAGTAGGCTCTGGGCCCTGTCCCCGTCTCTCTGCCCCTGAGGTGTGTTTTTAATGCACTTACCATGCATCCAGCACACCCACCATCCCTACCAGAACCAGCCCGGAGCCAAACCCGCTGGACACCTGCCCCTTCTGAGCGAGTCTTTCTGCTTCTCCTGCTGCCCTTTCCTGACCTGTCCTTTGGTCCTTTTCTCTTGACAGAAGACCACTCCTGAGTGTGGCTCCACGGGGTACGTGGAGAAAATCACCTGCAGCTCATCTAAGAGGAATGAGTTGAAAAGGCAAGTGCTGTTTCTCTCCTTGAAACCTAGGTCACTTCCTTTGTTCCTGATTTTAGGTACTTTGCGCAGGTCTTTCTGTCCCTCTGGAGGCAGCCTGGCGTGTGGGGCGGGGGGGGTGGGGGGGGCAAAGTATTTGAACCCAAGTCCTGGTTCTGTTTCTCCGCACTCGACCACTGGTCCTGTTGAGCGGGTTAATGCCGGCTCCGCTCTGGCGACACCAGAAAGCAGCCGGATGATGTACTGGAGTGGGATTTGCGTGCGGTGAACACGTCCGAGGGCTGACGGTAGCT
Organism: Crocuta crocuta; assembly: GCF_008692635.1. Classification (NCBI taxonomy): domain Eukaryota; kingdom Metazoa; phylum Chordata; class Mammalia; order Carnivora; family Hyaenidae; genus Crocuta; species Crocuta crocuta. Next base: position 493,717 of record NW_027530010.1, on the reverse strand, counting down.
CTTTTCCCCTCATGCGTCTTGGCTGGGCTCCAGTAGAAGGGAGTAGAGGGAGAGGTGGCCTAGCCTTCCCCGGGAGTAACTGTCCCTTCCTGCTCTTAGCTGCCGCTCAGCTCTGATGGAACAGCACTTATTCTGGAAATTTGAAGGGGCTGTCGTGGGTGTGGCCTTGGTCTTCGCTTGCCTTGTCATCGTTCGTCAGCGGCAGCTGGACAGAAAAGCTCTGGAAAAGGTCCGGAAGCAAATCGAGTCCATATAGCGACCTTCTACCCTTTGGTAGGGGTCTTGAGGACCCTGCCTCAGACAGAGACAGTGGGATGGACGGACTTGCGCCCCTCGTTCTCCGGGAATTTATGGTGGCGTTTCCTGTCTAGATCATTAACCAGCAAAATAAGGAGTAGGATGGTTCCCTTCCCTACTGTAATTTGGTTTGGGACAGGAAGTCATGGCAGCAGACGTGGAAACAGGGTGGCAACTTTACGCCTCAGTTTACCAACTACCTACCTTCCCCTTCTGCTTATTTAAAACTTTCCGGATACAGTTTCAGCAAAAAAGTTTATTTCTCAGCCAAAACCTCTGTTTCCCCTCAACACTAGCCCGAAAGAAGAAATAAAGTTACAGATGTATAAAGGATTTGTAATGACTCCTCACAAAGCCTAGGCTTCAGGGTACAGACATTTAGGATGTCCAGGAATGGATTCAGACCCCTGAGGCCAAAGAATTCTGGATGGGAAACCCAGGGAGCACCAGAGCGCCGAGGGGAAGTGGGCACGGAGCCCTCCAGCTCACATCTCCTCTGCGTGCGGGAAGGCTCCCCCGCGCCCGCTGGGGCCTGGCTTCCCGCCCGTCTTCGCGAGTGCTGTTCTTGTTGAGCCATTTTCACCCTTGGCCTTAAGTGGCCCCCCCGGTCTGGACCCTACCACCGCGGTCTCCAAACTTTCTGTCCTGTCCTCGTGGGTCAGGATATTTCTGGAAATCACTGTGGGTGGAGGAAGAAGGGCAGTCGTGGAGTGTTCGCTCAGCTGGGGGATCCTAGCCAGGCCAGGGCTTCCTCCCATGTCCGAGTTCCTGAAAAACAGCTCCTCCCCGCCCTTGCCTCACCTCCACCAGGCTGGTAATCCTCAGGCCCGGCTTCCCGGAGACCCTGAAAGGGGCTGACGCTGGGCAGGATGATGAGAGCCAGGGAAAAAAGAAGGATCTGGAGACAACAAAAGGGACGCTTGGCCTGTGGGGCCACTAAAGGCAGGGAACCAAGGGCAGAATGAATAGAGGGCGGTTGGAGTCCCCAGGGGTGGGAAGGTGGGTGTGGTGGGGGCTGGGCGTGTCGGGATAGAGGCAAAAGATGGTGGACTGGGGGGCGGGGGGGACTGACCAGAACACAGGTGCTGGTCTGGGCAGCTTTGTTGGAGGTCCGGGCAACAAGCGGCTGCAGCTGACGGAGCTGAGCTACCAGCGAGCTGGGGAGGGCGGAGTGAAGAGTCAGGGCGCGAGAATGGTGGCGCTCCGGGCCGCCCCTCCTGCACCCGGCGGCGAGGGGGGCGGCCAGGGCACCTGCCCCCCAAGGAGCAGGCTATGCGTCCGCTTACGTGTTGCGCCTCTCCAGCTCCTGGACTTTCTTCTGCAGTTCCTGGTTCTGCGCAGAGCAGGCAGCGGCCCTAGGGCGTGTGGACAGGTGGGACCCAGCTCTGCGGTCCCGGGGTCCCCGACCTGCCTGCCCTGGTAAGGGAGGAGGCCACACGTGGCCCACGGGGAGCTGGACACGGACGTCCAGACATACCTGCTCTCTAGCCCATCGATGTACTCTTTCTTCCGCTGGCGACTGTCCTGAGCCGACTGCTTGTTACGGATCTTCCTCCTGACCTTCTTGAGGACCCTCTCCTCTGCCTGGGGGGCCCGGGTGTGTCAGTCCCGGGCCCGGAGCCTTCCTCAGCGCCCCGCCTGCCTCTGTGGACCAGGACGGGGCCACTGGGTTGGGATACCCTTCGGGGAAGCATGTTACCTTGGTGAGGGGCAGGTGAGCAGGCAGGGAGACGCCCTCCTGCCCTAGCAGCCGCTTCTCCTCCTCTGTCAGGGACAAGGTGTGGCCCAGCGGCTGGCGGAGAACGGACAACAGGAGAGGGTGACAAGACAGTGGGGGAGGGCCCGGTCTTCTCCATCCCCCCGAGGCTGCTCCCTGCTCCCTGAGTGCCTCCTGGGGAGGAATAAGTGAGCTGAAGTGAGGTGGGGGGAGGGGGCCTTCCTTCAGACTCCGGGGCCTCCTGGGGCTGCGAAGGGAGAGAAGAGGGGTGGTGATAGGTCCTTTGTCCCGAGACTGAGGACCTCGGCGCTCTGAGCAAGCTAGGGAGGCCTGCTTCGGGTCCCCAAAGCTTCAGGGTATTTGAAGAAAGCAGGGAGCAGCTCACTAAGATAAGGTTTGCTTAAAATGGTTCACTTTTGCCCATTAACTTCCATTTGGCAGAGTGCCACGTCCAGCCCAGGTCAACCGCTGGGAACTCCCTGGGGCAGTGGCCCATTTCCCCCAGGGTCTGAGCCCCACTTTCTGGATGGAAGCTCCGTCCCCTGTCTNGGGGGGTGGGGGGGGGGGGGGGGGGCGGGGGGCAGCTCGCCAGCCTCACCTGTCGACGAGTAACCCGCCTTTCTGATACTCCTTGAGAGATTTATGCTTCACTCTGACTTAAGAGGAATTTGAGTTTGCTTTTGACTCCTGATCTTAGTTTTTAGCCAAACCATTTCTTGTCTTTCTGCCTTTTCCTGATGGTCCCTTCTTGCTCCCATGAAGCCACAAACTCCCCAGTGTTTTGATGCGAACACAAGCTTAGAAGTATCCGGCTTCTTAAGGTCCCTCAGCCCGATTCTGAGATGCTTGGTGTGGATTCTGGTCCCAGCTTCAGCCAGACGTGCAGGNCTCCCCCTGCAGGAACCAGCCTAGCCAGCCTGAGGGAGGCGCCCAGCACGTTATCCTCTGCGCCTGGCCCTGGGCTGCGAGTGCAGCTGCTCGGCGCCGCCTCCCCACTTCCCTGCACCCTGTGCTGGTGGCCTGCTGGGCTCCCAGGCAGCCCGCCCCCTCCGTGTCCAGACCCGAGGCTGAAACGGTGGCCCCGCTGAGCAAACTGCACACAGGGTCTGGGCTTTCTCCCGGGTCCTGTCCCCAGACGCCCACACCCCACCTTCTCCTTAACTGGGTCCTCGCCGCCTCACCCCAAGGGCTCTGCCTCCCTTGTCCTTTTCTGCTCCTAAGGCTGCCCGAGCTGCTCCTGGCCTTCCAGTGCCACCAACATTGGGGCAAAGAGATGAGCATCAGTTTCCCCTCCCTCGCGGGGGGGGGGGTGGTCTTTGCATCCAGGAGTGCTGGATCAGGCTGGCCCAAGGCTCACCGGGGCTGCAGGAGGCACTGGGTTGACAGAGCCTGCTCTGGGCAGGGAGTCGGCATGAGCGTCCAGGGGCAGCTCGCAGACCACGCAGGCATCGGGCACCAGAAGCTGTGGGCTCCACTGACCTGAGGGAGACACAGGACACGAACGGAGCACCCTAATGGCAGCAGGGCCCGGCTGGAGGCACGGGTTGGGAAAACCCCTCGCCCCAGGTAGGGCCGGAGCTGAGGGGCCACTGTCCCCTCTCCACCGGGAGCACTGACCTAGCTGGAGAGAGATGAGGCCTACGGCGGGCCCGGCTTCCCCCTGCGCCCTCTCCAGGGCCCCTGCCTCATAGACAACCTCATAGAGAGCAGGGGAACTGGGTGCTGGGGGGGCGGGAGGGCTGTCTGGACGGCCCGGGTCCTCGGAGATGCCACTGTCGCTGCCAGCAGAGGCTTCTGAGCAGTACACTTCATTGGGATCGATGAGAAGCTTCAGGAAGTCTTCGGGCTCACTGTCTCGAAGGCCCTGCGGTAGGAGAGGGCGTCTGTGTACAGAGAGTTCCAGACCCACATGAGACCTACGTCTGGCCCTGTGCCCTGGGACATGGGGGCAGCTACAGCTCACGAGTCTTTTAGGGCCTCGGGCTTCAGACGTCTCTCCACGGGGAGGCTGAGGCTGAAGTGATGGGCACACA
>NW_027530010.1:489115-489591 GCF_008692635.1 Crocuta crocuta | reverse complement strand
TGTTCTTGGAGCTTAGTCTCTGGGGCTTCTGGAGGCGGGCCGTGCAGTCCCAGCTCCGGGAAGGTTCCTGTTGAGAAAACGCCTTCTGGGGACTCCAGCCATGCGTCCAGCAGGTCGGGGGTTCGGAAATCCATTCTGCAGGGAGAGCAGGACCAGGGTGAGGGCGCCCTCCCCCCGGCTCCCGGGTCCCCCGCTCCTCCTTCCGCCCTCGCGCCGCCTCACCCGTCACCGGGGGTCGCGCCTCCGGCCTGACGTGTGGCTCCGACGAACGGCCCGCTCGGTGTTCCCCGCTCCCAGGAGCTCGNGCCGGGCTTGAGCGAGACCGGCCTGGCCCTTCGCGCCTCAGTTTCTCCCAGCGACAGCGAGTCTTCCGCGGGTTCGGGGCCCTTCAGGGAAGGACGGCGACGGCTGTGGCCGAGCACACCGCGTGCCTGCCCTCCGGCCGTTAGCTGCGTCAGGCGAGGCGGGTCCGGGTC
>NW_027530010.1:484901-489096 GCF_008692635.1 Crocuta crocuta | reverse complement strand
TCACGAGCCAGGCCAGGGAGGACGACCTGTTGGCCCAAGTGGGAGCTTTGTCGCGCGGAAGGTCACGCGAACCTGCCGGCGGCGCGCACGTACCCGCTGGACTGCCAGCCAACAGAGGGCATAACTTCCATCAGCTTTCACGTAGTTTACAAAATGTTTCCGCATTTAGTCCGCGGCCGCGGGAAGGAGGCACGGGAGGTATCTCCCCAACTTGACCGGGGAGGACACAGGATCCGTGACTGCAGCGCGGCCGTCCCGAAGCTCAGGGCTGCCGGCGTCGTGACTGGAGGGCCGGGAATTCTTTTCACGTTTACCGACGGGGCTGCGGCGATGCCTGCCAGCCCAGCAGGACTGCAGAGAGGGGGAGCCCCCTGAGGCACGCGGGACAGTTTGGGCGTGGATCCACCGCTCAAACTGGTATTCTTCATGAAACTTTGAGAGTGCACCCCTCAAATAGGGTGGCAATAGCAGGATTTGCGTGTGTCGAGTAGCTCTCGGGCGGTCAGGCGCTCTCTCATCACTCGCACGGTTCTAGCAAGTCCCAGCTGGAGAGAGAAGTGACTTTCTCGAGGTTACTCTGGAGGTAGCCACGCTCTCGGCGCTCTGCCTGGCTGTCGTGCTTGGGTCTTCTCGGACCTCCTGCTCCAGGGGGGAGAAGGCGCCGGCTCCCTGGACTGATGCGGAGCGGCCCCCTGCCTGCATCTTCCCCGGGCAAGAAAGGTTTCAAAGGCTTCCTGCGGGTTGCGTGTGGAGAGATGATTATGTGGAAAAAACAGTCCGCGTTCATTAATGCTAGAACCGGAAAGAACCTCTGGCATCATCGGCTAGTCTAACTTCCCTCTTTCACCTACTTTATCAAGTTCCTAAGAGGAAAAATGACTTGCTTAAGATCACACATCAAATTAAGGTGAAGGGGCACCTGGCTGGCTCAGTCCGGGGAGCCTGTGACTTTTGACCTGAGGATTGTGAGTTCAAGCTCCACATTGGATATACAGCTTACTTTAAAAAGAAAAAAAAAATTTCTAAGTTTTTTTTGTGTGTGAAACAGAAGTTTTTATTTTTTTCTTAGTTTATTGTCAAGTTGGTTTCCATATAACACCCAGTGCTCATCCCCACAAGTGCCCCCCTCCATGCCCATCTCCCCCCTTCCCTTCTTCCCCAACCCCATCAGCCCTCAGTTTATTTTTGAGAGGGGGCAAGTTGGGAAGGGTCAGAGAAAGAGGGAGAGACAGAATCCCAAGCAGGCTCTGCACTGAATCCTGGGGCAGGGCTCCATCTCATGACCATGAAATCATAACCCGAGCCAAGATCAAGAGTCGGACGGTTAACTGACTGAGCCACCTGGGCAACCCTACAAAGAACATTTTTTTGAAAGAATATACACTGAGCTCAGTCAGTTGAGTGTCCCACTCTTGGCTTCAGCTTGGGTCATGATCTCACGGTGTGCGGCGGGGTGGAGCCCCTTGTCAGGCTTGGCGCTGACATCTCCGAGCCGGCTTGGGATTCTCTTTCCCTCTCTCTCTGCTCCATCCCTGCTTGCACACTCTCTCAAACAAACTTTAAAAAATACACACGTAAAAACTTAATATTAAGACAAATTTTAAGGTAGAGGTGGGACAAGTCTCCAGGCATCCCGTCTCCCAGTCTATGATTCCTTGTTAATGTTGCTAATTATTAATAATTTTTTTAAAATTTATTTTTGAGAGAGAAAGAGACAGAGCATGAGCAGGGGAGGAGCAGAGAGAGAGGGAGTCATAGAATCCAAAGCAGGCTGCAGGCTCTGAGCTGTCAGCACAGAGCCCAACGCAGGGCTCCAACTCATGAACTGTGAGATCATGACCTGAGCTGAAGTCGGCCATTTAACCGACTGAGCCACCTGGGGCGCCCTAATTATCAAAAATCTTGAAAGCACAATTTGCCATAAACCATAGCATGCATAATATTCCCTCGAATAATTTGGTGTCTCCTCTAAGAGTAATTTTTATCTTTTCATTAAGAGCTTGGAGCAGCAGTGATAATTATGAAATGATGATACAGTACCAACCCACTTCACCTCCAACCTGAGCTTAAAGTCCTATCTCTTTCCTGGACTCCCTCCCTCAAGAAGTCCTCACATCCCCTCTTTTCTTAAAGAAGTTGCTGGCCTCCATTTCCAGATTCTTTTTTTTTTCTAGGAGACAGAGAGAGACAGCGTGAGCAGGGGAGGGTCAGAGAGAGAGGGAGTCACAGACTGAAACAGGCTCCAGGCTCTGAGCTGGCAGTCAGCACAGAGCCCGACACGGGGCTCGAACCCACGAACCGCAAGATCATGACCTAAGCGAAAGTCAGACGCTTAACCGACTAAGCCACCCAGGCGCCCCTCCATTTCCAGATTCTTAAGAAGCATCACTCTGGTCTCTTCTTTAGACAATGAGGCCTTTCGCCTTTGCAGAGAAGACCGGGCTGAGTCCCCTTCTTTATTTCTTCCTTTGTGATATGGTTTGAAGTGTTGGGGTTCAGAGCTGACCCTGAGAAATAATTATTGACATATCTTTGATGCAAAAAGGTGTGTGTGTGTTTTATTGCTTTTATTTTTGAAAGAGTGAGCGGGGGAGGGGCAGAGGAGAGAGAGGGACAGAGGGCTTCCTGCTGACAGCAGGGAGCCCAGTGTGACCTGAGCCGAGGAAGGACACACAGGTGCCCCCAAAAGTGGTTTTACTAAAGCACACGGACAGGACCCACGGGCAGAAGGAGCTGCAGCAAGACTGTGGCGGGTGACCGGTTACATACCTTCAGGTTGGGAGGGGTCAGCGACACAGTGAGTGTCTAGGGAATCACCAGGACCTTGAAGGGCCGGCTGTTGTTGGGAAAAGGTCGTTTATTACTGTTAGTCAGTCATGAGGCTCCAGTGTTTATCAGGGGCCGTATGCTTGCAGGATGATTGCTAACTTGTATCTTGGGGGGTAGAGGTAAANTGGGGTAATGTTAAGCTAAGGTCGCCTTTTGCCCTGAGCAAAGTGTCATCATTGAGGCAGCTGAATTCCTAGAGGAAGGTCACTCTGCCTGTCTCAGGACTTGTCAGTGGGTTGTAGGCAGTAAGGGAATTTAATGGTTTTTCTTCTTTGTTTCCTACATCACTTTGTATCGTACCCTCCCATGAGGTTAGGAGAGCATTCTGATAGCACTGGATTCGTGGGCCAAGAGGATCCAGGCTAAAGAAACTGAGGGTCCTGAGTTGAAATGTTCCTTCCATTCAAGGAACAGAAAACAGAAGGGAGGCCAGCAGGGGTTGGGGGCAGAGGGGTTCAAGGTGAGTTCAGACAGAACCCAACCAGATGCCTTGAGGCCCGAGAGCAGCTCTCCACCAGCCACCCTGAACCGGGGCCCACCAGGTCTCTATAGGCTCAGAGACATCTCTACACGATCAGAGAGGTCTCTACACGCTCAGCGAAGACGGAAGGCTGCACAAAAGTCAGGTCAGGCCACTGATAGAAAGGGATTATTTTCAAGAGATGCCCTCTCTTTGGGGCACCTGGCTGACTCAGTCAGTTAAGAGTCTGACTCTTGGTGACTCCCGTTTCAGCTCAGGTCATGATATCACAAATGGGGAGTTTGAGCCCCACATCAGGCTCCGCGCTGACAGCATGGAGCCTGCTTGGGATTTTCTCTCTCCCTCCCTCTCTCTCTGCGCCTCCCCTGCTCATACACTCTCAAAAATAAACAAACTTAAAAAAAAGTCCTCTCGGGGCGCCTGGGTGGCTCAGTCAGTTAAGCGTCCGACTTCGGCTCAGGTCATGATCTCACGGTTCGTGGGTTCGAGCCCCGCGTCGGGCTCTGTGCTGACAGCTCGGAGCCTGGAGCCCGTTTCAGATTCTGTGTCCTTCTCTCGCTCTGCTCCTTCCCTGCTCACGCTCTGTCTCTCTCAAGGATAAATAAACATTAAAAATTAAAAAAAAAAAAGTCCTCTCTTTGCTATTTCCCTTTTCCAATTCCGCCTCATCTTTCTCCTCTGTTGACGGTGCGGACGAGGGAAGCCGAGCGAGGAATCCGGCCCAGGCAGGGGAGCGTCCTCCCGCCGGCGCCGAGGCCCCCGGAAGGGTCTTGGCGTCTCGCAGGAGGCAGCCCAGGCGGTGCCGAGACCAGGAAGAAGACCTCAGACGCGCGGGGTGGGCCCGGGCTCCGGCCTCGCCCGCGGGCGTCCCCGCTCCCGGCCCGC
>NW_027530010.1:482607-484859 GCF_008692635.1 Crocuta crocuta | reverse complement strand
TGCTGAGGGTCGGGCCGCCTGGGCGCACGCCGCGACCACCCCCCCCCGGCCTGGGACCCCGACGGTTGCCGTCTGCCCGCCGCTGCCCACTTCGGGCGCGGCGCCGGGGAAACGGAGCGGGGAGTGACCCGGCCCCAAACTCACCCTGCTCAGGTGGCCCACGGAGCTGCCCGCGACACCTCTGCGCAGCCCGGCCCCCCTCGCTGCGTCCACTCCTTCCTGCAGGGGGCGCATCCTGCCCTTGCCCGAGAGGACCCAGCNAGGGCCAGGTGAAAGGGTAACGAGCGCCCACAAACCCTCCCGCCTCAGTTTCCCCCTCGCGGGTTCCCTGAACGAGCCACTCGGAGGGGTGACGACTGCGGGGAAAGAGGACCGTCCCGCTACCGGAGCGCATGAGTCAGACTGAGCGGGGAAGGTCGGAAGGTGGCAGGCTGAGGGGGCGCCGCTCTGCTGACTGGCTCTCCCCTTCGCCCAGCCCCGTCTTTAAGTGACCATCGCCCCCCCACCCCCCGTTCTGTCGCCCAGGTCTGACAGTCGTTGGAGCAGCCGCAGCCACCATGGGGCCCTGGGGAGAGCCCGAGCTCCTCGTGTGGCGCCCGGAGGCGGTGGCCTCGGAGCCCCCAGGGCCCGTGGGGCTGGAGGTGAAAATGGGGGCCCTGGTGCTGCTGTTGGTGCTCACGCTCCTCTGCAGCCTGGTGCCCATCTGCGTGCTGCGCCGGCCCGGGGCTGGCCCCGAAGCCTCAGGTGAGCTGTTTCCTGCGCCTCCCGAGCTGGGGTGCAGAAGGCTCTGGGGCTGGGGAGGGCCACCCAAGGAGGGGGAGGTGGCGGTGACGATGGCTTGGGTTGGGGCCCTGAGGCTTGAGGGGTTGGTCGCTCACTCCTGTCTGTGCTCTGCTCCTGCCCAGCCTCCCGCCAAAAAGCCTTGAGCCTCATCAGCTGCTTCGCAGGGGGTGTCTTTCTGGCCACCTGTCTCCTGGACCTCCTGCCCGACTACCTGGCCGCCATAGATGAGGCTCTGGCGGCCCTGCACGTGACGGTGAGCCCTTGCGGGATGCGTGTGACCCTGCGTGCGTGGGTGTGTTCCATCATATACCTGTGGGACAGGTGGCTTGATGGCTCTCTTCCTGGGGCGCCCCACGGCCACGAGGAAGGCACTTAGCACGTGACCGTAAGAGTGCCGGTGTTCAGTTATGGGGCGTAGGTTTCTGTGGTGCACGCCACCCCGTCCCTGTGTGGCTGTTTTCCACTCTGACAGTGAGAGGAACCTTCTTACCAGGCATGTGACCTGCTCTGTGAGTTCCTTGGTCCCGCCCTCGGAGAGTCCCCCTCACTCACACACCCCTGTCCTGAAGGGTGTGATAGAGGTCCCTGTGGGCCTGGAGTTCCCGACCAGAAAGGCCATGGTTCAAAGAAGTAGGATGTGAGGGAGGTTAAGGGCGAGGTGTAGCCAAGTCTCACAGGAAGAAGGGGCACCAGGAAGGCCCCTTGGGTTCTTCCTCTTCCTGCGGCTGAGGAAGTAACACTGATGTACCCCCTGTGACTGACTGGCCTGTGGCCCTGTGTGACTATGTGTAAGTCTGAATGGCCCCATGAGAGCGTGTGGCTCTGTGTGTGAGCAGGGGGTACAGTGGGCGACACGTGATCTGTGTGTGTGCACACGTGCCTCCGTGTCACCAGGCTGTCTGCGTCCCCGACTCCGCTGGGGGTGGTTTGGTGCCCCCTCCGCAGGAAACACTTGGCAGTGTCTGGAGACACGACCGTTGGGTTGTCACAGCTCGGGGAAGGAGGGCCTTGTGCTTGTTATTGGCCTCTGATGGATACGGGCTCGGGATGCTGTTAAACATCCAACTGAGTACAGGACAGCCCCCCAAAATAAGTTCCTCCAGCCCAAAACGTCAGTAGTGCTGAAGCTGAGACACTGGCTCGCGCACAGTGCCGTGAGGGACACCGTAATCCGTGTGATTGTCTATCGCTCTGCGTCTGTCCCCAGTGACTCTAGCTTTGTGTAAATGTGTCTATAACCGGGACCCCACTACACCCTGACTGTGAACCCTCTGCCCATCCCGGCCTGTGCCCTCAACTCCCGGCCGCCCTCTCTCCCCACAGCTCCAGTTCCCCCTACAAGAGTTCATCCTGGCCATGGGCTTCTTCCTGGTCCTGGTGATGGAGCAGATCACGCTGGCTTACAAGGAGCAGTCGGGGCCGCCGCCTCGAGAGGAGACGAGGGCCCTGCTGGGAGCGAGCGGTGGGCC
>NW_027530010.1:480804-482539 GCF_008692635.1 Crocuta crocuta | reverse complement strand
GACGGGCCGGGGCCCCCGGCGGGGGCAGGGGCGCCAGCGGCCCCCTCGGCCCTGCGCGCCTGTGTCCTGGTCTTTTCCCTGGCCCTCCACTCGGTGTTCGAGGGGCTGGCGGTGGGCCTGCAGCGAGACCGAGCCCGGGCCATGGAGCTGTGCCTGGCGCTGCTGCTCCACAAGGGTGTCCTGGCCGTGAGCTTGTCCCTGCGGCTGCTGCAGAGCCGTCTGCGGGCTCAGGTGGTAGCCGGCTGTGGCATCCTCTTTGCATGCATGACACCTCTGGGCATTGGGCTGGGCGCGGCCCTGGCAGAGTCGGCCGGGCCACTGCATCAGCTGGCCCAGTCTGTGCTAGAGGGCATGGCGGCTGGCACCTTTCTCTATATCACCTTCCTGGAAATCCTGCCCCAGGAGCTGGCCACGTCTGAACAGAGGATCCTCAAGGTCATTCTGCTCCTCGCAGGCTTTGCCCTGCTAACTGGCCTGCTCTTCATCCAAGTCTAGGGGGGCTCCAGGTGCCCTAGACCTTCCGTTCCTCTCCCAGAGCAGGAGAATAAGGAGTGAGGAAGGGAAGTACTGAGGACCAAGGGGTTCTCTGGGAGATAGGGATGGAGTCTTGGGGGTGAGTTTGGCCCATGAGAGGGATGTGGTAGACAAGAGCCTGGTCCCAAGGGACAGGAGATAGTTAAGTCACTAAAGACCCGACTGAGGGACATTCGTATTAGGGAAGACACTGAATGCCAGAATCTGGGGTCAGACACTACATGCAGGACAGGCTGACACTGAGAGGCTGGAGGCAGGTGCCCAGCTGCTGCGGGTGGAGGTGTAGGGAGGGCACGGCCCGGAGTCGGCAGCCCCGGGCAGTCCCGGTTCTAGGCCCTTTCAGCCCTCCGTCACCCGGGGGTGGAGTGGAGCCCTCCTCTTCTTACCTCCTACTCTCCTCTCTGTCTCCCGCTTCCCTTCTCCCCGGGGACTAGTGCCAAACGGCCTCTCCCTGCCAGTTTTGGTACCTTCTCTGGCTTCTCTAGTCCTGCTCACTTCTCTATTTTTAAAGTGCCAAATAAATCCCTTCCCTCTTTCTCAAAAAGCACAGTGATGGCACGGAGCCGTGCCCGACACTTCAGCGGTGGGGGCCCTGCTTGCTCTTTACTTGGGGGCAGAAGTGTTTGCTGAGTTAGGGCGGGGGGAGGGTTGGCAGAGCTACTGCTGACGCCACCACCGCGCCCTAGGAATATTGAACATGGACCTGGCACCCCATGCCCAGATGTTAAAACTGAACTGCCAAAACTTTTTTTTATACCAGAGGAGCCCAAGGGGGAAGGGGAAGGCTCACCTTCAGCGTTATTTTTGGAGAGGGAGGGCTGTGGACAGAGCCATATTCTCTAGAATCTATTTTACTAACTGACCCGTTTTGGGACTTGTTACCCAAATAAAAGATGTTTCTATACATTTGTACAGTATCTGATTCATTTGTCTTGGGGAAGGGGTGGGCCCGTGGCCAGTCTGAGAGGGCCTGAGTACCAGATGTTTACAGCTGTTTTAATATCCCTGCTTTCCCGGTTCTCATTCAGGCCTGAAGACCCCAAAATTTCCTCTTTTGTCTCTTCCTTCTTTCCGCCCTGTCTCCACCCCTTCCCTTCCTCGCCTTCCCCTTCCTCCCCTGCATCCCGCTGCCCTTCGCGCTTGGAGCCTCGGGACTAGTTTAGAACTACTCTTCCCAGCCTGCCCCACGCAGGGAGGCGCC
>NW_027530010.1:480607-480792 GCF_008692635.1 Crocuta crocuta | reverse complement strand
CGCCCCTCCCCCCCTCCCCGCTGGGGGGGGGCGCGGGGGGGGGGGAGGAGCCAGTTCCCAGGCCCCGGAGCTACAGGGCTGCTGGGAAATGGGGTCCGCTTCCTGTCCGCGCCGCTCGCCCGGGGCCGCACAAGGGTCACGTAAACAAACTACAGTTCCCGGCTGCCCCCGCGCGCGGCAGGTCC
>NW_027530010.1:477848-480598 GCF_008692635.1 Crocuta crocuta | reverse complement strand
CGCGTGCAGAGAGCGCATCCCCGACGGGGTCCCCGGGGGCGCCGCTGCCAGCATCCGCGAGGCGGGGCCGGGCCGGGGGCATGGTCCTCTGGGCCCAGCCTGGCGCCTCCGAGTTGGCGATGTCGTCCAGGCGGGCCCCTCTGCGCCGTGGTGCCCCTCTCGGCCCTTTAGAGCCTCCGGGAAGGGCCTCCTGAGTGGCTTGAGTCGCAGCGCTGGGTCTAGTGGGGCAGGAAGTCCCCTCCTGCGTCCCTTCCCTTTGCTTCCTTTTTCAAATATTTCTTGTGGTTTCCTGACGTGAATGAAGGTGAGGTCCATCGCTCACAGGCTGTGCTTGGTGTTTTGCCCCGGCCGCCGTGGAGGGGAGGTGGGGACTTTGAAGCTCCCAAGCGGGTAACCAGTTGGCTACTGATCAGGTTTGCTGAGCTTTCGAGGAAGATGGCTGCTTCGTGAGTCAGTTACGAGGTGCCTGGGAGGGTCTTCTGTGTGAGGGGATATTCGCTCCCAAGCAGTTCCTGCAAAAAAGCATCCTGGCAGAGCTGCCTTCGAAGCCCCTCGGGCCTTCACTTTCTGCCTCCCGGGGCTGGAGGTCCACCCGGTGAGGGGAGGAGCTGGCGCAGCTGGGAAGCAGCCCTCCTGTAGGGACCGGGTGTTCGCCGAACAGCAGGTGAGGGTGTCGCGGTGATCCCAGCGGCAGGGAGCTGGCACGAATGTCAGGGGAGATGGTGGAACATAAATACCGCGTTTCGAAGCTCTTTCCGCTGGTCTGATTGGTTGCGTCTGTGACTGTGACTCCGGTTGTGCGCGTGTGTGTCTAATTCTTAACTGTTAGTCTTTCTTGTGTTTTTTTCCTCTGAGTTTCTAGAGACCATGTGTTTTAGTTTGTGGGGGGGTTAGAACAGAGAGTTAGGTGGGGAGGCAAACCGTGTGTGTGCGCACACACACGCACACACCCCTCTCAAAATGCCATGAGGTTCCCGATCTAACTTCGGACTGCTCCCCTTTAGGAGCTTTTGATCCCGGGGGGTGGTGGAGGCAAGCAGGTGGGCGGGAGGCACCGCTTGAGACCCTGCCCGCTGTGGTGGGGTGGGAGTTTAGCGGCTGGATGTGCAAACAGAAAGGCAGTGAGAAGCTCAAAGCTGAGGCTTCTGTCTTCGTAGGGCTTTGCTTTGTCTCCACCCACCCAGCCACTGCAGAGTAACTTCTGGGCTGCGCCTAAATGTCTAGTGGGCAGACAAGGCCAGGGCTTGAGGACCCAAGAGCCTAAAGCCAAAGATAAGCGATCTGGGGCTTAGCTGGTTATCTGGCCAGCGGAGAGGGCCACCAGAGGCAGACACAGCCACAGGGGCCTACATTGCCGAGAGGCCAGGTGATCACATAGGCTCATAGCAGTTCGAGTGGCCCAAAGGTTAACACTGTGTCCACTAAACCCGTGGGCTGACCTTTTGGAACAGAAAGTCACTTCTGACGTCGGCCTGTGCACAACAGTGCCTGACCCCCCGAAGCTCAGCAGCTGCCCCGGGCCTGAGTTTTGGCCGGCAGCGGCGGCTGAGCCTCGGAAGTAGGCGCTCGCCTCCCACAGATGGGCTAGAGACCCGGAGGCAGAGGAACGCCACACCAGCCCCAGGGCTGTGGTGCCCCACTGCAGGGCCAGGCACATCTCCCCAGGGTGGGGACCAGGTCAGGAGACGGCTCTGGCCCGGGCTGCACTGGGGTGTTGCTCCTCAGCCCCGTTCTCAAGGCCCCCCTGGCAATTCAGAGCCTTTGAAACGAGGTAGAAGGGGGCGCCTGGCTGGCTCAGTCGGTGGAGTGTGTGACTCTTGATTTCAGGGTCGTGAGTCTGAGCCCCGCATTGGGTGTGGAGATTACTTAGAAACAGAGTCTTGGTGGGGGGAAGAAGCTAGAAAGGGGCTTGCTCCTTGGTCTTGGCACTGCCTTTTTAGTTCGGAGAACCGTCGTTTCCTGGATATTCCAGTGGCGATGGTGCGGGTTCTGTGTGGCTCTCCTGAGGCTGGGCGAGGGGCAGAGCCTAGAAGCCTGTGCCCCCCGGAGTGGGCTGGAGACAGGCTGGCAGTAGCGGCTCCGTGCATCCGCCTGGAGCCTGCCCCTCACGTGCCAGTTAGTCCTAGACGCCTCTGGAAGGGAAGGCGGAGGTGCCCCGCAGGCCCCCTTCCCAGGAGTGAGCCCATGTGACCAGCCCGGGGGCTCCTGGCAACCCCTCAGGGACTCTGTTTAGACTGATGCCAACTGGGACAGGCCGCGAGCAGAGTGTCAGGCCCTGCTCGGTGGGGGATGCCCGCCGTCGGCGGTGGTGACGAGAGTGGCCTGAGGAAGAGCCGGGGCAGTTTCCGCACCAGGCCTTGGCGGACCTGTCCCCTGGCGCGGCCCCTTCATCGGACGGCTGTCCTGCGTGCGCCAGCAGTGTGGCACGCCGATGGGACGGCGGTCAGGAGCCTCCCTGACGCTCCCGTCTGTCCTCTGTGTCTCAGTTACAGGCCCAAAAACTGCGACTGGCGTACACGAGGAGCTCCCATTACGGCGGGTCTCTGCCCAACGTTAATCAGATTGGCTGCGGCCTGGCCGAGTTCCCGGTGAGTGGACGCCAGCCGGGTGGGCACGGGCGCCCGGGCAGCTCCCCCTGGTGACTCACCTGTGTCTTTTGGCAGAGCCCCCTCCACTCACCTCTGGACTCGTCTCGGAGCACCCGGCACCACGGGCTGGTGGAGCGGGTGCAGCGAGACCCCCGCAGGATG
>NW_027530010.1:476157-477832 GCF_008692635.1 Crocuta crocuta | reverse complement strand
GCCGCTCTCTGCCGCCGCAGGGTCTGCTGCTGGGGGTGTGCGTCCCGCCCCTGCCCGCTCTCCCTCAGCTTTCTGTCTTTAGCTCTCGTCCGCGTCAGAGGCGTTCGTTGACTCGTTTCCCGCGCCCTGGCTGCCTGCGCTGCTGCATTCGTCCGTCTCTACTGGGCCTGGTTCCTTTCTTGCCTCCAGGCTTTGGCCCTGTTGTTGCTCTGTGTGTGTGTGGGGGGGGGGGGGCTTGTTTTTGGAACGCCTTCCTTTGCCACCGCAGTCGTTCTCGCCGGTCTCTGTCCGCAGTCCCCCTCCTCCCTTTGTCCTTAACCCGTGGGCTCACGTCGACAGCTCCCCCTACAGCCCTGCCTACTTGTCTCCTCCCCCGGAGTCCAGCTGGCGGAGGTCAGTGTCCAGGGAAGACCGACCTCGTGTCCACTCTCTCACGTGTCTCTGGAGGCGCCCGGGTTGGGGCCGGGCCTCCACGATGCAGGGCTNGTGCGTGAGCCTCCCCGCCCACGCCCGCCCGGGTGCCCACGCCCGCACAGTCCTGCTGGGAGCCAGGGGGCCCATCCGCTTGTCCTGGAAGAGACAAGTCGGGAATTTCCAGATCCCTTAGCTCCATCTCGGGAGAGGGGTCATGGGTCACAGGTAGCAGAAGAACCAGAAAGGAGGCGGCTTGTTCCTGGGTGTTCAGTCCTGTCCGTGTCCAGCCCTGTGCCCGCCTTCCTGTCCCCCGCTGGCCACCCTCCTCATGACCTGTTTCCACCCCAGGACGATGCCCTGGGGCAATTTCCCTGCCGAGAAGGGACAGCTGTTTCGCCTGCCGTCCGCACTGAACAGGTGACACCCCGGCCTTCTCGGCCGCATCTCCTGCTGTAGTTTCTGGGCGCTGCTCCCTGCTCCTCACTGTCCCCAGGCGTCTTCGCCTGCGGAGCAGGGCCCAGGGCCGGAAGCCTGCTCACCTCTGCCTCCCCCACCGCACAGGACAAGTTCCGACTCCGCCCTGCACACCAGCGTGATGAACCCCAGCCCTCAGGACACTTATCCAGGCCCCACCCCTGTGAGCATCCTGCCCAGTCGCCGCGGAGGTGAGTGGCCCTCTGTGGCCGAGGCCTGGCAGGGAGTAGCCTCAGGAGCCTGCGTTGGACGCAGGTGGGGAGGCGCGCACCGGAGCCAACTCCGTGTGTCCTTTGCAGGTTTTCTGGACGGTGATGTGGACTCCAAAGGTACGTGTTCCTTGCCGTGCGTGGATCCCGACGCCGCAGCGTTTCTGGGCCGGCGTCGGGCGTCTTCGAGCAGGGCCCGGGCGCCCGGCTCCATCTGCCACTCTCACGGCCAGTCTTTCCCTTTCAAGTCCCTGGTGCTGAGGAGAACTTGCTAGATGACAAGCACTTGCTGAAGCCCTGGGACGCGAAGAAGGTCGGTGCGGCCCGAGTCCCTCTTCTCTCCGCGGGGCAGGTCCTCCTCGGTGCCCACTGAGCGCTCTGCTCTCCCTTCTCTCCTCAGCTGGCCTCACCCTCCTCCCGGCCTCGGTCCTGCGAAGTCCCTGGAATTAAGTAGGCACCTGCGTGAGGCTGGCCGAGGGGCTGGGGGCGACGCGGGGGGCCTGCGGCCCCCCCTCCCCGACTGCGGCCCCCACGTCCGCCTCCCCGTCTTCTCCCCCCACAGCATCTTTCTGTCTCCT
>NW_027530010.1:474989-476003 GCF_008692635.1 Crocuta crocuta | reverse complement strand
TCCATGAACACGGGAGGCTCCCTGCCTGACCTTACCAACCTGCACTTCCCGCCCCCACTGCCCACCCCCCTGGACCCCGAGGAGACCGCCTACCCCAGCCTGAGTGGGGGCAGCAGTACTTCCAACTTGACCCACACCATGACCCACCTGGGCATCAGCGGGGGCCTGGGCCTGGGCCCGGCCCNGTAGGGGGCTTGAGCGCCTGGGACCCTCCCGTGCCTGCGCACACCGGTCTACCCCAGGATTCCTGCGCTGCAGGTGTGACTTTTTCTGGAAAAGGGAAAGGCGATGAGGGCAGCCCCCAGGCGGGCCATGCCGGCCTCACCGTCAGGGGCAGAGCAGGGAGGGCGGCGCCTGGCCACCTCCGTAGCCTGGTCGCCGCTACCTGTTCCGGGCAGAAGGGGGCCCAGCTCCCGTCAGTAACGTTGGCGTCTCTGGTTTTTGTCTGTGCAGGACTCCCTTCCCCTCTCAGCCACCCACCCCTGCAGGCCTCCCTGAGCAATCCCAACCTGCAGGCCTCGCTGGGCAGCCCCCTGCCCCAGCTGCAGGGCTCCCACAGCCACCCCTCCCTGCCTGCCTCCTCCCTGGCCCGACACGCACTGCCCACCGCCTCCTTGGGCCACCCCTCGCTCAGCGCCCCAGCCCTCTCCTCGGCTTCCTCCTCCTCTGCCTCCTCTCCTGCCCTGGGTGCCCCCCCTTACCCGGCTTCTACCCCCGGGACCTCCCCCCGCCACCGCCGTGTGCCCCTCAGCCCCCTGAGTCTGCCCGCGGGCCCAGCTGACGCCAGGAGGTCCCAACAGCAGCTGCCCAAACAGTTTTCGCCAACAATGTCACCCACCTTATCCTCCATCACTCAGGTACGCGTGGCCGCCTTCCCTCCGTGTGCGTCTCTCTCTTCCGCTTCTCTTCCTGCCGAGTGCGCTCCCTCCCACCTCCGCCCTCCAGATGTGCAGCCGCACTTCTGAGCTCCTGTGTCAGCCCCCCCCCCCCCCCCCCCCGCGGCCCCCGCCCACC
>NW_027530010.1:469463-474911 GCF_008692635.1 Crocuta crocuta | reverse complement strand
CGCTTCCCTGGCCCACCCCGTGCTGGCGGCCCTCGGACAGGTGGCCTCCGTCTGTGGGCCTCCCGGCCTCCCCGTGGAACGCGGATGCTCCCGTGGGGGCCGCAGACCCGCAGGCAGGACGGGCGGAGGCTGGGCCCGCTCCGCACACGCCAGCCTGATCGTTCCTTCCTCCCCCCTCCCCCTGCGTCTTAACTGTCTCTCTCTCTCTCGTGCCTCCATCGCGTCCCCCCCACCTGTCCCGTGGCTGTTTCGCACAGGCCTCCCGGAGGCAGAGGCTCTCAGGTCCCAGAGCCTCGTCTCCTCAGAGTTTGTCAGATGAGGACGCTGCCCGAGGGGAAGGACCTTCCGAGCTTACTCGGCAGGTTAGGAGCCGCTGGGAGCAGACAACCCAGCTGAGGGCTCCTGCCTCGACGCTGAAGTGCCTCCCTCGTCTTGTGTCTTGCCCTTCCTCCTGCACTCCCTTCCCCACAGCGTGCGCCGTGGTCCGTCTGGACCCGGTCCCGTCTCCTGTGACTAAGGCGGGGCCGGGAAGGGCTCTGCTCCCTCAGAGCCTGGAGTGAGCCCAGCCCCCCCCCCACGTCCCCTGCCGCCAGCACTCCCCTGTGGGATGGGTCACTTGCTGACGGTGCTTAGGAACAGTTTACTTCTGCAGCGAATCCCAAGCAAGTCGGCCTCAACCTCACTCAGTCCCTTTCGGTCTGATTCGCGCTTCGGGAAGCTGCTCCCGACCCCAGGGCCGCCCCGTGGACGCGGCCGCTTTGTGTGGGGACCCTGACTTGAGTTCCTCCCGGGGCCGTGCCGGGGGCTGAAGCTCCTCCTTTTCTCCTTCTCTTCAGGGCGTCCCCCTGGGTACCAGCGAGCTGCCCACTGCCCAGCGGCTGCCCCCGTACCCGTACAGCCCCCCAAGCCTCCTTCTGCCCACCCAGCCGCCCACCCCGAAGCCGCTACAGCAGCCCGGGCTGCCCTCTCAGGCCTGCTCGATGCAGCCTGCGGGCGGGCAGCCCCCAGGCCGGCCGCCGCACTGCGGGCTCCTGTACCCGCCCGGCTCCGGGGGGCACGGACAGCAGTCTCACCACCGGCTGATGAGTGACTTCAGCCTGGGGAACGTGAGTGCCCAGGTCACTGGCGTTGAAGCAGGGGAGGGGCTGGGGGTGAGGTGAGGCAGAGGGGCCTCTGCGGGATTGGGAGAGCCGGGCGGGGGGGCGGAGATCACCCCCCCAGGTAACAGCACTGCCAGTCTGAGGCTTCTGTCCTGCTCCTCCCCCAGCTGTCCCCGCGTAGCGTGCTCTCTGAGCGCTGCTGCCCCGACTCTCTCTCTTCCCCGCATGCGCTCGCTCCGTCCCGGCGGGTACGGCGCCCACACCTGCTGCCTGCTGCGGGCCCCGTGCTCGCTTCTGCCGCTCTGGCTGCTGCCTTTGCCCTCTCCTCTCATTTCCTGGGGTGGGGGTGCGGGGTTGGTGCTTTCCTGGGCAGAGGGGGGCAGATGCGACGCACCGGAAGCCCACTCCTCGGGGTCTGTCTGTGCGTCCACAGCCGGAGCAGTTCGGCACGGAGAGCGCGTCAGCCAGCCTGGCGCTGGACCCCTCTGGCTTTTCTGAAGGGCCTGGATTTTTAGGGGGCGAGGGGCCAGTGAGCGGCCTCCAGGACCCCCATACCCTCAACCACCAGAACTTGACCCACTGTTCCCGCCACGGCTCAGGGCCCAACATCATTCTCCCAGGTGAGCAGCGTGGGTGGTGATGGGCACGAAAGGAGGAGAGCACGCGTTTGCCGGGGCCCCCGGAGTCTCAGGTCCCCGAAGAGTGTACAGGGCACCGGCCCTCACCCCTCTCTTCTGTCCTCACAGGAGACTCCTCCCCGGGCTTCTCCAAGGAGATCGCTGCAGCGCTGGCCGGAGTGCCTGGCTTTGAGGTGTCCGCGGCCGGGCTGGGGCTGGGGCTGGGGCTGGAGGAGGAGCTGCGCATGGAGCCCCTGGGCCTGGAGGGGCTCCACATGCTGAGCGACCCCTGCGCCCTGCTGCCCGACCCTGCGGTGGAGGACTCGTTCCGCAGTGACCGGCTGCAGTGAGGGCCGCACTGGCGGCCCCTTCTCCCTGGCCCTGCCTTGTCCCTGGGCCTTTCCTCCCTGTCCCCTGGCCAGTAGAGACGCCACGCTGCCCCCCCAGATCCTCTTTCTGCCACGAACGAGCGATCCCAAGAAAGAGCGAGCGAGGGGTCTGTGCGGGTGGCCCCTGAGCCCTGCACAAGGGGCGGCCTGGGGGAGCTCGAGGAAGGGCCTAAAGCACTTGTAACTTTGAACTTCTGTCTGGAGGTCAGAGCCTGTTGGAAGGCAGGGGTGGAGGGGAGCCCCGGAGGCGGGGCTTGCCCTCCGCCTGGGGGTGGGCGGTGCCGGCCCCTCCCCACTCTTCCCCTTGCAATGCAGGAGAGAGCCAGAGTGGATATTATTTTTTATTAAATATATTATATGTTAATAAAAAAATCGTATTAAGCTTTGGAGTGGTTTGTACTGTTGGGGATGCATCTGGGGATTTAGAGGGTCCTGGGCCCCAGGCCCTTTCCTTGCTTAGGCTTTTTGGATCTTCTCAGCACTGCTGTGGTTTGTGGAAGGGCCCCAGCCTCAGAATTTGTACCCAGCCTTGAACATGGGCTTCCGGGCTGGATGTGGACTCCCAGGGCAGCACACATGCCCCCGCACCCCCTCCCCCCCCCAAGTCCAGGCCCGGTCGGCCATGGGGACAGGAGCTCTGACTGGCCAGGCGCGGTGCTGAGGCCTGGCTGTGAGTTCCGGGTGAGGAGGTGACTGATGGCCGAGAGGGCAGTCCGAAGCTTCCCCAGGGGCCGCTGCCTCCGAGGAGGCAGTATGGATGCCAGGCAGGGTTCAGGCTGGATCCCGGGAGAGCCCCGGGAGAGCCCTGCGGGATGCCCCCGGGTCTCCTGCCCCTTCCTGTCTGGCTGCCGGTGCTCTGCCCTCCAAGCTCTTCCGCACCCGGCAGTCAGGGGAGTGGTGTCCCCTGCGGCTCCCCTGCCCCCCTGCTCTCCCTACACCCCACGGTGCCGGCCTCTCCTCTTCCTCTTTCCAAAGCCCTTGTCTTTTTCAGAAAAGGGAACCGAGAGCTTGTGGCCGAAGCCCGCCCGGAATGCAGTGTGCCCTAAACCTGGAAGTAGGGGTGTCGCGGGGTCGGCACAGCCAGGGCCTGCCGGGCCACATGTGACCAGGCCCCGCGGCCTGCGTGCAGNCCGCCCGCGCAGCTTCCCCTCCCGGGTTTCGGGAAGTCCCCTCCCTTCCTCTCCGCGGCGCCCCACGCCTCCAGTCCTCCGCTGCAGCCACCCACTGAGCTGCGCCCCAGCTCTGCGCCCTAGGGCTCGGGGACCCCCGGGGCCCCCGCTCTCGGGTTGGGCCACGGCGGCAGGTGAGAACACAGTGGCTCCAGGCCCGTGGGGCGCGCGCCTCCCTCCCTGGGCTCCGCGGAGGAGGGCAGACGGCTCTGGACCCGACTTGGGGATCCTGGAGGTGGGAGGGTGCAGGGCTGCTGGGTTGCGGGATTTAGGAATCAGGGCACTTGAGTCGGCCTCAGGGACACGAAAACTTGGGCTTTGTGGGCTTTCCTGGAAACCTAGAGGGACGCTCTTTAAGAACGTTATGTGGATCGCGAGGCTGATGTCACCAGTAGAGTCGGAAGGTCAGAAACCCCTAAAAAAGACTGTCAGGTTGGCACGATGTCATTTAGGCACGTAGGCCCGTACGGGAAGGACTGATCTCCGCAGGCGGGGGCGAGCCCGGGTGGGGTCTTCAACGGGGGTTCGGAGCAGTCTGAGGTCAGGGCCGAGGTCAGCCGCGAGCCCAGAGTGGCGCGCGGCTGGTTTGGGGAGCCGGCTGGCACCGCCTCGCGCCAGGGTCCGGGGCTCTTTAAGGGCCCGCTGACGTCACGCGCGGGAGCGCTCCGGGTTGGCGGCCCACCCCGGGCCTACCCTTCCCGGGAAGGTGGGAAGGCTGGGGTCGCCTCCGGGCCGCCTCCCGGCCGCCTCGCCCGCTTCACCTCTCCCGCACTTGACCGTTCCAGATGCAGTGAGCGAAGGGGGGGCCATGGCGGAGGAGCGGCCCCCCCGGCTGGTGGATTACTTCGTGATAGCTGGGCTTGGGGGCAACGGAGCGCCCATCCCCGAGGAGACGTGGGTTCCCGAGCCCAGCGGGACCCTGCGCCCTGCGCGGCCCGCCGATCCCATCACTGACGTGGCGGTCATCGCCAGGGCCCTGGGCGAGGAGGTGCCCCAGGGCTACACCTGCATCCAGGCCTCGGCTGGGGGCCACCCCTTGGAACTCAGCGCGGGGCTCCTGGGTGGAACTCAGCCCGTCATCTGCTACCGCAGGGGCCGTGACAAGCCCCCGCTGGTCGAGCTGGGGTGCGTGCCCCCTGGGTAGGGACGGGGGGGGGGTCGGCCCGAGGTCCAGGGGCAGGGGAGGGCAGGAGCATGCACCCAGTCCTCCCTCGGGGCGGGTTCGTGGATTCGTGTGGCTGCTCCCAGCTTCCAGCCCCATCTCGTGTTTCCCAGTCTGCAAAACGGGGGAAATGACAGCTCCTCAGGGGGCGGTTAAATGAGGTCACCCTTGTATGGGACTCAGCACAGAGTCAGCAAATGGAAGCTTTAACCCTTAGCGTTTATGAAGGAATGTGCGGGGCCGCGGAAGGACCGCCACGGGCAGAGGCCAGCCGGAAGTGGGCCCCGGCGCCCGCTCTGACGAGGCCGAGGGTGCGAGGCTGGGAGGTGGGACCGGTTGGCAGATCTGCCCTGCGCTGTTGACGCCTGTCTCTGCTCTGTGCTCAGGGTGCTGTATGAGGGGAAGGAGCGACCCAAGCCCGGCTTCCAAGTGCTGGAAACGACACCCTACAGCCACTCGGCCAACCTAGCCCCTCCCGGCCCAGGGCACCCCCGCACCTACCTCACTTACCGGCGGGCAGCAGAGGGGGCGGGGCTGCACGCCCTGGGCATCACTGACCTCTGCCTGGTGCTGCCCAGCAAGGGCGAGGGCACCCCTCACACCTATTGCCGACTGCCACGCAGCCTCAACCCTGGCATGGTGAGCGGGGCTGCGAGACGTTGCCGTGAGGGTGCGGACACGGGGCACGAAGGGCAGCCTGGGACCAGGGCCTCTAGCGTGGGGGTGGGCCCAGAAGGGGTGACTCTCGTCTGGGGGGGCCACTTCGCGGTGGCCTAAGTGGAGAGAAAATGGTCCCCGGAAACCGCTGCCAGCTATGTATCTGTTCGTCTCTCCTTGTTCCTGGGACAGTGGGGCCCCGCGGTGCATCTGTGCTACAAAGTGGGCCTGGCCAAGGCCAACACGCTGGTGTACGAGGCCGGTGAGCGGTGCTTTCGTCCCCCCAACCCCTGGGTCCTTCGGGTCCCTCTGCCCTGGCGCCTCTTGGCCAGCACCACCCGCGTGCCCTGGGCC
>NW_027530010.1:467903-469421 GCF_008692635.1 Crocuta crocuta | reverse complement strand
TGATCGGCCCCCTTTCTGGCTCCCCCGACTGTGCTGGGGCTGCAGAGCTGCTAGGCCGCTACCCCGAGGAGGACAACGAGGCCTTCCCGCTGCCCGAGTCGGTGCCCGTCTTCTGCCTGCCCATGGGGGCCACTGTCGAGTGCTGGCCTGCCCAGACCAAGTACCCCGTGCCCGTCTTCTCCACCTTCGTGCTCACGGGTGCCGCCGGAGACAAGGTGGGTGTGCGGGTGTGCCCCGGGGCCCGGGCCGTGCGGAGCCCGCCTGACCGCCTCTCTGCCTCCCCGCCAGGTGTACGGGGCCGCCCTGCAGTTCTACGAGGCGTTCCCGAGGGCCAGGCTGTCGGAGCGGCNGGGGCGCGGCCGGGCGCTGGGGGGCCGGGCCGTCCGCAGCCGGCGCGCCATTGCCGTGCTGTCCCGCTGGCCTGCCTTCCCTGCTTTCCGAGCCTTCCTCACCTTCCTCTACCGCTACTCCGTCTCGGGCCCCCACCGCCTGCCCTTGGAAGCGTGAGCACGGGCGCCCCGACGCTGGGGAGGGGTGGGGAGCCCAGGAGAGACGGAGGAGGTTGGGGTGGGCAGAGGAGTGGGGGCTGGAAGTGCCGCGGGCTGAGGGGTGAGTGGGGCCCGGGATCCAGCCCACGCTTGCTGGTTAGGTCGTGACCGGGTGAGTGCCCTCTGTGCAGCGGGGGCTCTGACGGCAGGCGAGGGGTCCAGGTGGAGCCCAGGGAGGCCCCAGGCTCTGGGGGACCGGAGAAGGCTCTGGGGGACCGGAGAAGGTTCTGGGGGACCGGAGAAGGCTCTGGGGGACTGGAGAAGGTTCTGGGGGACCGGAGAAGGTTCTGGGGGACCGGAGAAGGCTCTGGGGGACAGGTGAAGGGCATGAGCATCCCTCTCTTCCCCAGGCACATCTCTCACTTCATTCACAACGTCCCCTTCCCCTCCCCGCAGAGGCCTCGCATCCTGGTGCAGGTGAGGGAGGGGGAGAGGGAGGGAGGGGGGCTGGCCAGCCTCCCTCCGTCATTGTGACCTGCGGCCCTTCTGCCCCCAGATGTCTCCCTATGACAACCTGCTCCTCTGCCAGCCTGTGTCCTCACCCCTGCCCCTCAGGTACGTGCCCGGGTTGTGGGGGGGGTGACACGGGCACTGTGATGACCAAGGACATGGTAAGTGCCAGGCAGGCGCCCCCAGTCAGGAGTCTGGGCCCCGGGGGTATCTGCACATGGTGTGTAGGGAGGGGGCTCCAGGGTCTCCTGGTGACCCCCCCCCCTGCATCGCCTGCAGTGGCGCCAGCTTCCTGCAGCTGCTGCAGAGCCTGGGCCCAGAGCTGGCCGTCACCCTGCTGCTGGCCGTGCTCACGGAGCACAAGCTGCTGGTGCACTCGCTGCGTCCCGACCTGCTCACCAGCGTGTGTGAGGCCCTGGTGTCGGTGAGCACCGCCCTGCCAGCCCTCCCCCACCCCAGCTCCCCACACTCTGCTTCCCTTTCCTTCTTCCTGAGCGTCCTCAGCCTTCTCCTTCTGCAG
>NW_027530010.1:460924-467822 GCF_008692635.1 Crocuta crocuta | reverse complement strand
CACCCCGCCCCCTCTGCCGCCCCTCCCCAGCTCACTGGTTCTTACTCCCTGGCGCCCCAGATGATCTTCCCGCTGCACTGGCAGTGCCCCTACATCCCGCTGTGCCCGCTGGTGCTGGCGGACGTGCTGAGCGCCCCTGTGCCCTTCATCGTGGGCATCCACTCCAGCTACTTCGACCTGCATGACCCGCCTGCTGACGTCATCTGTGTGGATCTCGACACCAACACGCTGTTTCAGTAAGGGGGCCGGGCCCCCCCGGGCTGGTGTGCGCTGCACCCCCCCCCCATAGAGAGCCAGGGACACAGGCCCCACGGCCCCTCCCTCCCTGTGCTCGTCTCATAGGACTGAGGAAAAGAAGCTCCTCTCTCCTCGGACGCTGCCCCGCAGGCCCTACAAGGTTCTGCTGGCTATGCTGACCAACTTGTACCAGCAGCTGGACCAGAGTGAGAACCCCGTGGGGGCGTGGGGGCGTGTGCGTGCGTGTGCGTGCGAGCGTGCGTGTGTGCGCGCGCGTGCGCGTGTGTGTGAGAACCGTCGCTGATGCAAGCCTTCAGGGCGGGAGGGCTGTGGGGAGCTAGACCTCACCCGCGGAGCTCAGGGGTGTCAGGGTTTCACCTGGTGCGAGTGTCCGCGAGGGGCCGGGCGTCCAGCGTCGGTGTTCTGGACGTGGGGGCGGGACGGGGGAGCCGGACGCCGCGCCTGCCAGGCGTGCCAGGAGCTGGCGCTGGCTCGGGAAGAGCGGGGCCGAGGCCGGCCTGACTCGGGCTGCCCCGGTGCCCAGCGTACACGGGCCCCGAGGAGGAGGCGTCCTTGGAGTTCCTGCTCACCGACTACGAGGCCGTGTGCGGCCGCCGGGCCCGGCTGGAGCGCGAAGTCCAGGGAGCCTTTCTCCGCTTCATGGCGTGTCTGCTCAAGGGCTACCGGGACTTCCTGCGCCCACTCACCCAGGCGCCCTCTGAGGGGGCTCGGGACGTGGACAACCTCTTCTTCTTGCAGGGTAGTCGGGGCGTCACGGGAGGGCCGTCCAGGGGCTGGGGGTTCGGGAGCCGCTCGCTCGCTCGTTCCTTTGCCCAGCAGCCGTCTCGATGGGCACAGGTCCGGGCCCTGCGCTCTCCTGGGCTTGGCGGGGGTCTGGGCGGGGCCCGCCCTCAGGGACCCCGCCCCGGGTGGAGGCAGGGGGTGCAGAGGGGGCTGGGGAGGCTGTGGNCCCCGGGAGCCCTCCAGCCACAAGCTGTACTGCCAGCTGCTGCGCACGCAGATGTTCTCGCAGTTCATCGAGGAGTGCTCCTTCGGCTCCGCCCGGCACGCTGCCCTCGAGTTCTTTGACTCGTGCGTGGACAAGGTACTGGGCACCTCCTTCCCTTCGAGAGCCACCGCGGCCCCTCGACGCCTCGTCCGTGCCGGGGACGCCCCCTGTGCCCCGCGCCGGGCTGCTTCAGGTCCACGCCGCCCTCCGGGTCTGGCTCGCCTCCCCTCTGCCCCCCGCAGCCTGCGGCGCCTCCGGGGCCTGGGGGGGCGGGGAGCGCGTGGGCCGGGCTGTGCTCTCCAGGGAGAGGCGGTGCCCTGGACACCCTGGCACCCTGGCCCGCGCCCACCACCATGACCTCGCGCTCTCGCGCTCCCGCTTCAGGTGCACCCGGAGCAGGAGAAGCCTGAGCCGACGCCCCTGGTGGAGCTGGAGGAGCTGTCGGGGAACGAGCTCACCGTCTTCATCACCCCGCCCGAGGAGCCTCCCGCGCCAGAGGGCAGTGAATCCGCCCCCCAGTACTGGTGAGGGCCTCTTGTTCCAGGCCCCCGGGCGGGCTTCGCGGTGACCGCTCCTGACGTCGCCTCTCCCTGCCCCTCCAGCTACGACGGCTTCCCGGAGCTCCGGGCCGAGCTGTTTGAGTCTCCTCAGGAGCAGCCCGGGGCTCTGCCCGTGCCCGGCCCTTCCCGCAGTGCCCCCAGCAGCCCTGCCCCCCGCCGTACCAAACAGGTAAGCGGGACGGGGCCCCACAGACGCCCCTGACTCAGGCCATCTCTCCTTCCGTGAAGGGGCTGGAATGGCACCTATCCACCCACTTGCCCACGAAAGCTCGTGAAACGTCACCGTCACTCATCCTCACCATCACTTTCGTCTTCTAACCCGTTTGGGGAGGGGGGGGCTCACTGCCTCTCCCGGGGCGCCTGCCCGTGCTCCAGGGCCGCAGGGCCGAGGCCCGTGTGCGTACCTTCCCGCCCCGCCAGAGCACAGCCCCTTTCTCGGGAGGGGGGTTCCTCCTCCCGCTGCATCTCAAGACCGGCTTCGGCCCGGCGCTGCCCTCA
Source organism: Crocuta crocuta (assembly GCF_008692635.1). Classification (NCBI taxonomy): domain Eukaryota; kingdom Metazoa; phylum Chordata; class Mammalia; order Carnivora; family Hyaenidae; genus Crocuta; species Crocuta crocuta. Next base: position 465,518 of record NW_027530010.1, on the reverse strand, counting down.
CCCAGGCGTCCCCCGCCCCATCCAGGAGACGAAGGTGGCCCAGCGGATGGCGCAGAAGTCGGCGGCCGTGCCCGAGCTGTGGGCGCGGTGTCTGCTGGGGCACTGCTACGGGCTCTGGTTCCTGTGTCTGCCGGCCTTCGTGCGCGCCGCGCCCTCCCGCGTACAGGCTCTGCACACGGCCTACCACGTGCTGCGCCAGATGGAGAGCCGCAAGGTGGTGCTGCCCGACGAGGTGGGCCTCCTGCTGCTCACCGGGGGGGCGAGCCTGGGGTGCGGCGGCCGCGGGGAAGGCGGGTGGCCCTGGAAGCCGCAGGGACGTGTGGGGGCTGGAAGAAGGTGCCTGTTGGGACTGGGGGGTGGGGCCGGGAGCGGGCCCCTCATCCGGCGCCTCTCCCGGCCCAGGTGTGTTACCGGGTGCTGATGCAGCTCTGCTCCCACTACGGGCAGCCCGTGCTGTCTGTGCGGGTCATGCTGGAGATGAGGCGTGCGGGCATCGTGCCCAACACCATCACCTACGGCTACTACAACAAGGTGCGCAATCCGGGCGAGGGGGGTGAGGGCGGTGAGGGCGGGCCGGCGGCCCGTGTGCCGTGGGGCGGTGCTGCTCCCTGACGTCCCCTCGGAGACCCAGCCCGAAACCACTGTCCTCGCCGTGCTCAGGGCGCCTTAGCGCCCACGCGGTGTTTCCTCCTACTCGCTCGCCAGAGGCCACCGGGCAGGTACCGCTGCGACCCACTGGTGGCTGTGGTGTCAGCCGGTGAGCCAGGCGCTGCTTCAGCCCCGCCTTCTCAGGCAGGCGGTGAAGGTGCAGGGAGCTGGTCCCTGGTCCAGGCCCCCCCGAGGAGGAGGTCAGGGAGGCTGGGTATGAACACAGGGACACGGCCATGTTCCCTGCACTCCGGCCCTTAACCACGACCCTGAACTGCCTCCTGGTTTTTACACGATGAAACTGATGGACGAGAAAGCAAAAAGGTTTCTTCAAAGCCTTACACTCGACAAGTAGCCGAGTCGGATGCAAACCGTCTGCACTGCTGCTGGCTTCCTCCAGACCCTCAGTGGCAGCTGCCACTACCGGCCCCATCTGGGCTCTCGCTCCTGGCCGAGCCGTCGGCAGGACCGAACCAGGCGGGACGTCTGCAGGGGAAGGTGGCCCCTGAGTCCCCGGGGGTGTCCCTGAAACAGGCAGTGGCCACCAGGCTGTAGTCGGGCCGTGGAAGTAGGCCATCCTGATGGGCACCGTGCTTCGCAGGCCGTGCTGGAAAGCAAGTGGCTGGCTGGGACCCCCGGCGGACGTCTGCGCTGGGCCAAGCTCCGGAATGTCGTCCTGGGGGCCGCTCAGTTCCGCCAGCCCCTGAGGGAACGGCGACGACGGCAGCAGCAGGCAGCGGCAGCAGAGGCAGGCGGTGCCCAGACAGGTGGGTCGAGCCTGTGACAGGCTTGGGGACAGCAGCCGGGCTCCAGCAGGGAGATGCGTGGGGGGCCAGGGCTGGCCTCGTGGTCGGCACCGGGCGTTCTGGGCACTCTGGATAAGCCGCGCTTGGCACCCCCAGGCCCGCGCAGGATGCCCCGTGTTGGAGTGGGGCGCTGGGCGTCCAGCCGGCTACCCGTCAGCCTTGTCCCCGCTTTTTGCAGAGCCCCGTCGGGAGCGTCACTCTCCTACCCGTCCGCTTCAGCGCCAGACCACTTGGGCTGGTCGAAGCTTTCGAGACTCAGCTTCACCCACAGGGCGCCTGGTGAAAAGTGGCAGCCTGGGCAGTGCCCGTGGGGCCCAGCCCACCGTGGAGGCTGGTGTGGCCCACAGTGAGTGCCCTTGTCTGACCCCCAGTCGGCTTTCCTAAGCACTCGCCAGGAAGAGAGGGGCCCTCTGTGGGGAGCGCTGTGGAAGCTGGAAGACCTTGTCCAGGGCGGCGCGGGGGTGGGGGGTGGGGTCGTGGTGCCAGGGCCGGGTCAGCCGGGGGCTGTTTCCTGACTTTTCTCTGCCCTGCAGTGATCGAGGCCTTGGGGGTCCTGGAGCCCCGGGGATCCCCTGTGCCCTGGCGAGACGGAAGCCTCTCTGACCTGAGCTTGACCGGAGAGGAGCTGGCACCCGGGGGCAGCCCGGAGGACTCTGGTTCTGCCCTGAGCGCCCAGTCCACAGAGGCNCGTCCTCCCCCACCCGAGCTGCCCCCTGACCCACCTCCCCCAGCGCGTCGCAGCCCCATGGACAGCCTCCTGCGCCCCCGAGAGCGCCCTGGATCCACCGCCTCCGAGGTAGCGCGCCAGGGGAGGGTGCAGATGGGCCGGCACCCCAGGGGCCTGCAGAGGGGCTGCAGTCTTGGAGCCAGCCCGGAGGAGGCCCTAGGGGGCTGACCGCACCTTCTCCTGTGATGGCAGAGCTCAGCCTCTTTGGGCAGCGAGTGGGATCTCTCCGAGTCTTCTCTCAGTAGCCTGAGCCTTCGGCGGTCCTCGGAGCGCCTCAGTGACACCGCTGGGTCCTTGCAGCCGCCCTCCCTGGAAGTGAGGAGAGCCCCCATCCCTCCGTCAGAGGCCGGCGCCGGGGAGGTGGGGGGCCCCTTCCCGAGCCTGGCGGGGCCGGGGAGCCCCCATCCCTCCGTCAGAGGCCGGCGCCGGGGAGGTGGGGGGCCCCTTCCCGAGCCTGGCGGGGCCGGGGAGCCCCCATCCCTCCGTCAGAGGCCGGCGCCGGGGAGGTGGGGGGCCCCTTCCCGAGCCTGGCGGGTCTTCTCCCCACAGATCCTGTTGTCCAGCTGCTCCCTGTGCCGGGCCTGTGACTCACTGGTGTACGACGAAGAGATCATGGCTGGCTGGGCCCCTGACGACTCCAACCTCAACACAGTCTGCCCCTTCTGCGCCTGCCCCTTCGTGCCCCTGCTCAGCGTCCAGACCCTGGATTCCCGCCCCAGGTGCCTGAACCAGGGTGGGTGCTACGGGCGGGACAAGGGAGTGGGGGGCAGTGGAGGCCCAAGGGGCTGACCCTTCTTACCCCTCCGCAGGGCCCCCAGCCCCCAGCCTGCCCCTGCCGGAGCCGGTGGCAGCAGAGACGCTCCTGTCCCGGGGGGCCCAGGCCCCGTGCTCAGTGACCGTAGGCTCTGCCTTGCCCTGGATGAGCCCCAGCTCTGCAACGGGCACATGGGGGTAAGAGCTGGCAAGGAATTGGATCTTGGGGGCACCAGGTGGTGGGGTGTGATGGACATGGAGGGCGTGGGGCAGCTCAGAAACTGCTGGACGTGGTGGCCCGATGGGAAGCCTGGCTCTGGGGACTAGGCCTCGGTCCGCCCTGAATCACCCTCCCTCTTTGCACCTGACAGGGCGCCTCCCGGCAGGTGGAGGGTGGGGCCTGGGCGTACCTGAGCCCTCTGGTGCTGCGGAAGGAGCTGGAGTCGCTGGTGGAGAACGAGGGCACTGAGGTGCTGGCATTGCCTGAGCTGCCCGCTGCCCACCCCATCATCTTCTGGAACCTTCTGTGGTATTTCCAGCGGCTGCGCCTGCCTAGTATTCTGCCATGCTTGGTGCTGGCCTCCTGTGACGGGCCCCCGCCCCCNCCCGGAAGCCTTCTCTCCCCCCCCACGGCCCCTGCTTCCTGAGTGCTCCTCGCCTCACCTCCCAGCTCTGCCCCTCGGGCTTCCGAGGCGGCGCCTGGTTTGACCCCTGGCCTTTTAAGGTCACGGCTCAGCCTCAGTTCTCTCACCTGTAGAACGGCACAAGCATGCAGCGCCCGGGGCTGTCGGACACCTCGCGCGGTGCCCAGCGCCCGTCACAGTGCCTCCTGATGTTTGTCTGTTCATCTCCCCAAATATTTGTGGAGCACCTTTTAGGTCGCAGGCAGTTTGTAGGCAGTAGTGGCGTAGTGACCGCGGAACAAAACGCATGCTCTCAGAGCGCGTGCTCGCGGGGATGCGCGGTCCTCCCTCCCTCCTCTCTCTGCCGTGTCCCCGAACAGCGCTGGCCCGGGTCTCGTCCTCTGCCCGCCACCTCACGAGCCTGCCCCCTTCGTCTCGGCCCCTGCAGGCCCCGTCTCCCTGGCTGACACCTGACCCGGCGTCTGTGCAGGTGCGGCTGCTGTGGGATGTCCTGACCCCTGACCCCAGTAGCTGCCCACCTCTCTATGTGCTCTGGAGGGTCCACAGTGAGTCTGGTATTCGGCCCAGGCTGGGAAGGGGTGGGTCCCACGCTCAGAGGGCTCGATAATCCTGGCTTCCTTCCTTTGTTTGGCGCAGGCCAGATCCCGCAGCGGGTGGTGTGGCCCGGCCCGGCGCCTGCACCCCTTAGCCTGGACCTGCTAGAGTCGGTGATGCGCCACGTCGGTCTCAATGAGGTGCACAAGGCCGTGGGGCTCCTGCTGGAAACCCTGGGGCCCCCTCCCACAGGCCTGCACCTGCAGAGGTATGGCGCTCCCGCCCGGGGGCCGCTGGCCTTCGCCCCTCCCTCTCTCACTCACCTCCTCTGCCTCCACTGCAGGGGCATCTACCGTGAGATCTTATTCCTGACAATGGCCGCTCTGGGCAAGGACCACGTGGACATAGGTGAGGGAGCAGGCAGGGGACTGAGGAGTTGAAGGATCTAGGGCCAGGTGTGAGGGGGGGGGGGTGGGGACCCT
>NW_027530010.1:456956-460825 GCF_008692635.1 Crocuta crocuta | reverse complement strand
GGGGGGGGGGGGGGGGTTGGAACCCTGATCTGTTGACCCACCTCCGCCCTCTTCCCTAGCGGCCTTCGACAAGAAGTACAAGTCTGCCTTTAACAAGCTGGCCAGCAGCATGGGCAAGGAGGGGCTGAAGCAGCGGCGGGCACAGATGCCCACTGCGAAGGCCATCGATTGCCGGAAATGTTTTGGAGCACTTCTGGAATGCTAGGGACCCTTAAGCTTTCCTCTCCCGGCTGGGGGGGCGGGGGGAGGGAGGTGAGAGAGGAAGGGCTCCAGAGGCGGCCTGCAGNGCCCCTCCCGTACGGGAGCTGGGGACGGGCTGGGAAGCAGGCCCAGCCACAGGCACCGAGCGCATGGGCAGCAGGAAGAGGGGCCCACTGTTCCCAGAAGTCACAGTGGCCTATGTGCAGCCGGCCCGGTGCGCTCACGCTGATGTAGGAGGCAGGGGTGCGGCGGGGGAGTTAGCACAGCTCTGTTTCTTCCCCAGACTATACCCTCCTCCAGGGTACCCACAGATCTGCGCTGCCCTGGTCTTTTTATAAGTTTTTGTTTTAAAAAACAACTGGAAAAATACAGAGCTACTGAGCCTTTGCCCCGAACGGGAGGGAGGGATGTCATTCCCCACCAGCGATGGTCCTTCTTCCCTGGAATTGCAGAAGTAGCCCGAGGCTCTTCATTACAGCTTTCTACCTTAGTGTTTGTACTTTAAGTCATTTATTGTGGAGCCATAGCCCCTTTCTTAGGAGGTTCTTAGGGATGGTGAGAAACAGACGGGACGTGGGGCACACGGTTCAGTGGTTTGCAGCTCCAGAAAAGGCAGGAGCCAATAGAGGAGCCCCAAACTCCCCTCAGGAGGGACTGATGCCCCGTCCAGCCCAGTCCTTCCCGCCCACTCCACCCGCCCAGGGCCTTGACCGTGCAATAAGGATTGTTCCTTGCAAAGTTTGTTGGATGTAAATATAGTAAATGCTGCTTCTGTCTTTTTCCTTCTGCGTTTTTTCCTGGATCTGGGACAGCTGTGGGGGACACCTCTCCTTTTCCCCCGGCTGCACGTCCTTTCTGCCTTTACATCCCTTGTGGCCTCAGGCACGGCCAGCTTCCCGGGACCGAGTCCCCTGGGGCCCCGGGAGCCCTGGGAGCAGGAGAGGGGTGAGTCCAGCACTGGCCGTGGTGGTGCCAGTCTGTGTGGCACTTCCGGCCCTCCCACACAATCACCCCCTTGTCCCTCATTTGTACCCCACACAAAGGCGCCATTCTCCGGGGGCCTTGAGCTCATCTCTGCCTTCTTCCCTCTCCCGCGGCTTTCCCTCCCGGCTTCTCCAGCACCGCCGGAGGACAGCCCTCTCCCTGGTAGCTGGTGTCGGAGGCGCTCGTCGCCCTGGCAGTCATCCCAGGCCTCCTCAATTGCTCTAGCCTCGGTCAGTACTCTTCCAGCCAGGGTCCCAGCCTGGGGACAGTGCCGGGACAGGGGTGGGGAGCGAGGAGCTCACTGCATGTGGGCAACAGGGAGATGGGCCGCCTCGGAATTCTCCCTTTCCTGTGTGATGAAATAAATTCCAGAAACAACAATCACCGAAGGGAATTAGCCAACAAAACAAATGCCTTGGGTCCTTCCCCAGAGGGCAGGAGGGTCAATGGAGCAAGTAACTTATGGGACACTTGAGTGCAAATTCCCGGGAGTGGATCACAGTGGATGAAGAGAGAAGGACTCTCTAAATGCTGTAAACTTCAAGCCACAGGACCGACCCTTCCCCATCCTATGCCAAGCACAGTAGGTGCTTTTCCAGCGCCCTAAAAGAGCTGCACAGGAGGGGAGCAGGGGCTTAGGAAACGCCATCAGTCTTGCCAGGGGCTAGGAGATGCCTTCTTCGAGGAACCCTCCTGTCACCCCAGGTTCTGATCAGACCTCACTCCCCAGATTCAACCTTTCCCTGTATCTGAAATACCAAAAACCAAAGTTTTTGTTGGTGTGGTGTGCCCAGCAGTGCACAGAACCATCTGGAATTAGAGTAGAGCTCCGTCCCTACCTCACCGGAGCATACAATCTAGAGCTCCCCTTGAGTCACGGTAACGATAATCATCCTTGCCCCTGGCTTATACTTCTCACCCGTGAGCCTCCTTCTAGACACCTACAGGCACATGGACAGGACTCCAGAATTCTTTATAAACACAAGAATATCTGGAAATTCCAATAGCAAAGTACTCACTATGATGTCTGACATCTCTGTCCTATGGCCTAGGGAGCTGTATGAGGGAAAACATGTGCCCAATATCTTTAGAGCATATATGCTTGAGTGTGACAAATTTTTAATTAAATCTGGTCTCTGCCATTTACTAATTTTATTATAGCGGCTAAATTAACTGCTGTGCTTCAGTTTTTCCTTGTCTGCAAATCAAGGAGATTGTCAAGATTAATTACATAAACCATATAAAGTGCTGAGCACACTCCATAAATGCTAGCTTCATAAAAAGAACAAGCAGGCAGTCCGCAGAGGGAAAGGCCAGGTCCACTCCAACAGCGGCCCCACACGCTCATCTTCCTCAGGAGTTTGATCACTCTAGATTCAAAGTCCCCTCCATGGTCTCACTCTCTGTTGAAAGGCATCTTCGTCAGGCTGGCATCTTCGGCCACGGTGTCCCCCGTGTCCCCTCTCGCCAGAATGCAGAGAACGAGCAAGACGCCAGGTTAGGGAAGGCTGCACTTTGATGAGGGCAGTGACTTTGTCACAATTCCTCCTGGACCCCCGGCACATGACAGGGCCTCCATCTTGTGTGTTGAAACAAGTATCGAGACAAGAAAGAATGTTCAGTGCAGAGCAAGGTAGGTACAGCAGGCAGATAGCAACAGAAGCTGAATTTAGAGCTAAGAGAGTGCAATTGTTGAAAGTGAGGAAAACTCTCATAACAGTTACCATTTATTACGTTCACCAAGTGTTTACTCTCACTAGGTCCTGTTCTGAGCATTTTAAGTGCACTATTTTAAAATCCTCACAAGTGCCCTATGAGCTGGGTGCTTTTCTCAATATCCTCATTTTACTCATAGTGGAGACTGGGACATAGAGAATAATTGTTAAAATAACTTGCACCCCAATTCTACAGCTGGTGGAGGTGGAGCCCACGCCCAAGCCCAGGCAGTCTGACTCCAGAGACCACGTTCCTCACTGGGACCCTAGAAGGAAACAAGGATGCGGACACCCTTCTGTGTGGGTGTCCAGGGTCCACCTGTCTTCATGCGCCTTCTCCATCAGTTTCCTTTGCATTGACTTCTAAAGGATTTGAGGGGCGCCTGGGGGGCTCAGTCGGTTGAGCGTCCGACTTCGGCTCAGGTGACGATCTCACGGTCCGTGGGTTCGAGCCCCGCGTCGGGCTCTGTGCTGACAGCTCAGAGCCTGGAGCTGCTTCAGATTCTGTGTCTCCCTCTCTCTCTCTCTCAAAAATAAATCAACATAAAAAAAAATAATACAAGATTTGGAAAACACATTCTAGTGCTTCCGGAGCCAGTAATCCCGGGCTTCAAACCACTGCTTCCTCCCTAATCGGATGTCCGACCTTTGCAAGTAACTCAGCCTCTCTGAGCCCGCTTCCTGACGTTCGGGGGTGCAGGCTTCAGCCCTGCCACTTGGCACGGGTGACCTGGGGCACGTCGTGCCTCCGCCTGTGCACTGGGGACAACCCTATCTCCCTCGAGAGTTAGAGCCATCAATGAAGGAGTAGTTGATGAGGCCGCAGCGCTGGGCGGCGGCTCCCCGGCACCCCGACTCCGGACACCGGATCCTGGTCCTCGAGGAGCTCGAGAACCGCTCCGACAGTTGGGCTGCAGGCGGGGAGGTCGGCACGAGGCGCCGCGCCCCGGCGGCCGCCCCTCCCCGCCT
>NW_027530010.1:456411-456945 GCF_008692635.1 Crocuta crocuta | reverse complement strand
GCGGGCAGGCCACGCCCCGCGCGCACAGTGAGGCCCGAGCGCCCACGGCTACTGCCCCCGTCAAATTCCGGGATTCTGTCGCGATGAACCACCACCCAACGCGGAGCCTGGCGCCCGCTCGCCGGCCTCCATCTTTGGAGTCGGAAGAATGAGAGCTGGCCGAAGGGGAATCCCGGTTTGAGGAGACTGCGGTACGGCGGCTGCCTGGGGACCAAAACGTCTCTGAGGTAAAGTTGCAGCCTGAAGCGATTTTTTGACCCCCGACACTTAATGGGCTGCTGAAGACCCGGATGTGTCTGGGACTGGCCGAGGTACCCATTAACGCGCCCCCGCTGGACCATCCCCCTCCTCTGCTTAGGATTGGGCATTACGTACGCCAGTCATCACTTCTCTAGCCACTCACGCTTCAAGGGTGGGGTGTAGTCCCGGCATCCCGCCTCCTATTGGTGTGGCCGAGAAGAAAAGGGCGGGGAGGCCGGCTTAGGTCGTCCAATGGGCGTCGTGGCGTGTGGGGAAGGCGGAGCCGAGGCGCTT
>NW_027530010.1:456120-456303 GCF_008692635.1 Crocuta crocuta | reverse complement strand
CCTTCTGCTTTTACTCTCTTTCCCCTCCCGCGCGCCCCGTTTCCCCCGCCATCCCCGCTTTCACTCCCGGCCTCCTGCCCGCCATGCGCCCCCTCCGCTCCTCTCTAGCGCCCCCCCCGACCCCTCTCCGCCCGCGGGGGCGCCCTCGGGGCGTGGGGGCCTGACCCCGAGGGCTGGGCCGGG
>NW_027530010.1:419098-456002 GCF_008692635.1 Crocuta crocuta | reverse complement strand
CCTATCCCCGAGCGCTGGGCCGGGTCCGCCGGCCGCCGGGGCCCCCGGGGGCTCCGTAGGGTGCGGGCGGCGCGGGGGCTTCTCTTTATGTAGGTGAAGGGCTCAGGAGCGCAGAACCTGGGCCCTTTATTCGTCGCCCTCCTGTCGGGGAAGGGAATTGTCCCCGCTCGTGTGGGCGCTTCTCTTGTGTGGCGACTCCGTTGCCCCTGTCCCCGCGGGGCTCCCGGGACGCCCTGCGCTTGCATCCCGGCCCGGTGCCCGGGGGTCGTCGGAACTGGGACCGGCCCTCCCCTCGCCTCTCCGGGAGCTCGCGTCTTTTCGGCCGCCCTGCCCTGCCCTCGGCTGCACCGAGGATCGAGCCGCCCCTGCCGGCGCCCTTCGCCGGCCCGGGACGGCCTTCCCCTCCGCGAGGGTTTGCTCGCTTCTTCCGACTCCCCCAGACACAAGGTGTCGGCGCCCAGGCTCGGCGCCGAGGTGGAGACGGAGGCACCGCTGGCGGGTGGGTGGCACGTGCGTGTTAGCCGAGCCAGCGCTCAGCCTTTTCTTCTGCTGTCATCCGGAGAATCGGGAGTTTTCTCGTGGTGATGTGGAGGGCTTTTGTGCGCGCTCGAGGGGCCTGGGGGGACGCTTCCTCGGTTTCGCCAACGCGGAAGGCCACACTGCAGCACCGAGGACTGGCCTGGCGGCAGCTGGAGCGAAACCGGGTCGCCCAGATCCCTGGGGAAGAGCTGGTGCTTTTGCGCGTTTGAGACATTTTTACTCCTAATAATTTAGTTTTGGATAGGCAGGGCGTGCATGTGACACAAAGTGAATGCTTCCCTCCCGCATCTCCAGCCACCAAGTCCCCTCCCCATCCGCTGCTGTCTCCTCGTTTTCTGGGGGCAGCAGCGGTGTCTGTATGTTGGAGGTTAACCTGTGGGATGTTTAGTGCTAACTTTACTGCTTTTCCTCTTATACACTGATCTCAGCTCTTCTTAGAAGTCTCGTTCACGTTCTCGGTGCCCAGCGGTCTTGGTAGAGTACTGTTCTCGAGTAACATTTCTGGGCGCGCTTGGTGAACGAGGCCGCTCCTGGGGCTACTGGAGGGGGTGTGTTGTTTGGAAGGAAGGCCCACATCTGTTGGAAATGGTGCTGCTTTTTGGGTAACTGTTACCTGGCCTCAGTTTGGGGATGGGCTGGGTCAAGGATACCCTTTCCTTGGGCTTTCTAAGCAGGCGGGTTGTGAGAATAATGAGGTAGCGGGGTACTGACCTGTCTTTAGAGGAGCTTAGTTCTAGTCTGGTGGCGGTGGTCGTCATCGTGGTGAGGAACACAGCAGGTGAATATTACTCGGTAGGACTCAGAAGGCCAGACCTGTAGACTGAATGACCCAGTTTGGGAAGAGGTGAGGCTTCTCAACTTTTGTTCTGCTTATTCCTTCCTTGAGAACAAACACTTCCTGAAGTGAGAGGGATCCGCAACAGTGACAGCAGCATCCATCTTCATGACACTGTGGTCCGCCTCCCCTGACTGTGTGATGTCTGTTAACTTCCTGTTTAGAGGCAGTTCAAAAAGGATCTGAATAGAGGCTGCATTCATGTACTTGTTTAGGATCAGTGTAGACCAGGTACCCTGATCAGTCCTTCAAATCTAGGATCTGGTAGTGACTTTTACTGCTGTGTTTAGCATAAATAAGGCCACAGGGCTGGGGACGGAAGAAGTGAAGATTTTTTCTGAACTTCAGAGTCGCAAAGTTCATTGCAGAGCTTCTTGTGTTGCTCTCTTTCCCTTTTCTTCCTTTATCTTTCTTTTCTTTTTTTTTTTTTTCCTGACAAATGTTTCCAATTCCCATCACCCCCCACCCCCCCTTGCTGGACCTGGCCAGACCTTCAGGCTGGTTGGATTTTGGTTACAGAACTGCAGCATGTGGGGTAGGGTCAGTGTGCCAGTAGTAGTATCCGATCGTATGCTTGGGCCTCTGGATTCATCCTGGTTTAAGGGGTATGTTCATGTAAACCAGGCCTCTTGTTTCAGTTTACTCTTCCTCCCTTCCTCCCTCCCTTACCTTCCCTTCCCTTCCCTTTCCTTCCCTTCCCTTCCCTTCTCTTCCCTTCCCTTCCCTTCCCTTCCCTTCCCCACCCACCAAGCTGGAGGTGCACCTGTAGGGAGCAGCAGTTGTGCTGTCCTGGTTTCTAGGCTCTGGAGGATGCTCTGTGTTCACCAGCCCACTGGGACAAGCACGCTGACAGCCCTCCGTGCTCAGAATGCTCGCGGTGTTGGGCTCATTGAGAAAAGCCAAACCAACTTTGATTGATTAAAACAACTGCTGGAGAAAGTGTAAGATTTGAGCCATAACTTGACCAAGGAATTCTTTCCTAGAACTTTTGCAGTATTTAAAGCTCTGCATCATAACACATTAAGGCACAATAGTCAGGCATTTTCTGAAGCAGTCTGGGGAAAGGGGGGAAAAAAAAAGACACACCCAGATTGACTATAAATCTAGCCCTGGTGTAAAGCTGTCCACCTCTTGCTCAGGAAAAATCCTCTCAGATAATGCCACACAAAGTTGCAGTTTGCATCGGCCAGGCTTGGGAAAAGATACATGAGGAAGTTCAGTTTTTCTTGAAAAGGGCTGACTTTTAGGGGGGAAAGCTTCTGTTAGCTGTATTGTTTGTTTTATTCTCAGTATTCTATTCCTGTGATACTTTGGGTGGATCTTGGTGACTCTGGAGTCCATGAAGCAGAGAGACTCCCGTATTTGGGTGGTAACGATGAAAGCACTGGAGGGTAGGTCTGATTTAAAATGCTTCCTCTTCATGTCATCTTTTTCTCTCTTGTGGATGTATGAAATATTCCTGTGTAGTTTTGAGTTCGTGGAGTAGGAAAGGAGTGACCCCGGGTCGTTAACAGAACTTAGCGCATCTGCTCCACTTCTTAGTTGGTGTCTCCCTCAAATCCTCTAATCTTTGTCATTGCCCTACGTTGCCGTTAACTGGCAAGAAGCTATCAAGAGTTTTGGGTTATTATACCAAAAGCAACAGATGAATAAGAACACATGTTTTGTTACTTTTGAGGTGTGAAACTGGTCAGATCCCAGACCTCCGAGAGTTCCAGTAATTGCAGAAGCAGCTTTGACAACATACAAATTTGATTGTTATTAATACTAGCCAGTAAACTATTGATAAAAAATGACAGTATTTCCACATTCCTGAGCCATTCTTGATTTTCACAAGCAATGTAAAATGTTTATATTTTAAAGATAATTCAGATTATCATTACTTGAACCTGAAAGTCGTGCTTTAAACCTCTTGATCAAAGGTTTCTTGAACTTGTCTGTTTTGGGGGAAGGTGGAATTTGTAGTCTCCCCAGATATAGGCTGGAATGTTAGTAGGATTTAGATTAGACATCAGGATTAAAAAGTACTCATTGTAGGAGCGCCTGGGTGGCTCAGTAGGTTGGGCGTCCGACTTTAGCTCAGGTCATGATCTCAAGGTTCGTGGGTTCGAGCCCTGTGTCGGGCCCTGTGCTGATTGCCAGCTCAGAGCCTGGAGCCTGTCTTCGGATTCTGTGTCTCCCTTTTTCTCTGGCCCTCCCCTGCTCATGCTGTCTCTCTCTCAGACATAAATAAAACATTAAAAAATTTTTTAAAAATAAGTACCCATTGTAGTTGTGAGGGATTAGAAATGTTAACTGGAGGGTTTGTGCATCTCTTACCTAGAAGTTATTTCCAAAGTGGCTGATCTCTTTTTCTCCCTGTTGCTCACTCAGGTCCAGCCACCTTGACTTGTTACTTTAATGCATTAGTTACATTTTTTATCTTAGAATCTTTGCACTAGCTATTCCAGATAGTGAGAAATAGTTTTTCCTACAGAGATAATACAAATGACTAATTTCCTCACTTTCAGGTTTTTGCTTAAATATGTCACCTTTTCAATGAGATCTTATCCTACCTCTTAAAATTGCACCTTGACCACCTTTCCGAATTCTGCTATGCTCTGTTTTTGTGTTTTTATTTTTATTTTTTGTTTATTTATTTTTGAGAGAGAGCGAGCATGAGGTAGGGTAGGACAAAGAGAGAGGGAGACACAATCTGAAGCAGGCTCCAGGCTCTGAGCTGCCAGCAGAGAGCCCCATGTGAGGCTTGAACCCCCCAACCGTGAGATCATGACCTGAGCTGGAATGGGACACTGAGCCGGAGTCGGATGCTGGACGTTTAATGGACAGAGCCACCTAGCTGCCCCTCTCTTTTTGTTTTTTTATAGCACTTATAACTTTATAACATATTTGTTACATTTGTTGCTTTTTTAAAAGTTTATTTAAGTGATTTCTACACCCATTGTGGGGCTCAAACTCACGACCCAAGATCAAGAGTCTATGTGCTCCTCTGATCAAGCCAGGGCCAGGCCCCCCCCCCCCCGTTTTTTTACATTTATTGCTTACTGTTTCCCCTTCTATGATGTGAGGTCCACGAAAGTATCGATTTATTTTGGCGTTTTAATGCCTAATACAGTGCTTGATGCATAGTTAATAAATATTTGTCGATCAAATAAAAATAGAAACTGTTTTCCTAATCTCACAGTTGTTTATAACAAAAGTATGAAATGTGATTAGCATAATATGGAATTTTAAAGTGTGAACTTTGAAGCATCAATCAGATAATGATAAAATTATTGCCTTCCCATTGAAATGATAAATAACTCTTTTTTATTAAAAGAAAAAAAACCCTCATGTATTCACATACCTTACCATATCTCTCTTAAAGTCCAGCCTCTTGTTTTCAGTTTTCTACTCTGTGCTAGACTCCTCTGCCTCTGTTATCCATCGTTGCCTCACACTCAGCATCTTCATCGTCAGCTCCCCTTCTGTGTCACCTAAGCCAGAAATGGGGCTATAATTCAGTTCTCTCTTATTCATTACTTCCTAACTACTTCTGAATCCGCATCTCCTTCCCTGTTTCCATTGCTGGTCTCCTACTTCAGGCCTACAACTCTCGTGATCTCTTATAGTTCTCTTTGGTTTTAGTTTTGTTCCCTTTTAAACTCTCAATCATACTGTCTTCAGAATGGTTTGACACAGAGATCGGATTATTGTCTTGGCCTTTCTCAAAAGTATTCAATAGCTTACAATCATGTAAAGGTAAAATTTAAACTTCTCATGGTGTTCAGGCTCTATAATCATGGCCTTTGCCTTCCTGTCCAGCCTTACAGGTTTATGCATGAGCAAATACAGTTCTTCTAGCTCCTACATCAGCCTCCAGGTCTCCTCTCAAAGGCCACTTTCTGCGAAGCCTTCTCTGTCTCTCCCAGAGAGACTCACATATGCTTTCTTCTTTGATCTCACCGTATAAATATTGCTTGTCTGCTCTCCGTGGTCCGTAAACATCCTCAGTTTTACTGTTGTGTCTCCAGTTCCTAGCATGGTGCCTGTCACCTAAAAGATACTAAAAATAGGACTATGAGAAAACGCTGCATACGTTTAGAAGTACCCCTTTTGTTACATTCTGGGGCAGAACCACAGGGTTGGAGTCCTGGCTCTGCCATGTATCGTCTGTGTGACCTCGGTTTGGTCATTTGAAGGCTTCAAGCCATAGTTTTCTCACCTCAGAAATGGGGATCCAAGAGCCACTCTATTTCACTACATTTCTGTCAGTCAAATGAGACTTTAAAGGTGCTTTAAAAACTGTAAAGCGCTGTTCACCTGTTAATTATTAAGTGCTGACCCAGCTGAATTTTCTTATAACTCCTTTTTTCTTGTTCATATTGAAATGAGGCCCTTTTTGTCATTGAAGACAGCAGTAAATATTCTTCTACAACCTGAGTTCTGTTCATAGTCTTTATCATCTGTAGGTGTGGTCTACCCGTTTATTGTCTTAAGTGTGATGGATTTAAATCTGTCCCAATGTCCCAGTGAACAGAAAAGGTTGCAAAATCTTGGGAAGCTATACTTGTCAAGAAGTGTCTCAGTCATGGATTCTGTCATTTTTTTTCTCAGTTTTTTTGGATTGCATGTTTGCAACTTTTAGAACTTAAAAGGATTTTGGGGCGTCTGGGTGGCTTAGTCAGTTAAGCGTCCGACTTTCACTTAGGTCATGATCTCGCGGGTCGTGGGTTCGAGCCCCGCGTCGGGCTCTGAGCTGACAGCTAGCTTAGAGCCTGGAGCCTATTTCAGAGTCTGTATCTCCCTCTCTCTCTGACCCTCCCCTGCTCATGCTGTNGAAAACGCTGCATACGTTTAGAAGTACCCCTTTTGTTACATTCTGGGGCAGAACCACAGGGTTGGAGTCCTGGCTCTGCCATGTATCGTCTGTGTGACCTCGGTTTGGTCATTTGAAGGCTTCAAGCCATAGTTTTCTCACCTCAGAAATGGGGATCCAAGAGCCACTCTATTTCACTACATTTCTGTCAGTCAAATGAGACTTTAAAGGTGCTTTAAAAACTGTAAAGCGCTGTTCACCTGTTAATTATTAAGTGCTGACCCAGCTGAATTTTCTTATAACTCCTTTTTTCTTGTTCATATTGAAATGAGGCCCTTTTTGTCATTGAAGACAGCAGTAAATATTCTTCTACAACCTGAGTTCTGTTCATAGTCTTTATCATCTGTAGGTGTGGTCTACCCGTTTATTGTCTTAAGTGTGATGGATTTAAATCTGTCCCAATGTCCCAGTGAACAGAAAAGGTTGCAAAATCTTGGGAAGCTATACTTGTCAAGAAGTGTCTCAGTCATGGATTCTGTCATTTTTTTTCTCAGTTTTTTTGGATTGCATGTTTGCAACTTTTAGAACTTAAAAGGATTTTGGGGCGTCTGGGTGGCTTAGTCAGTTAAGCGTCCGACTTTCACTTAGGTCATGATCTCGCGGGTCGTGGGTTCGAGCCCCGCGTCGGGCTCTGAGCTGACAGCTAGCTTAGAGCCTGGAGCCTATTTCAGAGTCTGTATCTCCCTCTCTCTCTGACCCTCCCCTGCTCATGCTGTCTCTCTCTCTCTCCTAGAAATAAATAAAAAATATTAAATAAAAAAAAAAGAACTTAAAAGGATTTTTTTAAATGTAAGCTCATTTTTCAAGCACTCTCTTTGTGTAAAGGCTTTGTACTATTTTAATTCATGTGGTAACTCTGTGAGGGAGATACTGTAACCATTTTATAGATGAGAAAACCCAGTTCCTAGAGACATTGTCATTTTCCTGGAATCCATATTTGAACAACTCTGCCTGACCCCAAAAGTTGTGATCTTACCATTCTCCTAACATTTCTCACAGAGTATTGTTTTGCCCTAAAAACATAGCAAAAACAAAACAAAAAGTAGAATAGCATTAATAGGTCTTTTGTGAAAGTTACCTGGTCAAATAGTGTTTTGAAAAAGTCTGGGTTACATTAAGTTAAGGCAAATTTCTTCACAGCATGACTTCTCACAGCCTTGCATGTCTAAATATACGTTGTACACATTGGGAGTGGTAAAAGAATGGCTGAAGTATGCAGAGATTCTCACAACTATTTGACCATGAAAGAGCTTCTTAAGGTATTAGTGATCTCAATGCTTTGAGAGTACTGTGCTTTGCTATTCTACTTTCCTCTTTGAGGTGAAAGTTTTTTAGGGGTTGTCACTCCGGAATGAGGGAATTGATTGCTTTTGTGTGCTGGTTTTCCAGAGAATTAGAATGGTGGCATTAAGCTAGATATTTTTTAGCAACTTCATTGGTGTGGAGGCTGCCAGTCCCTCCCCCCTCCCATGAGTCCTGTGAGTCAGTTAATTCCCAGGGGGTTGACTGAGCTGCTGCCCCCACCACCTTTCATCTACTGTGCTAAATGCAGGAGAGGAAGGTTGCAACTCTCTAAGTGAACAGAAACCAATGAGCCAAGAGCAGGAAGCTCCTTTCTGTGAAGATGTTGGTATCACACTGAAGAATCTGTAAAGCCCATTTTTCTTTCTCTTCTGTGAGGCATGCAGACGGACCTGAGGCTCAGAGGACAGAAAGAGTAATACTTTTGGTTTTTCAGTCCTTTGAAGGTGATACGTTGGTCTTGAAATTAAAACAAAACTTTGAGAAATTTGTCCTTACATTGTTTAAAGGTATGAAGATTACCTGAATGGTGTTGACTCCTGAATTTCAAACTTTTATCTCCTAGTTTGAGCTGCCATTGAAAAATATTGAAAGTGTTTCCCCTATAGGATAACATTTTTTGGATGGAGGGGCAGTTTTCTGAGCATTCTTTAACATATTTTATATGGCTGGGTTGATGGGTTGCCATCAAAAAGATTGAAACAGTTGGTCTTGTGAATTCCTACTGTCCTGGACAGCGTGGCTAGAAAACCGTATATTAGATCCTATGAAAATTTGATGTGAGTGTCATGACACTCTTGCCATATACCAGACTTCGGCTTATAAGTGTCCATGAGTAAATGAATGTTTCTCTGATGCTGTTTTTTGTTTGTAAATAGTTTATTGTCAAGTTGGTTTCCATATAACGCCCAGGGCTCATCCCCACAAGTGCCCTCCTCCATGCACATCACCCCACTTCCCCTCTCCCCCACCCCCATCAGCCCTCAGTTTGTTCTCAGCATTCAAGAGTCTCTCATGGTTTGCCTCTCTCCCTCTCCTCCACTATTTCCCTCCTTCTGCTCCTCCGGGGTCCTCCGTTAAATTCCTCCTAATCCTCCTATGCGTGCAAACATATGGTAGCTGTCCTTCTCTGCCTGACTTATTTCGCTCAGGATAACACCCTCAAGTTCTGTCCATGTTGCTACACATGGCTAGATTTCATTCTTTCTCATTGCCATGGAGTATTCCATCGTAGAGATAAACCACATCTTCTTGATCCATTCGTCCGTTGATGGACACTTAGGCTCTTTCCATGTTTTGGCTATTGTTGAGAGTGTGTTTTGTTTGTTCTATAATTCACGTAATAAAGAATGCTCCGTTCCTCAGCTGAGTGTATTATAAATTTGAAAGTCTTGGTTTAGAGAAAAATTTTTTTTAGTTTTTTTATTTTGAGAGAGAGCAAGCAGGAGAAGGCCAGAGAGGGAAGGAGAGAGAAAATCCCAAGCAGGCTCTGCAGTGTCATCACGGAGTCAGATTCAGGGCTTGATCCTGTAAACCTTGAGATCACGACCTGAGTGAAACCGAGAGTCGGACAGTTAACCAACTGAGCCACCCAGGTGCCCCTGAAGTTTTGGGGGTTTTTTAGAGTGTTTTATTTTTCTAAAGTGTTTTATTTATTTCATATATATATAGAGAGAGAGAGAGCGCGCGCGCATGGAAGTGTGAGCAGGGGAGGTTCAGAGAGAGAGGGAGACACAGAATCCGAAGCTGCTCCAGGCTCCGAGCTGTCAGCACAGAGCCCGACATGGGGTCAAACCCACGGACTGTGAGATCATGACCTGAGCCAAAGTTGGACGCTTAACCGACTGAGCCACCCAGGTGCCCCTAGAGTGTTTTAAATCCAGGTATTTTGTGCCAGATGAGTAGAAACTAGAATAATGGTTTCTGATTACACTAAGACTCAATACAAAATTTTCATTAGCCTTCATTTTTAACTCTTCACCTTCTGCTTGGAGTGCTGTTCCCCGTCTAAATTCTGTATAATGCATCAATATTGAACTGAAAGGTTTCAAGGAGTATGGGTGATTGGAAAAATATGTTTTACAGCTGTGTTTTCTCAGTGGACAGAAACATCTTAAAAATAACAAGTGCATCTTTGAAAAATCTTGCGGATTCAAGGGAATAAGACATTTCTAGCCTAACTAGGGATATAAAAATCTATTTGAGATCTACTGATTTAATACAGTTCACGAGTAGTTATAAGCTGTTTTGATTGTTGCGTGACTGTTGCATTTCAAAGCTTTGATATCTATCTGGTGTTAAATTGTAGGTTCCCAATTTTGTCAAATATAGAGTGGTGGACATCACAGAAGAGTATAACCAAGGTTAGAATCTGGGCAGTTTTCATTTCCAAATTAAACCTGGTATTCTGGCTGGCCAAATATGGCAATATTCACAGGAGGGAATAAAATACAGTGTGATAAAGTTGTATCAAAAATAACATTTCAGGAGCCGTCTGGGTGGTTTAGTCGGTTAAGCATCCGATTTTCTCTCAGATCATGATCTTCTGTTTTGTAAGTTCCAGCCTCATGTTGGACTCTGTGCTGACAGCTCAGAGCCTGGAGCCTTCTTCTGATTCTGTGTCTCCTTCTCTCTCTGCCCCTCCCCTGCCCATGCCTCTTATTCTCTCACAATATGAATAAGACATTTAAAAATTTTTTAATAAATAAAATGTTAGGGGCTTGGGTGGCGCAGTTGGTTAAGTGTCCGCCCTTGAACTTGGCTCAGGTCATGATCTAACGGTTTGTGAGTTCAGCCCTGCATCCAGCTCCATGCTGTCAGTGTGGAACCTGCTTGGGATTCTCTCATCTTCCTTCCCCCCTCCTCTTCTTCCCTTTCTCTCCTTCTCTGTCAAATTAAATAAATAAACTTAAAAAAAATAAGATTTTAGGAGCACCTGGGTGGCTCAGTTGTTTGAATGTCCTACTTCAGCTCAGGTCATGATCTCGCTGTCCATGCATTCGAGCCTGGTGTTGGGCTCTGTCCTGACAGCTCTAACCTGGAGCCTGCTTCAGATTCTGTGTCTCCCATTCTCTCTGTCCCTCCCCTCCTCTCTCTCTCTCTCTCTCTCTTTCTTTCAAAAATAAACATTAAAAAAATAAAATTTTAAAGTGTCTGTAGTTATGTGTCATTCTGCTATCTTCTGGATTCAATTGGGTTGAGGGTGTGAAAAGGAGTGTATAGGGGTATTGTTGTGTGTTATGGTTAAAAGAATTACTGCAGGAGAATGGTGAGATTTTTTAGTTATTGTTTTATAGCTATATAAACTAACTGAAGAAGCCTTTGGAAGTGGGCATTTTAATTCTGTTGTTACTGGAGCTGCTTAGTACATCTCAGTGTGCTGTCTAGATTGGGCCACATTAGCTTTTGCTTGTTATTCTGAAAACCTTTGGTGTTGTATCTCCCTGCCCCCAGCCCCCCAGCCCTGAACCAACCATTCTCAGTGTTGTGCATAAATTGAATTCAGGCGTCTGGATATGAGAGCCCAGTCTGGTATTGCTACTACTCTTAGTGGAGATTTTCCCCTTAATTACTTCAAAGCTTGCTTTCTTTGGTTAAACTAGAAAAACTTTTGGTCACCGTAATGGTTATAAGTATAGCTCCACAGTCGAAGTCCTGGGTTCAAATTTCTGCTCCACCATTTACTGGTAGTTGTAAGATCTTTTACTTAACTTTTTTGTGCTTTGCAGATAGTAATTATTCAGTAAATGTTAGACATTCTTTTACAAGATAATGGTAAATTTACCACACAGTTTGTGGTCGAATACACATAAGTTTACCATTTTAAACATTTTTAAGTATACAGTTCAGTGGCATTAAGTACATTCTCGTTGTGCAGCCATTAGCACTGTCTGTCTCCAGAACATTTTCATCTTCCCAGGCTGAAACTCGGTACCTATTAAAAAATAATTCTAATGGGGCGCCTGGGTGGCTTAGTCGGTTAAGCGTCCGACTTTCGCTTAGGTCATGATCTCGTGGTTCGTGGGTTTGAGCCCCGCGTCGGGCTCTGTGCTGACTGCCAGCTCAGAGCCTGGAGCCTGTTTCAGTCTGTGACTCCCTCTCTCTCTGACCCTCCCCTGCTCACGCTGTCTCTCTCTCTCTCCTAGAAATAAATAAAACATTAAAAAAAAAAAAATAACTCTATTGGGGTGCCTGGGTGGCTCAGTCGGTTAAGTGGCCGACTTCAGCTCAGGTCATGATCTCACAGTTTGTGGGTTCGAGCCCCGCGTTGGGCTCTGTGCTGACAGCCTGGAGCCTGTTTCAGATTCTGTATCTCCTTCTCTCTGACCCTCCCCTGTTCATGCTGTCTCTCTCTCAGGAAAAAAAAAAAAATAACTCTATTATCCCTCTCCTGACCAGTCCCTTACAACCATTCTACTTTGTCTCTATACTTCTGACTACATTTGGTACCTCGTATAAGTGGAATAATACAATGTTTGTCTTTTTGTCTTTGGCTCATTTAACTTGGATAATGTTTTCCAGGTTCATCCATTTCTTGTAATGTGTGTCAGAATTTCATTCCTTTTTAAGGCTGAACATATATCCTACTTTGTGTATACACCACATTTTATCTTTTTATCTGTCAGTGGGTACTTCAGCTGTTTCAAACTTTTGGTTCTGTATATAATGCTGCTGTGAACATGGGTATACAGATATTTGTTTTGAGTCTCTGCTTTCAATTCTTTTGAGTATATACCCAGAGTTGGAATTGCTGGATCATATGGAAATTTTTTGAGGAACCACCAAACTATTTTCTGCAGTGACTGTACCATTTACATTCCCACCAGTAATGCACAAGGGGTCCAGTATCCTTAGCAACACTTTATTTTCTGCTTAAAATTTTTTTAAATGTTTATTTTGAATTTTTGAAGTTTATTTATTTTGAGAGAGAGAGCACATGTGGGAGGGGCATGGAGAGATGGAGACAGGGAATCCTAAGCAGGAGTGCAGAGCCCTACGCAGGACTTGAACTCAGGAACGGTGAAATCATGACCTGAGCCAGAATCAAGAGTTGGACACTTAACCAACTAAGCCACCATGGAGCCCCCTAATTATTTATTTTGAGAGAGAGCACGCCCATGCACAGGGGAGGGGCAGAGAGAGAGAATCCCAAGCAGGCTCTGAGCTCTCAGCACCGAGCCCCACTCGGGGCTTGATCTCATGACCATGAGATCACAACCTGAGCCAGTATCAGGTAATGATCAGTCAACCATCTGAGCCACCCAGGCGCCCCTTCTGTTGCGTGTTTTTATAAAAGCCTTCCAAGTTGGTGTGAAATGGTATCTTGCTTTTTTGGTGTAGTAATATCCATTTTTTCCCAGTCTATATATAGAGAATTCTTTTTTTTAATTTTTAATGTTTTTTAATTTATTTCTGAGAGAGAGAGAGACAGCATGAGCAGGGGAGGGGCAGAGAAAGAGGGAGACACAGAATCTGAAGCAGGCTCCAGGCTCTGAGCTAGCCGTCAGCACAGAGCTTGATACGGAGCTCGAACCCACGAACCTCGAGATCATGACTTGAGCCGAAGTCGGATGCTTAACCAGCTGAGCCACCCAGGCACCCCTAGAGAAGTCTTTAAATGAAAATTTTAAGGGTCAAATATTTTCATGGCTATCAGAGCTCACTTGGGAACGAATATTTGAGTTTATGGCTGTGTACCTTTCCTGTTGCCTACAAATTTTGATCTTTAATGACTTTCATTGCTTTTATTCTCTTAACATTGAATATACATAATTTGAGTATTACTAGGATATTAAACTTAATTTAAGACGGGTGCCTGGCTGGCTCAGTCCATAGAGCATGCGACTCTTGATCTTGGGGTTGTGCATTTGAGTCCCATGTTGGATGTAGAGATTACTTAAAAATGAGATCTTAAAAAAAAATTAGTAAGGTTGACTACCTAGTTCATGAAATCAGATTGTGTCAGAAAATCCAAAGCTCTGATCAATGATGTGGGGTTATTTTTCCAGCTCATGAAATATAGATCCCAGGTGTTTTTCTCTATCCTAGATTTCTTCAGTCTAGGAAAATGGCAGTTAATCACTTTGATAAAGAGAAAACTTGGTTTTCTTGTTCTACCTGTCAGAACTTTGTAACCACTTCAGTGCACTGGTTGTGGGGAACTAAAAAGGCCTGACAATTTGTATATTCATAGAATGTTTGTTGTGCACCTACTATGGAAAAGGCCTATCTGTAGGTGATGTAGAGTATAAGTGTAAATGACACAACCTCAGTCTTTTAGAAGATACATAGCCCAAAAGAGAATACATGTACTGGGGCCCCTGGGTAGCTCAGTCGGTTAAGCGTCTGACTTCGGCTCAGGTCATGATCTCACGGTTCATGGGTTCAAGCCCCACATCCGGCTCTGTGCTGACAGCTCACAGCCTGGAACCTGTTTCAGATTCTGTGTCTCCCTCTCTCTCTCTGATCCTCCCCTGCTCACGCTGTCTCTCTCTCTCTCTCTCTCTCAGAAATAAATAAAACATTAAAAAATTTTTAAAAAAATGCATGTATTAGAATAACTAATACTTGATACAATGTATATATAAAATAACAATATATTAGGAATAAGTGTCTTTTAAGTAGGAATAGTACCTTTATTCAGCAGTTTTTACAATTTAGGTCTAAGCATGAGACAGGCTTACCAAATCATGAAAATACTGTTTTCGCAGTCTCTTAATGTTTGTCTAGTCTGGTTGCTTTCGTTTTAGCTATTGTGATTGCTTGCCTATATTCATTTAATACTTGGGTATGTTTTTAATGATGATTGACAACTTAGCTTTTTCTGTGTGCCAGGCACTATTCTGAGTGCTCACATTAATTAACTTATTTAATCCTTGCAATATTCTAAAGGTAGATGCTGTCATCATTCCCATTTTGCAAATGAAAAGAAGTCCTGGAGAAGTTCCGTGATTTGCCTGTGGCCACATATCTGTAAGCACAAGAGCTGGGATATGGAGTCTAAAAGTCTGACTATAGAGGCGCCTGGGTGACTTAGCTGGTTAAGCATTTGACTCTTGATTTTGGCTCAGGTCATGATCAGACAGTTTGTGGGATCCAGCCCTGTGTGGGGCTCTGCGCTGACAGCATGGAGCCTGCTTGGGATTCTCTCTCTCCCTTTCTCTCTCTGCCCCTCCCCTACTTGTGTGTTCTCTCTCTCTCTTTCTCAAAAAGAAACATTAAAACATGTAAATAAATGTTTAAAAAATGTAATGTTTATTTCTTTTTGAGAAAGAAAGAGACAGAGTGTGGGTAGGGGAGGGGCAGAGAGAGAAGGAGACACAGAATCCAAAGCAGGCTCCAGGCTCTGAGCTGTCAGCACAGAGCCCAATGCGGAGCTCGAACCCATGAACTATGAGCTTGGGCTGAAGTAGGATGCTTAACCGACTGAGCCACCCAGGCGCCTCAAAATAAACATTTTTTTTAAAAGTCTGACTCTTAAACTCTTGAGCATTATGCTGTACTCTTCTGTGTGTGTGCGCTTGCATAGGTGTATAGATGTTACACATGTGTACGTCGTTCAGTGTCTGTAATATTTCATTGTGTGGATATGCCTTAATTAATCTCTTTCCTCTGAGGGACATTGAGGACGTTTCCAGTGTACGTGTGTGTTTGTGTGTGTGTATGTGCTTGTTCTGTGTATGTGTGTGTGTTCTGTCATAACCAGGGTTCCACTGAAACATCTTACATACATCTTTATCCATTGTAGCGTGTCTGTAAGTAAAATTCCTAGAAATGTAATTTTTGGATCAAGGGTATACATACTTAAAATTTTGTTAGATATTATTAAATTATTCTCCAAAAATGTGTACCAGTTTACATTCACACCAACAGGCCATGAGAGTTTCTAAAACCATCCAGTTTAAATTTGATGGAAGTGTGGCTGGACAGTGATGAGAATTGTCTTCAAGTGCCTTTGAGAACTATGTACTTTATTAGCATTTCTTTTCTTAAAAGCAGGTATCTTTGAGTTTTGATTATTGGCCATGTGACTGTAACCATTTGTTGACAAGAGGAGTAGGCAGTTTAAAAGAAAAATTTGGTGGGCACCTAGGTGGCTCAGTTGGTAACGTGTCGTGTCCAATTCATGATTTGTGAAATTGGACTCCTATGTTGGGCTCTGTGCTGACAGTGCAGAGCCGCTTGAGATTCTTACTCTCTCTCTCTCAAAAAAAAAAAAAAAAAAAAAATCATGTTTGAAATGTGCCTCACACCTCTCAATTGTCAATCTAAATGTTAAAGTTTTGCTACATTCGTTTCTTGTCACCAGTCTTTTTAAATCAGAACAACTCTAGGAGTAAGTGGCACTACAGTTCCCAGTTACTTGCCTGCTCACATGGAAACCCCTTAATGGAGTTCTAGGTGAACTCCTAGTAGGCAGAGGCAGAGACTAAACACTCCACTGTCTGGAGGGTCAGGCTCTTTTCAGGAGATGGGTAAGACCAAGTGACCAGATTTCCTTTTTGACTAGTTTTCCTGCCCATGGGTCACTTATTTATGTCTTCCTCATTCTGTTTGTGTGCTTTTAGGGTGAAGGTGATGTGTTTTATTTAATAGATTTAATTTTTTTTAGTGAATTTAGAACTTATTAGTAGGCCTTAATAAGGAAGGGTGTTAGAGTAGAGGAGTTAACTTTGGTGGTATCACAGTCCCAGATTCTTTATTTTATCCTATATTCAGAGCCTGCTGTCAAGAGTAAAATGAAACAAAGTTAGTTTTCATAAACATCCTTAAGGAGTAATAGGAAATTTGAGTAGTCCAAGGGCATGAGATATTCAAAGTTACCATATCCCTTGATTAAAAGAACATGGGAGACTTTCATTAATTATTATTGGTGGTGTTCTCTTGCTTAATTCCTATTCAAGATGTCTGTGATTTTAAGGGCGCCTGGGTGGCCCAGTCAGTTGAGTGTTCAACATCTGCTTAGGTCATAATCTCAAGGTTTGTGGGTTCAAACCCTGCGTCGGGCTCTGGGCTGACAGATCAGAGCCTGGAGCCTGCCTTGCATTTTGTGTCTCCCCCTTTCTCTGCCCCTCCCCTGTGTGTGCATGTGTTCTCTCTCTCCCAAAAATAAACATTTTTAAAATATGAAAAAAAAAGTCTGTTATTTAAATACTTTCAAGGAGCAGAGCTTGTCTTCTGGGCTGGCTCATATCAATTCTCTCTCTCTTTCTCTCTTTTTTAAGATTTTATTTTTAAGTAATCTGTATACCCAACCAACATGGGCTCAAACCCACAACACCAACATCGTCATATCAAGATCATAGCCCTGCCAATTGAGCCAGCGAGGCGCCTCTAATATCAGTTCTCTTGAGTTTTGGATTATTGAGATCTTTCCTTTTGCTGATAGATCAAAAGATTTAATGTAGTGTTTATCTTTCCTTCTGCCTGACATTGGTTTTTGGAAATGAAAAGGAAAAACAACTGGAATCATCAGTTGTCTTATCACTACTGACCTGTTTGTAGTGTAAGCCTCAGTGAGGGCAACTGTGAAGGAGTTTCTAATTTTAGAATGTTGAAAGCTTAACAGTTTTGGTAGTTGGGCTGAGATTTATTCCTGGAGGTGTGTGTTTGTTTTTTAAAGTGTATTTATTTTGAGAGAGAGAGAGAGAATCCCAAGCAGGCTCTGCACCACCAGCATGGAGCCCAATGCGGGGCTCAAACTCATGAACCGTGAGATGATGACCTGAGCTGAAATCAAGAGTTGGATGCTTTACCAACTGAGCCATCCAGGTGCCCCACTTAAAGAAGTATCTTTAAACCTTAAGGGAGGGGAGAGATTTTCTCTTCCATTTACTTAAATTGGTAGCCTTCTCCCCTTGACCCCACCCCCCACATTCTTCATTTTTTGGGATAAAATTAGCTTAGGGGCACTTTGGAGACTTCACTTGGGAAAAAGGGATAATATCAATAAAGGGAAAGTGCTAGTGTCCGTCGGAGTAAACTCTGTGGAGGGAAGAATTATGCCTTATCCATGGTTGTAGCCCTTGCACCTAGAACAGTACCTGCCATGTGATGAGTGATTAATTTATTGTGTAAATAGATAATTGAAAATTTAAATTTTGGTATACTCATAATTGGCATTTTTAAAAAGTTTATTATTTTGAGAGAGAGTAAGAGCATGGGCAGAGAAGCAGAGAGAGGAGGGGAAATAGAGAATCCCAGGCAGGCTCTGCTCTGTCAGAACAGAGCTCGTTGTGGAGCTAGAACTTATGAACCATGAGACCGTGACCTGAGTGGAAATCAGGAGTCAGACACTTAACTGAGTGAGCTACCCAGGTGCCCCTTGTAATTGGCATTATACTATTTTAAATGAATAATCTAGTTATCTGTATCAACTTGAATCAGTATCAAAGGTAATACTAAAGAAAAAATTAGTTGATATAATACTATATATAATGCCGTAAAACTTTTCAACTTGAAAAACAATACAATATTCTTTTTCTTTTTTTAAAGTAATCTCTGTGCCCATTGTGGGGCTAAACTAATGACCTAAAGATCAAGAGTTTCATGCTCTAATGACTGAGCCAGCCAGGTGCCCCATATTAATTATATAGATATACCTGCATATATAAAGTAAAAGTATTAAGAAAAAGCAGCAGTGATAAATACCAAATTCAGTATAGTAGTTACCTGTGAGGAAAAGAGAGAGGAAAATAGGATTGCAACAGTTAACTCAGAGAGCTTCAGTGTTTTTGTGATGTTCTATTTTGTAAGTTAGGTGATATAAGTAGATGGTTGTTAGAATATTCTCTATACTTTTTTTGTAAATTTGAAATGTTTAATAAAAATAAATGAGAGGGGCGCCTGACTGGCTCCGTTGGCAGAGTATATGACTCTGGATTTCATGGTTGTGAGTTTGAGCCCCATGTTGGCTGCAGAGATTATTTAAATAAGTGAAGGGGCGCCTGGGTGGCTCAGTCAGTTAGGCTTCTAACTCTAGCTCATGTCATGATCTCACTTTTTGTGGGTTTGAGCCCCACGTTGGGCTCTGTACTGACAGCTCATGTGCTTTGGATTCTCTCTCGGCCCCTCCACCTTTCTTTTTCTCTCTCTCTCTCTCTCTCTCAAAAATAAACATTAAAAAAATTCTTTAAATAATAAGTAAAGAAATAAATGAAAGCATATAGATGAGACGTCAGCAAACTAAGGGCTAGTAAACTTTGTGGCCCATGAGCTAAGAAGTATGAATGGTTTTACAAAAAAAAAAAAAGTCACAAAAAGGATATTTCACTATATGCAAAAATTATACAAAATTTAGATTTGGGTGTCCATAAATAAAGTTTCATTGGAAATAATCACACTTTTTATGTATTGTCTGTGGCTGCTTTCACATGCTCTAGTGTCAGAGTTTGTAGTCACAACAGAGATCATGTCCCCCACGACTAAAATATTTACTATCTGGCCCTTTATAGAAAAGGCCAATCTGTAGCATAGATGAATTCCAGTACCAGACTAATGGTGGTATAACTGGACAAATAGGCTATTATTTGGTAAATGTTTGTAATAAGTCTGAGGTAGTTATCTCCAGATTGTGTTTTTTGAAAGAACATTTTATTCAGAAGAAAATCAGTCAGCCAGAAATTGACTTTCAGTGGAAGTTTCAAAATGGCTACCCAGGAGTAATCTCATTTTGTTGGATGAATCCAAACCGAATGCTCTTTCCCCTTTGACTCCCTCTTTAACTTGCTTGTTATTAAAGTTCCTGATTCTAGGGGCACCTGATTCTGGGGGCACGCTCAGCCATTGAGCGTCCAACTCAGGTCATGATCTCATGGTTTGTGGGTTCGAGCCCCGCGTCAGCCTCTGTGCTGGCAGCTCAGAATCTGGAGCTGCTTCAGATTCTGTGTCTCCCTCTTTCTCTGCCCCTCCCCTGCTCCTGCGCACGCTCTCTCTGTTTCTCTGTCTCTCTCAAATAAATAAACATTTAACAAAAAATTTTAAGTTCCTGATTCTAGTTTAATTTTGGATGTTTGACAGGTTTGTTGTTGTTGCTGTTTTTTAGTAGGCTTCATACCCAACGTGGGGCCTAAACTCATGACCTTGACATCAAGAGCTGCACACTCCACCGATTGAGCCAGCCAGGTGCCCCAATAATTAACAGTTTTAAATACCTACCAGAGCTGCATGATTTGGAATTGGTATTTTGGTAACTCATTGTTTTTTGTTTCCAACAACTTTAGGAAACCAGTGGTGTTTTAGAGGAATGTAATATTTGAATACCCAAACATACAAAGTCACTGAAGTAAAGGCAACTTTTTCTGCAGTCCTTTTAGTTTTAAGATGTATCAAACTCTGACCAAGCTTTGGAAACTTTATAGCAGAAGTAGTGATTTGAATCCATTACAATACATTTGGTATTTTTTAAAGACATAGTGCTGGGTCCCTAAAGAAAAATTTTTCTTAAGCAGATTTCCACTTCAGAACAACACAGTGTAATTTTGATTATTTGTAGAAAAATACTGATTTTTCTCAGTATTTCCATGAGAAGCATTAATCGTTCCCTTGCACTCCGTTGGGTGGTCTGAAACAGCACCAAGTCAAGTAATCCCGNTTATCCTTTTCTCATCATATTAGAAGAAATAGAAAAGGGAAAAATCAGAGGATTTGAGTGCTCTTCATCTTTTCTTCAGTGTTCTTCATTTTTTCTTCCTTATAACAAGTGGGTTTTTTAGGGGCGCTTGGGTGGCTCAGTTGTTAAAGCATCCAACTTTGGCTCAAGTCATGACCTCGCGGTTTCTGAGTTCAAGCCCTGCATCAGGCTCTGTGCTGACAGCTCAAAGCCTGGAGCCTTCTTCAAATTCTGTGTCTCCCCATCTCTCTGCCCCTCCCATGTTCATATTCTGTCTCTCTCTGTCTCTCAATAATAAATGTTTTTTTTTTTAAGTGGGTTTTTTTTAAGTGTTTATTTGTTTTCAGAGAGAGGGCATTGCACGCTCATGAGTTGGGGAACCAGCAGAGAGAGAGGGAGAGAGAATCTCAAGCAGGCTCTGAGCTGTCAGTGCAGAGCCTGACAACACGAAACTTGATCCCACGAACTGAACCATGAGATCATGACCTGAACTGAAACTAGGAGCCAGACACTCAACCCAGCTGAGCCACGCAGGTGTTCCTAAAACACTCAACCCAGCTGAGCCACGCAGGTGTTCCTAAAAAGTGTTTTTAAGAGATACTATTGTAGTTTTCAAAGCTATAGCCACAGACTTTTTTTAATGAATTCAGAAGAGATCTTAATAAAATTGTAATATAAAACTATAAAAAGCAATGAAACATAAAATGTCTAGTCTGATGACTCTTTTTTCTCTAAGATATCTGGATGGATATGTAAAATATATAAGGAAGATCTTCTAAACTCCTTTGTAGTTAATAGTTGAGTCAATATTGGAAATTGCTTTCTTGGTCTGAAATTTTTCCTATCTACAGAGAGACCAGTGAGTCACTCTGTTCTGCTTTGTGTTGTCNCTGTCAGCACAGAGCCCGACGCAGGGCTTGAACCCACGAACCGTGAGATCATGACCTGAGCCGAAGTCGGACACTTAGGACACTTACCCGACTGAGCCCCCCAGGCACCCCCTCCTGCTTTCCTTTCTGATTCAGATTATCTTTCTTACCCTAAGTGGAGGAGAGAATCCAGTTCTTGTTTGAATGGTGTTATTGTGTGCTCGCTTCGGCAGCACATATACTGAATGGTGTTATTGCTTGGGAATAGGCGACCATTTTGATATTCAGAGCCAGTGTGTTTCATGACTGATCTCATGCAGACTTCTTTAATGCTGGAGATTTTCTTGTTAGAGGAATTTTTGAAGAACCTTTCTTAACTACCAAAGTCAAAGGTATGAAAGTCTTAGTGAAGAGGACCCCTGACCTCAGATGTGATTATCAATCTTAGAAAGCTTTTTAAGTAAAAAAGAACAGGTAACTTTTGCTGTGTGGCTAAAGGAAGGACCTGGACACTGTCAACTATCTTGAATTTAAGGGAAAATCATTGTATTGTCAAGACATTTAGTGACTTTTCTTCCTGCCCTTCAAATGCCTTGGTTCTGTACCTCTTGCACCTGATTTCTAGCAGCATTGAAAGAAGGAAATACTGCCAGTCTCTTGCTTATCTTGTTTTTCTTCTGTTGTATTTTCTGGTGAACTTCTCCCTTTCCCCTATATATGTAAATAAAAGGTTTAGGGGCACCTGGGTGGCTCAGTCAGTTAAGCGTCCCAACTTGGGCTCAGGTTATGATCTCACAGCTCGGCTCATGAGTTGGAACCCCATGTGAGTAAGAACCCCATGTTGGGCTCTGTGCTGACAGCTCAGAGCCTGCTTGGGATTCTGTGTCTCCCTCTCTCTGCCCCTCCCCTGCTCACACTGTCTGTCCTTCAAAAATAAATACATCTTTTTAAAAATGTTTAAAAAAGAAAAAGCTTTATAAGGTGACCACCTAAATGGAGATCTAGAAGATTACCTCCACCCAGAAGCCTTTTTCATGCTCCCTTCTAGCCTTTATCATTCCTTCCCCACCCCCAAAGGTAACCACTATTCTGACTTTGACTGCTAGTATTGTTCTACTCTGGGGTTGAGACTGTTGGTGGTAATAGCCATGGACCTCCTTGAGGTTAAAATCCTTTTGGTAGTGTTAAGTGTAATGGTTTTCAGCTGGGAGTATTTAGCTGCCCAGGGCACATTTATTTGGCTGTGTATGGGGACATTTTTGGTCCTCAAAACTGGTGGTGCTTGCTACTGACATCTGGTATGTAGAGGCTGGAAGTCCTGAGTATCCCACAGTGCACAGGACAGCTTCCCACAACAAAGGATTATCTGGCCCAAAGTGTCCATAGGACTGAAGTTGAGAAACCTTGTTCTAAGAGCTAGAGCCTCCTGAAGTTATTGTGGCCGTGAGTGATACATTAGGTTGTTGAAAATCTATTTTGCTTTTGAAACTTTTGTCATTAATCAAAAATCTTTATAGGAGAAAAAATATTTATTGACAGGGAACTCTTGAGGGTAAACTCTTTTTATTATTATTATTATTTTTTATTTCTGAGAGAGAGAGACAGAGACAGCGTAAGCAGGGGAGGGAAAGAGAGAGGGAGGCACAGAATCTGAATCAGGCTCCAGGCTCTGAGCTGTCAGCACAGAGCCCAACGCGGGGCTCAAACCCACAAACTGTGAGATCATGACCTGAGCTGAAGTCGGACACTTAACCCACTGAGCCACCCAGCCGCCCTGAGGGTAAACTTCTTAAGGTAAACATTGACTACCTGATAAGATGATAAACCTCTTTCTTGATATTGTAAGACACCAGATCCTACCAGCGTCCCAGGTCTTTGTCCTGGTATTGAAGAAAATTGGCATCTTTCGTCTCCATGTGCTTGTTAATGCTGATAGGCAGATCTTAGCCAATAGACTTCCAGCAGCACCCGCTACTTCAGACCAGGCAAGTTTTCCCCTTTGGACTGGGTTTAGGTGCAGTTTCATCATACTTAATCCACTACCGTGTGAATATGTTCTTCCCCTCATTTCAGTAAAGATTCTTTGCAAGTATATTGGATGATATACACATCTAATCCTAGGCCAGTTTTGTTGTCTAGGTTCCTATTTTTACATTTTGCTATACAGGAGTGAAGAATGTTCAAAATCCACATTGGAATATTTCATCTGTCAATTTTGATTTTTAACTTCTCAACCATTTACAAGTTAGTTGCCTAAGCAGATATGTATTAGTAATCCTGTATAGTATTACACTTTGGGTGAGTAATGCTTTTTTGACCCTGAAAGACCCTTTAACTTATCAGTATATTTGGCATTTGGTCAACAAAATAGTTCTTCTAGATGTCTGATCTTTAGCCTTTAGCTAATTTTCATTAGCGTTCTGTTATTCTAATAGTCTTGTTACCTGTCTTCCTAATGAGTTTTATAGGTGGCTTATGCTCCGTCTGGATGGGCCTGGGAACTCTGTCTCTTTCTTTCATTGTGCATTTATGTCTTTTAGAAATTTGTTAAGTTCAATCAGTATGTTTATTTTTAAAGTTTATTTAATTTTTGGACAGGTAGTATATACACATGATGCAGTATTCACAGTTGGAAAAAGGATTTCAATCAAAAAGTATATATCTCCTTCTCTGGAGGTGGAACTTGTCTGTTTCTTGCTATCTTTTGATGACTAAGGTGGACATTATAAACTTAAGACTTTTCTTTCTTTTAACCTTTTTATTCTGAAGAATTTAAGATGTAAACCCAAATAAGGGGTATAGAATAGTTAACTTCTGTATCCCTACCACCAAACTGCAAAAATGTCAACATTTTGCTATTTTAAATTTTGTTTTTAATGTTTATTTTTGAGAGAGAGAGAGAGAGAGCAGGGGGAGGGGGAGAGAGAGAGGGAGACACAGAATCCGAAGCAGGCTCCAGGCTCTGAGCTGTCAGCACAGAGCCCGAGGCAGGGCTTGAACTCTCAAACTGCAGGATTATGACCTGAGCTGAAGTTGGACACTTAACCCACTGAGCCACCCACACGCCCCAGCGTTTTGTTATTCTTTACAGTTAATTTCAGTGTTGAAAATGTAAAGGAAATATTTTGAAGATATGTAAAATTTAATAAAATGAAGGTTTATCTTAAAACTTATTTACTTTAAGTAACTTCTACACCCAGCATGGGGCTTGAACTCATGACCCTGAGGTCAAGAGTCACATGCTCTACTAACTGAGCCAGCCAGGTGCCCCATGAAAATTTATTTTAAATTTGATAGTCATACATATACCACTTTTGTCTTTCCTAATCTTTANGGGCTTGAACTCTCAAACTGCAGGATTATGACCTGAGCTGAAGTTGGACACTTAACCCACTGAGCCACCCACACGCCCCAGCGTTTTGTTATTCTTTACAGTTAATTTCAGTGTTGAAAATGTAAAGGAAATATTTTGAAGATATGTAAAATTTAATAAAATGAAGGTTTATCTTAAAACTTATTTACTTTAAGTAACTTCTACACCCAGCATGGGGCTTGAACTCATGACCCTGAGGTCAAGAGTCACATGCTCTACTAACTGAGCCAGCCAGGTGCCCCATGAAAATTTATTTTAAATTTGATAGTCATACATATACCACTTTTGTCTTTCCTAATCTTTACTTTTTTTTTTTTTTAATATTTTTATTTATTTCTAGGCGAGAGAGAGAGAGACAGCGTGAGCAGGGAAGGGTCAGAGAGAGAGGGAGACACAGACTCCGAAACAGGCTCCAGGCTCCAGGCTCCGAGCTGGCAGTCAGCACAGAGCCCGACGCGGGGCCCGAACCCACGAACTGCGAGATCATGACCTAAGCGAAAGTCGGACGCTTAACCGACTAAGCCACCCAGGCGCCCCATCCTAATCTTTCCTTTTATATTGGCCTCCATTTTTCTCATTGGTGTAATATGAAGAGATCATTGTTTGGTCCTCCTGAAATTCTGGGAACTCCTGCCTCGTGAGTCTACCGAGATTATCATAGAAATCTAAGTGAGGTGCCTTCTGAGCTGCCCAGTCAGGGCAGTAGGATGGAGAGACTCTTCATCTCTAATCATCAGTAGTTAGTTAGATCATGTTCTAGTATAGCCTGTTGGTTTTAGGGAATCCAGGGTGGTAATTATTGAAAAGTAGAGGGTAGACTTAAAGGTTTATACGAGTTATTGACTGTGTAGCTGTAATAATTTTCTTATCTTGGTTTCTCTTTTTTCTTCCTGTTTGGAGACTCTTAAAGTCAGAGATTGAGTGGAACATCAGTTTTTAGAAGGTAGGTGGTTTTTGGTTTTGTTTTGTTTTGGCGTTGTTTGTGACTTCAGAGAATGATAAAGATAAGAGGGGTATTCTTAACAAAACTGAAAGGTGAGAAGCTTAATGGAGAGTAAAATATCTGAAGCACTAAGTGAAGCTGTTCCTAGTCAGGGAGCCTCTACCCTTGGGAAGGTAGACAGGGGGAGACAACTGGTATTTAGTAACAGAAAAAAAGCCAAGTCAAAAAGTAGAATCTAAGTGCTTGGAAAATCTGTGGTAAAACATCATTATTAAGACTATTAAATCATAGTTTTTCTCTGTTTTCTTTGTGACACTTAGTTGATGACGGGTGTCAGCACATTGAGGTGTTTAGGTTGAGTTTTTCATTGTCAGATAAATTCATTTATTCTAATAGTTTTTTGGTAAAGTCTTTATAGAGTTTTCTATATTTAGTATCATGTCATCTTGAAATAGTGAAAGTTTTACTTCTTCCTCTTTTTATTAAAATGTTTTTTAATGTTTATTCTTGAGAGAGCAACAAAGCACAAGCAGGGGAGGGGCAGAGAGAGAGGGAGACACAGAATCTGAAGCAGGCTCCAGGCTCTGAGTTGTCAGCACAGAGCCCTAGGTGGGGCTTGAACCCATGAACCACAAGATCATGACCGGAGCGAAAGTCAGACACTTAACCGACTGAGCCACCCAGGCGCCCCACTTATTCCTTTTTAATTTCGTTGTCTTTTATTTATTTTTCTTGCCTAATTGCTGTGGCTGGAACTTCCAGTACTATGTTGAATAAAAGTGATTAGAATGGGTATCTTTGTCTTGTTCCTCTTTGAGAAAAAGCTTTTAGCTTTTCACTACTGAACATGATGTTAGCTGTGGGTTTGTCATACATGGCCCTTAATGTATTGAAGTGTGTTCCTTCTAAACCTGCTTTGTTGAAAAAAAATTTCTTTAAGATTTTGTTTTTGGGGAGCCTGGGTGTCTCAGTCTGTTAAGTGTCCGACTCTTGATTTCAGCTCAAGTCATGATCATTTTGTGAGTTAAAGTTTGTGAGATTAAGCCCCACATTGGGCTCTGCACTTGCAGCCCAAAGGTTGAGTGGGATTCTCTCTCTCTCTCTCTCTGCCTGCCCCTGTCCCACTTGCTCACTCATTCACTCTCTCAAAATAAATGTATAAACATTAAAATATATATATTTCATTTTTAGGTCATCTCTACACCCAATGTGGGACTCGAACTCAACAACCCTAGGGTCAAGAGTCACATGCTCTAGTGACTGAGCCAAGCAGGCACCCCTGAGATTTTTTTAATCATAAATGGTGTTGAATTTTGTCAAATGTTTTTTCTGCATCTTTTGAGACAATCCTTTTTTAAAAATTTTTTAATGTTTATTCATTCTTTGAGAGACAGAGTG
Source organism: Crocuta crocuta (assembly GCF_008692635.1). Classification (NCBI taxonomy): domain Eukaryota; kingdom Metazoa; phylum Chordata; class Mammalia; order Carnivora; family Hyaenidae; genus Crocuta; species Crocuta crocuta. Next base: position 429,274 of record NW_027530010.1, on the reverse strand, counting down.
TGAGCGGGGGAGGGGCAGAGAGAGGGAGACACAGAATCCAAAGCAGGCTCCAGGCTCTGAGCTGTCAGCACAGAGCCCGACCGGGGCTCAGACTCATGAACTGTGAGATCATGATCTGAGTCGAAGTCAGCCACTTAACCTACTGAGCCACCCAGGTGCCCCAAGATAATCATTATTTTTATTCTTCATTTTATTAATGTGGTGTGTCATGATTTATTTATGAATGTTGAACCATCCTTGGGTCTCGAAAGTAAATCCTATTTGATCATGTATGAACCTTTTTTTTTTTAAGTTTACTTATTTTGAGCAAGAGCATGAGTGGGGGAGGGGCAGAGAGAGAGGGAGACAGAGAATCCCAAGCAGGCTCTGCTGTTAGCACAGTGCCTGACACGGGACTCGAACGTACGAAACTGTGAGATCATGACCTGAGCTGAAACCAAAGTATGGATGCTCAACCGACTGAGCCACCCAGGTGCTCCTGAACCTTTTTAATGTATTGTTGAATATGATTTGCTAATATTTTGTTGAGAATTTTTGCATCTATATTCATTAGGGATATTGGACTATAATTTTTGTGTATGTGGTATCTTTGTCTGATTTTTGTATTATGTTAGTGCTGGCCTCATAAAAATGAGTTTGGAAGTGTTCCTTCCTCTTCAGTCTTTTGGAGTAATTTGAAAAAGGTAGATGCTAGATGCTAAATCTTTTTTTTTTTTTTTACCAATAGTTTATTGTCAAATTGGTTTCCATATAACACCCAGTGCTCATCCCCACAAGTGCCCTTCTCCATGCCTATCTCCCCTCTCCCCCCCACATCCATCAGTCCTCAGTTTGTTTCTCAGCATTCAAGAGTCTCTCACGGTTTGCCTCTCTCCCTTTCCCCCACCATTTCCCCCCTTCTTCTCCCCCATGGTCCTCAGTTAAGTTCCTCCTAATCCTCCTATACGTGCAAACACGTGATATTTGTCCTTCTCTGCCTGACTTATTTCGCTAGATGCTAAATCTTTTTTAATGTTTGGTAGACTTCACCTATGAAGCCATTGTGTCCTGGAATTTTGTTTTTTGGGAGTTTTTAAATTACTGATTCAGTTTTTGTTTTTTGGGGGTTTTTTTGAGAGAGAGAGAGAGAGAGAGACAGCGTGAGCAGGGGAGTGTCTGAGAGGGAGGGAGTCACAGAATCCGAAGACAGGCTCCAGGCTCTGAGCTGACTGTCAGCACAGAGCCCAGCGTGGGGCTCAAACTCACGAACCACGAGATCATGACCTGAGCCGAAGTCAGACGCTTAACCAACTGAGCCACCCAGGCGCCCCTGATTCAGTTTCATTACTTGTAATTGATCTACTCAGATTTTCTATTTCTTTGTGCTTCAATCTTGGAAAGTTGTGTGTTTCTAGGGATTTATCCATTTCTTCTAGATTGTCCAGTTTGCTGGCATATAATTGTTGTAGTGGTCTCTTATGATCCTTTCTGTGATGTCACCTGTACCTTCTTTTTCATTTCTGATTTTATTTATTTCCACCCTTTTTCTTAATGAGTCAGTCTGGAGGTTTATCAATTTCATTTATCTTTTCAAAGAAGCAGAATTTTATTGTTTGAATAGGTATGAACATTGGGGCTTGCCTGAAAAGAACTTGCCCCTGCAGAGATACAGGTAAGGTACAGATAGGAGAGAATGAAAATAATCAGTCAGCAGTCAAGTATTAAGAAATGAGATGTTGTCAAGCCTGATTACTGAGAATCAGTAGCATGCTACTGATACAAGGATGAGAATAATAAGTTAGGGATTCAAGACTATCCTAGTTAGGTATCTTGTGGGCCCTTGTTAGAGTTGCTTTGTTTTTTTGGCAGAAAAGAGTTATAGTTTTGTAGATGTTAAGTACTAATTTAATGTTCTAGATGATTTTCATGCTTCTGTTTCCTAGGGGTAGGCAGAGGAATTCCCTAGTGCTGATGGGAAAGTAAACCACCCTTAGAGAAAAGAGTGGTTTAGAAACATCTTATGCCACATAAGAGATGAAATGCTCAATGTAATTTACTTCCTGTATTTCTTTATGGTGATTAAATCATTGAGAGTAGGGTATGACAGTAGTTTTTTATGTTTATTTGCAATATGTGAGTCAGTAGAGGTTTTTATGACCTCTATAGCAATCTTACTTCCTGTAAACCCAGGAGTGAGCTCGTTAAGGAGTACTACTTTGAGAAAACCAGTGCTTCCTAATTCAGATGCTGTCTCGGGACATGGAGTCTTGTTCTCTCGTCCTCTCCTGCCTGTGTAAGACCCACTCTGTGTTCTACTCGATAAAGTAGTAGCCTTAGTTTTTCAAATTTTAACAAATACGTTGTCTCAGTTAATGGTGGACTTCAGTATCAATCACTTCTTATTTTATAACTCCCAAGTAATTGAACACTGACTTTTTTCCCCCTTTAAATAGAAATTATTCTGTTTTAGCTAATGAGTACAAATCTTTTTTTTTTTCTAGAAACTAAAATCAATACATTATTTTGGTGGGGTGCCTGGGTGGCTCAGTTAGTCAGGCGTCCAACTCGGCTCAGGTCGTGATCTCACGGTTCGTGGGTTTGGGCCCCGTGTCAGCTCTGTGCTGACAGGCAGCTCAGAGCCTGGAGCTTGTTTCAGATTCTGTGTCTCCCTCTCTCTCTGACCCTCCCCTGCTCACGCTGTCTCTCTCTCTCCGAAATAAATAAAACATTTTTAAAAAATAAATAAAACATTAAAATTTTTTTTTTAAAAATTAAAGAAATAAAACCAATACATTATTTTGGATGTCATTCCTAATTTCTGTATTAGGCATTGGGAAAGCAAAATTGTTTTGTTTTGTTTTATTTTTTTAATTTTTTTTGTTTATTTCTGAGAGACAGAGACCCTGCAAAATGGTTTTTGTTGTTGGCTTTTGGTTTTGGGGGCTTTTTTGTAGTAGTACTGCTTGATTGTATTGTGTACCACTTGTATGTAATGTGGAAAGGAACTTCCATCTCCTAAGAATTAACTTCTCCTTTTGACTAAGCTTTTCTACATTTAATTTAAAAAGTGAATCTTATCGATCATATGAGTGGGGTTCTGGCTGTTCTGTAGTCTGATTTGTTGTTGTAATAGTAATTTTGAAATACCATGATCTGATTTATCCAAATAGAAGATACCCACCGAAAACAGACTTATAGGGAGTTTGCAGGAGAGGACTAACAGCTAGGTAAACGGTGGCTTACTTTTCTTGGCGACGAATAAATAGCTTGTCCATTTTATACAAAATTTAAAGTTGATTTTTTATAAAATAAATTTTATTTTCAGCCTTAACAGTGGTTCTGATTTTGATCCTTTTGTTCCCTGAGCCCAAGGGTTTAGGTTAAAATGGGCACATAAAAATTTAGCACATTATTTATAAAATTTGTGAAGAGCAAGGATGGTGACTGTATAGTTTTTGCAAATTCGTTCCTACTATTGATGAAATGTGGGTTTTTTTTAAGTGTTTGTCCAAAGTTCATATTTCTTTTGTAGGAGTACCTTCAAGCTTTTAGTTGTAATTAATTTTAAGTCTTGTTTCCTGAATTCATATAATCATGCAACTTTCCTCATCATGGTTACCCTTTATGAACCGACCTTCCTGTTTATCTGTCAGATGTCTTTTGTACATATCTAGATTATATGTACTTACGGTGTACTTTAAAAAGAAGTCTTGGGTCAGATCTTCTTGTGAGTGGAAATCATACATGGCTTGTTGGGATGAGCCCTGGGTATTATATGTAAGTGATGAATCACTAAATTCTACTTCCGAAATCATTATTACACTATATGTTATAATAACTTGGATGTAAATTTTTAAAAAATCATACATGGCTGTCAAAGAGCTTGTATTTTTTACCTCAGTTGTTTTTGGCTAATATTTTCTTTAATACAGTGGATTAGAGTAGAGATCAGTGAGGCGAGCAGAGTGAACTGGGCTCTTGTGTTTTGGCCAAGAAATTCTCAAGTCATCGTGGTGTAATGGAATGAGTATGGGCTTTGGAGCCAGCATCTACTATTGTTAGCCGAATGAATGACTTCATTCAAATTTCTTAATTTCACCAAGTTAATTTCCATATCTATAAAATAGGAAAAGAACCCTATTTTCTTGCTTTGTTGTGTGGATTAAATAAATATTTAGTGCATTAAAATGCTCAGTGAATGGTAGATCTTTTCTTTTTCTTCATAGCATCACAATTTGGATAACAGTTACCAAGAAATATTTTAATTTTTTTTACATTTATTTATTATTGAGAGACAGAGAGAGACTAAGCACAGATGGGGGAGGGGCAGAGAGAGAGGGAAATACAGAATCCGAAGCAGACTCCAAGCTCTGAGCAAGCTGTCAGCACAGGGCACGACACGGGGCTAGAACTCACGACCTATGAGATCATGACCTGAGCTGAAGTCGGATGCCCAACCAACTGAGCCACTCAGGTGCCCCACCAAGAAATATTTTAAAATTTACCATTTTCAGCTCACACAGTAAACAGCTTGGTTTTTGATGATTATGATTCAGCTGAAAAGATCAAGGGTGTTTGCTGCCACATAGTTCTTAATTTTGCAGGATCTTGAAGAAAAATACCTGTTGGTGTGAGAGCATCTCTGGTACCTATAGACTACTGGTCAGTTTAGTATACAGAGGAGATAAAGTGGTAAACATACTATATGTACTGCTTTAGCCTGTGTAACGCTGGAGAATTAAACTCTCAACATTAATGGTTAATCACTACCAACTGCTTAGTTGTATCTAAGCCTTTCATATGATCTCAAAGACGGGTGAAAATTGACCAGTGTTAAAATGCAGTTAAATGTATTCGGTGGACTTAAATGAGCATGATCTCTGAATGATGGTTGAAAAATACAGTCTTCCTGCCACGCTTAAATATGGAACCTGGTGAGCTTCAGTGTGAAGTTCATAGTTTGTCTCTTGTGGAAATATATTGAATAAATGGAAAATGAATTATTTTCTTGGCCCCGTTTATCACAGACATGATGATTTCCCTTATCTCCTAAAATAACAGCGGTACCTAGATCTGGAGACCTCTGATGGGCTTCTGTTAAGTACAGCTTACTGTGACTGAGATATTACAACATCATCTATTTGAAGCTTAGCTTGGTGAAGATGTAGGGTTTTCCTTCGTAGTTTGTAAATTATTGAATGCCTTTTGCCAGTGGCCAACACAGCCTGTTTCAGATTTAGTTCAGTATTTGTTTTCTGAAAACTGAAATTAACGTTAGATTGCTCAGGAAAATTTCTTACAAACTGAAATCTTTGGATAGGTCATAGATTATTTTTCTCTGTATTTTCTAGATTCTAGAAGCTCTAATATTTGGAAAATAAGAGTTCTGTGAGAGATTCTGATGGAGTCAGTATGATTATGATTTGAGTTTCAGAGGCCCAAATCAGGCAGGTGTTTGGTGTGGTTTATTGATGGGAGAGAGCAACTGAAAAGTAAGGACACCCCGCCTTGTACACCTAGTTCCTGTGTATAAAGAACTTACTTCCGTTAAATAAAGACCCTAGCGTAAGGGTCCTCTAGCTAGTATGTGTCCAAAACAATTACTATTGTTGCCCTCCTTTTTGGTTTGCGTAGATTTCTCCCCTACCACGTTCTGACCCCTTATGAGTACATTTGAGAGATGAAAATTCCTTGTAAAGTGATTGGAGACAGTCACTCTAAAACAGAAAAAAGGAAAATTAATCAGAAGAAAGTTTCAGACATGTCTAGAGTCTTGGTCAGTCCATAGAACAACATAGGTGGTGTGGTGAATGGTACATGGTGGCTGGAAGCTGAAGAGGAAGAGTGTTCTAGGCTGGGACACAGGAAGGTGGAGCGGCACTGCAGCCCTACGATGGCTAGGCCTAAACCATGAAACGTTTTTAAATTGTGGTGAAAGTAACAAGGGCGTAACCCATTTTTGTGGAATGTACACGTACTGTCATGACTACTTTGCTCTGAAACCTTGCTGTGATTTGTGTTAGGTATGGATTCAGCTGCCCTGAGTGGTGTGAATCGATAGACTAAATCAGTGTCTACCTGTGGGACAGCTCCAGGAACAAATCTTTAATGAACACATCTGCTGTCTTACCAATGTCTGTTCTTCAGCACTAGCAATCAGGTTTATTTGTAATTTGGAGCATGTTTTGTTACTGACGCTGTGATTTCCTGTCCTGGATATTGGCTTTGGAAACTAAACAGTTAAAGCATCATGATTTGAGAGGAAACTAGCTCTCATGAATGAAGGCAAAGTTTGGCACTAGGCCAGAATAATGGGGGGGGATAGTTAGGGTGGGGAGACTAACTGACTTTTATACCACAAATGACATTAAAAAAAAATTAAGAGATAATTCCATGTCCTGAGGTTATAAACCGGCTTCAACTGGTTTTTCTCCCCCCCTTCTGCCCCCGCTAGGCATCATGGGTAAAAGTAAGCATCCCCGTTTCTTTTGTTTAATGTAACAGTACGCCATGTGATTGGCAGGGCAGTGCCCGCTTGGAGACCGGGTTTGTGCAGGTCTCTCAGGGGGGCTGGCACGTATGGGGTTGTCCCTGTGCTGTAGAAAAAGCCTCTCTCACGATAGAAAAGCGAAAGGGAACCTTTCCCCACCTCATCCCCCAAAACTCCCCACAAAAACAAAAACCTAAACCCATCTTTTATTCCTTCTTTTCCTCCTTTTTCTGCCCTCCCCCCCACCCCCTGCTTGTCTCCAGCTTTCCTGGCAGCTAGAGGGAGCGGGAAGATGTGTACCTGTAAGTACTTCCGACCGTCTTCCTCCCTCCCTCTTTTCTTTATCTAAAAGCAGAAACTCAGAATTGCTCTGAGTTCATCACAGCCTTTTCCTGACTGTGTGTAGAAGGGGATTTGCTGAGGTTTCTAATGGGATTGAAATAATAAATACTGTTGCTTTGTACAGTTTGTTGTGGAGTAATTGTTTTTCATACAGAGCTCCTTTCGGTTTGGATCCTCAGTCGTCCCCTTCAGTCTTTTGCTGTAATGGTCTCTGTCTTCTAGTTTTCTTTTAGCTGCAGCTATAAGAGAAATGTTATGTTAAGGTTTCCTGTTTCTTTCTTTTTTTAAAAATTTCTTTTGTCTGTAGCAGTGATGGTTCTAGCTCCCCCTTACCCTCACTTACCCCCCCCTTTTCCATGTCAGCTCCAACCCTGCTCTGTGAATGGAGTCAGCCAGCTGACTGAGCTCTGGCATCACGCCAGCGGCTGCAAAGCAGTGAGAATGTGCGCGCGCTCGCGTGTGTAAGTGTGTACAGAACACAAAGGGAGAGGCCTGCAGACTAGGAAATCACGGGCTATTATATAAGGAAGTCTGCGTCATCTCTGCTTACTTGGGCTGATGGACAAGGAAAAGGGGAAGGTTTAGAGCCAGAAAAATACCCGTTTGACGCACACACGCGCGCACGCACACACACACACACACACACACACTTTTTTCCTTGCCTTCTTTAAAAAAAAATTAGGCTTTTTTGTTGTGGCGAAATGAGAGGGAGCTTCTCTGTCCAACTGATGGTGACTGTGTTCCTAGTAGAACCAGTAACTCTTCTGGGAGGTGAAGTGGTCTATTCTTCCTGCCCCCATTTAGAGGTGTGCCTTCTTGGGGAAGAAGGATCCCTAAAAGAGAGATGCTGCCTGGATTTAACAGCTGTAATTTGTTAAGATACCCTTACCCCCTACCCCACCCCCCAAAAACCCCAACTGGTTGGTAATCATTCCACATTGCGAGGTCCCAGGCGTGGGTGGCCATGATGGTGCTCTTAGGAGAAGCAAAAAGCCAGATAATAGAGCAAATATCTGTTAACTGTTCCTTTCAGTACCCCCCCCATTTCCTTTTTTATGTCTTGTTATTCTATTTAGTGTATTGTAAAAATGCAGTGTTCTTCCCTGCCATGTGCTACGGAGTTAGAGTTGTACAAAAGGAAAGTCAGATACCACATGGAAAGAAGAAAAAATTAGAGATCTAAGACTTTGCAAGTGTTGCAGTTTGAAGATTCACTTGAAATGATCGTATGTTTCATTGGTTATTAGGAGCTCAGCATTCATTTAGAAATTATATTTCAATTTAACACCAATTTGCCATGGTGTTTTTTTCCCTCAATTTCTCTTTATGTGCTTCCGAGGTGTGATACATATATGAAGCAGCTCTTGTGTTAGGTGGAAATGTGAAATAAAGTGTATTAATGAGTAAGAGGGACATACTGTTGCAGTTGTTTTCTGGGAGTATATTTTTGTTTCTTGTCTGACCACTCAGAATAAGGGTGCTGATGTGCAGTAACCAAGTAAGGAGTTTGGAATGGGAGGAGCTTTTGAACTACCTTGTCCTCTTAGGTTTGTCAGGTTGCAGTCTAGAGGAAGCTCCTTAATTCAGTCTTTTTGTTATAGCCTATGAATTCGTACTCTTGACACATTTTTACATCCAACAATCTTTGAGTATATGTAGATTTTCCCCTGTGATAGATGAATTTTGGTGCAAGTGTTAAGAGGTGCATACGAGCTTTTACTTTTTTATATCTTTTTTTTAATGTTTATTTTTTGAGGGAGAGAACATGAGCAGGGGTGCGGCAGAGAGAAAGAGAGGCAGAGACAGAGGACCCAGAGCAGTCTCTACTCAGAGCAGAGAGCCTGATGCGGGGCTCAGACTCTCCCAACGGTGAGTTCATTGACCTGAGCTGAAGGCAGACGCTTAACCTACTGAGCCACCCAGGCGCCCTGAGGTTATCATTTCTTTAAGTGTGGCCGGATGGGATTTACCAGAGTGGCTGGCCTGTGCTTCTTTCCCAGGCTGCCCCCAGTTATTTTCCTACCCCAAGTAGCTGGAGCCACTCTTCTTCTTTTTTTTTTTTTTTTTTTTTTATGAATGAGTTAAAGGAGATTTTTTCCCCCCAGTCATTTGAATACTAGGAGACAAAGCAGTATCAGTCCAACCTAGCTCAAAGACTAAAGATTCAGAGCTGTGAGATTCCCTGGTTCTTAGAAGTAATAACTAACCTTTTTTAATTGATGCTGTTCTTTAATACTATTTCCTAATGTTTTCCGTGGGAAGTAGCCCTTTTACATGTATGTATGTGTAGCACTATGTTTACCTCTTACATTGGTTTATATTAAATACAGAGAGAAGTGAAGATGTAAAGTTTATTTCACCCCTTACCATCATCTCTGATTTAAGATTCTGTCTATATTATGATGGTTGCTTATTGGACCAATAGGTTTTAAAAAAGATCTTTTGCAGCCTTTTAAAAGCCTAACTTTTCTCCTGGTGCCTGGAAGCAGATTAATAGGGATAATCTTATGATTAGGTAGTTATAATCAGTGAGGCATAAGTTAGCACATTCTATTAATGGGCAGACTTTTTATTTCTTCTCATAGGTCGTAGTTATTGTTTAGAACTGGCTGAAGAGTCGTTTTGAAGGATGCATGGATTCTGTCCTTTGGCCAAATCTGTCTATCACTTGTTTTGAATGATGTCTGGCAGAATTTTCTTTATATGTCACAACTTTTGTGCTGGCTTATTATAATATGTATTAGCATAATTATTATTTTACTCTGACTTATTATGAGGATGGTGAGGGAGGATTGCTTACCCCCTATTCATTAGGTTTTTAGGCAGCACACCCTAACTTGTCATATTTGAGCATAAGGCCTTTATGATCCTTGGTGTACATTAACTGAACACAATGTCACCTAACGCCGAATCACCTAGGTCCTTGTATTCAGTGAAGCTAATGTGGTAGTTAATGTGGTAACTCAGTTAATGTGGTACAGAAGAAATACTGTAAGAGCAAGTAAACAGCAATAGTCTTCGCAGAATAACTGTCTTGCCAGTTTGGATCAAAAAGCAAGAATGGCAGTATGGATAGATACCACATAATATGATGATCAAGAATATGGACCTTGATGGGGCACTTGGGTGGCTTAGTCAGTCGAGCGTCCGACTTCAGCTCAGGTCATGGTCTTGCCTTTCATGGTTTTGAGCCCCGCATCAGGCTCTGTGCTAAGAAACAGCTCAGAGCCTGGAGCCTGCTTCAGATTCTGTGTCTCCCTCTCTCTCTCTTCCTCCCTCCCCTGCTCATGTTCTGTCTCTCTCGGTCTCTCAAAAATAAAGAAATGTTAAAAAAAAAAAAAAAAAAAAAGAAAATGGACCTTGAA
>NW_027530010.1:372933-419028 GCF_008692635.1 Crocuta crocuta | reverse complement strand
TCTTTCTCTCAAAAAAAAAAAAAAGTTAAAAAAAAAAAAAAAAAAAAAAGAATATGGACCTTGAAGTAAGAAAGACCTTTGTGTTTGAATTAGGCTTAACTGTTTACAGACCGTGAGACCTTGGAAAGTGATATAGTTTATCTGTTTTCTTTTCTGTAAAAGGATAATTATTAAAATTATTAAAACTCTCCTATAAAGGGCTTAAATGAGATAAGGTATTATAAAGCACTTTAGCACTAGGCATTTAAGAGCTTAGCCAATAATAAGAGCTCCGTGAATGTTAGCAACTATTACTAATACTCCATCTCTTGGGTTTACTGCTCTTTTCAGTGCTCTTATTAGTTTCCTCTGGCCAGTCTGTGGCTTCCTCCATTTTTTATTTTTGTCATATATTTTGATTAAGAGTGGATTTATTGACCTACATATTGGAAGAGTTTAGATCAGAATCAGCAAACTACTGATTATTTTTGTAAATAAAGTTTTATTGGAACACAGCCACACCCATTTCCTTACACAGTGGAATTGAATAGGTGGCCCACAGAGTCTAAAATATTAACTATCTCGGGCGCCTGGGTAACGCAGTCCATTAAGCGTCTGACTGTGGCTCAGGTCATGATCTTTCAGTTCGTGAGTTCAAGCCCCACATCGGGCTCTCTGCTGACAGCTCAGAGCCTGGAGCCTGCTTTGGATTCTATGACTCCCTTTCTGTCTGCCCCTCTCCTGCTCTCTCTCTTTTTCTCTCTCTCTCTCTCTCAAAAATAAATAAACATTAAAAAAAAATTTTTAAACAGGTGCCTGAGTGGCTCAGTCGGTTAAGTGTCCAACTTTGGTTCAGGTCATGATCTTGTGGTTTGTGAATTCGAGCCCCACATTGAGCTCTGTGCTGACAGCCTGGTGCCTGCTTCAAATTCTGTGTCTCCCCCTCTCTCTCTCTCCACTCCTCCCCCACTCATAGTCGTGCGCGCACTTTCACGCTTTCTTTAAAAAATACACAGGGGTGCCTGGGTGGCTCAGAGGCTGGAGCCTGCCTCAGATTCTGTATCTCCCTCTCTGTCTGGCCCTCCCCTGCTCATGCTCGCTCTCTCCCTCTCTCTCAGAAATAAATAAAAAGAAAATTTAAAAAAAAAAAATCAAAGATAAACATATAAAGAAAAACGTTAAAATAAATAAATAAAATATTTGCTACTTGGCCCTTGACAGAAAAAGCTTGCAGACCCCTGGTCTAGGTCTAGATCACTTTTCCAAGAAAACTGAGCCAGGAAGGAAGTTCTAGAAATCAAAAGGGAGGTAATTAAAATCGACTAAATTTAAATGGACTAGAAGGAATGGGATTTTGTAGCCTGGGGAATAGTAGAAAGAAGATACAGTGACATAGCTGATATGAATTAAGGTGAAGGAAAGCACCATTTGGAGTTGGTTAGGTGATAATAGTACTTACGTAGCTTATTGGGACATTTCATATGGTGGGTATTAAAGGGAAGTACAGATAAGAAAGATTTGCCACCAGGTAGCTTGCATTAAACCTGGAAAATAGGGGTGCCTGGCTGGCTAAGTTGATGGATCATGCGACTGTTGATCTCGGGGTTGTGAGTTTGAGCTCCACGTTGGGCATAGAGATTGCATTTTTAAAAATCTGGAAAATATATGAATTGGTGGGTTTCTTTATTAAACAGTATATTAGTTGTCAAAGTGTGGTCTATGGACTCCTTGGGATTTGAATCCTGAGAGTGTTTCAGAGTCTTGCGATCAAAACTAGTCTATAATAACACAAAGGCTTGTTATTGTTGTTGTTGCCTTTTTTATTGTGTTGACATTTGCACTGATGATCCAGAAGTAATGGTCATTAAAACTGCTGATGCCTGGGGCGCCTGGGTGGCTTAGTCTGTTAAGCGTCCGACTTTCGCTTAGGTCATGATCTCGCGGTTCGTGGGTTCGAGCCCCGCGTCGGGCTCTGTGCTGACGGCCAGCTCAGAGCCTGGAGCCTGTTTCAGATTCTGTGTCTCCCTCTCTCTCTGACCCTCCCCTGCTCACGCTGTCTCTCTCTCTCTCCTAGAAATAAATTAAAAGAAAACAAAACAAAAAAAACAACAACAACTGCTGATGCCTTTGCATGAATCAGAGCAGTGGCACTAAACTGTACTAATATTCATTGTATTCTTCTCTGCTGTACAGTTTAAACTTGCAGTTAAAAAAACAGGTGTAATTTCACTTCAAGAATATTTTGATGGAGTGAAAATGAATTTTACTTTTTCTTGACCCTTCAGAACATGGCGTTTGAATATTTTGTGTGATTAAGTGGGAAGCACTCATGAAGCACTTTTGCTGGGTAGTGAAATACAGCAGTGTCTCAGGGAAAAGTACAGTTGGTTGCAGGCTAACTCGCTGCTTTCTTCGTAGAACCGTTCCTACTTGATGAAGGAATCATCAACGCACTGTGTCAACTTGGGTACTTGACATTCTCGAAAACTTCCAAGGAAAACAACTGATTGTATTTGTGCCCGGTGAAAAAATTAAAATAAAAATTAAACCATGAGTTTGAAAGCTTTTCAGAACTTATTTTATGATGAGATTAGTGGGGACATTACCCAGTGTGATTCGTTTTTATATTGTATAATGAAATATGTCCGCACTTGAAATGTGCTTGACTTAGCGGACCAGAATTTTCCAAATAACAAGTGCATGATGTAAAAAAATCATGTGTGGGTAAAAGATTCATTCAAAGTGTAAGATAAGGGCGCCTGGGTGGCTCAGTCGGTTAAGCTTCCAGCTTTGGTTCAGGTCATGATCTCACTGTTCATGAGTTCAAGTCCCACATCAGGCTCCGTGCTGACAGCTCAGAGCCTGGAGCCTGCTTCAGATTCTTTGTCTCCCTCCCTCTGCTCCTCCCTCACTCATGCTCTGTTGCTGTCCCTCAAAAATAAACAAACATTAAAAAAATTTTTTTAAAGTATAAGATAAGATGGGGCGCCTGGGTGGCGTAGTCGGTTAAGCGTCCGACTTTCACTTAGGTCATGATCTCGCGGTTCGTGGGTTCGAGCCCCACGTCGGGCTCTGTGCTGACGGCCAGCTCAGAGCCTGGAGCCTATTTCAGAGTCTGTATCTCCCTCTCTCTCTGACCCTCCTCTGCTCACGCTGTCTCTCTCTCTCTCTCTCCCCCCCCTAGAAATAAATAAAAATATTTAAAAAAAAAAGTATAAGATAAGATAGACCAATGGATTTTAATGTTACAGTATGAAAAATTCATTGACAAGGTTTCAGATTTCACATTGCAACTAACCATAGGAAACTACTGTGATTTGTTTTGTTAATTGAGGTAAAAGTCACATAACATAGAATTAACCATTTAACTTGTACAATTCAGTGGCATTTAATATAGTTGGCAGTGTTGTGCAACTACCACCTAAATCAAATCCCAAAACAGTTTCATCAACCCAAAGGGAAACCTGTACCCACTGAGCCATCACTACCCATCTCATTCCTTCAGCATCTGGCAACCACTAATGTGTTTCCTGTCTTCATGAAGTATCTCCTCTGGATATTTTATACACATGGAGTCATAGGACATGTGACCTTTCGTGTCTGGCTCCTTTCATGTAGCGTGTTCTTGAGGTTCATTCATGCTATGGTGTATATCATAGCATGAATATACATGCTATGATATTCTTTTTTCTTCCCTGAGTAATGTTCCACTTTAGAAACAGACCATGTTTTGCTTGTCTGTGCATCAGTTGATGGACATTTGGTTTTTCCCCCACCTTTTTAGCTAATGTAAATATTACTGCTATACACATTTTTGTACAAGTTTTTTAAATTTTTTTTAATGTTTTATTTATTTCTGAGAGAGAGAGAGACAGACTGTGTGAGCAGCGGAGGGTCAGAGAGAGAGGAAGATACGGAGTCTGAANTTTACTTTTTTTTTAATTTTTAAATATTTTTTAATTTATTTCAGAGAGAGAGAGCGAGAGAGCCTGTGAGCAGGGGAGGATCAGAGAGAGAGGGAGACACAGAATCTTGAAGCAGCTCCAGGCTCCGAGCTGTCAGCACAGAGCCCGACGCGGGGCTCGAACTCACGAACCGTGAGATCATGACCTGAGCCAAACTCGGACCCTTAACCGACTGAGCCACCCAGGCGCCCCTGTAGAAGTTTTTGATTGAGTCCCTGTTTTTAGTTCTTTTGGGTGTTTACTCGGTAGTTACTGAGTCCTGTGATAATTCTGTTTGGAAGAACCACCAAGCCGCTTTCCGAAGCAGCTGCACCGTTTTGTGTTCCCGCCAGCGGCGTACTGCTCTGGAACTCCCATTTCTCCACATCCTCACCAACACTTACTATTTCCTGTCTTTTTTATTACAGCCATCATAATGGCTGTGAGTTGATGCCTTATTGTGGTTTTAATTTGCATTTCTCTAATGACTCATGATGTTGAGTATCTTTGCATATGCTTAGTAGCCATTAATGTATCTTCTTGTTCAAGTCCTTTGTCTATATGTGTTGAGCTTTGAGTAATATCAAAGACGAAGAAATCCACAGTTCTGATCATTTGAGAAGATTGTTAGAATACCATTCCTTGGTATCAGTATGAACTCATAAGTTTTAACTTGTACACTTATTTATGCACACATGCGCACACACAGATAGAGACAGAAATAGGTATGTGTGTGCGGATTTCCTTTTCCTGAGAGGACTTGGAAGCAGTGACCCGACCATAACAGTGAGCACACTTGACACCAGGTCTTGGTTTCTAGATGCTGTTCTCTGGTGGAAGAAACTTGAGTTCCTTGGAGAAATGACTTAGGGCAGAGAAAAAAATCCTTTGGACCTGAAACATCATGTGAGTACCAGAAAAGAATGAAATGCTAAAACAAACAAAACAAACAAACGGTAAACTAACTTGAAGGAGCTTTTAACAGCTGGATCTGGAACAATTTGAAGAACAAAATAAGGGGCGCCTGGGTGGCTTAGTTGGTTAAGCGTCCAACTTCGGCTCAGGTCATGATCTCACGGTGCGTGTGTTTGAGCCCCGCGTCGGGCTCTGTGCTGAGGGCTAGCTCAGAGCCTGGAGCCTGTTTCAGATTCTGTGTCTCCCTCTCTCTCTCTGACCCTCCCCTGCTCACGCTGTCTCTCTCAGAAATAAATAAAACATTAAAAAAATTTTGAAGAACAAAATAAGTAATGATAGTAATGATTATATAACCCGTGGGATAAAATAAGTATCCCTAAGTCCATAGTGCTATAAGTAAATATTTGAATAAATAAATAAGAGACAGCCATGTATTACAGTAAAATTCAAATTAATAAATGTAGAAGGAATGATGGAAACATTAGTTAAGTACTAATAATTGTTACGGGCAAGCATTGTCTGTGAATGCTAAAATTGGTGGGTGGAAGTTTGATGCAAAATGAGATTTTGTATAGCCTCAGAGTATCTCTTCATAGTAACTTTCAGTGGAGAAACCTGTCAGACACCACCTCCCTCAAGTGATTACAGTTAACATCATCATAAGGCAGCATGTTAACATCATGTACTTCCTGATAGGATACATTGAGAAGGGTACAGTATTGCCTTTGTGATATTTTTGTCAGAAATACATAACTTCAGTCTTACGAGAAAACATCACATTAACCCAGATTTGGGAGCATTTTACAAAAGAACTGGCCACAAAAGTGTGAAGGTGAAGAAAGAGTAAGAAACTGTCACAGTTTGGAGAACAGCAAGTTCAGTGTGGGGCTGCAGAATGAATGTGGAAGCAGCTATGGGAGCCCAGCTGTCTGGGGTTAATTAAGCCAGACATTAATGGGATTTGCAAAAAATGTAAAACAATGACGCTCTTCTCACTATATTGTTCACTTTTTTGAGAAAATAGTTTTTTCTTATAAAGGATATGTCACTCATATTAACTTGGAATGGGGGCTTTTTTTTAATTGAACTAACATTTTAAAAATTCTGTTTTAATTTCTAATATAATGACTGTTGTTAGCTCTTAGCCCACAAACAAAATCTCTTTGGAGCCATTGATTTCTAAAAGTGTACTCTTAAAGGGATCCTGAGACCAAAAAGTTTTGTGAGCCAGGAGAGTGCCTAACAGCTGCAGCAAAGATCCCCAAATACAGTGGCTCAAACAAGATAGAAAGTATCTCTCATGTAATTGCCTGACATTGGTGGTTCTTGTTGCCTGTTGCTTCCTGTGGTAGTTCAGGAACTCAAGTGTCTTGGACATGAACTTGTCTGCTGACCCCCAGGACAGTGGTTCGCATGTGTTAGTGGGTATGCAGAGTCACCGGGAGGGCTTGTTAAAATACAGCTCCTGGTCCCCTTCCCCAGCATTTCTTTATTTTTCTTTCCTTTTTTTCTTTGATTTTTAATTTATTTTTTAATTTATGTCCAAGTTAGTTAGCATATAGTGCAACAGTGATTTCAGGAGTAGATTCCTTAATGCCTCTTACCCATTTAGCCAGTCCCCCCCACCACCACCACTCCAGCAACACTCTGTTTGTTCTCCGTATTTTGAGAGTGTCTTGTTCTCCATATCACACACACCACATCTTCTTTATCCATTCATCAGTTGACATTTGGGCTCTTTCCATACGTTGGCTATTGTTGATAGCGCTGCTATAAACGTTGGGGTGCATGTGCCCCTTCTTTTTTTTTATATATATTTTTATTTATTTCTAGGAGAGAGAGAGAGAGACAGCGTGAGCAGGGGAGGGTCAGAGAGAGAGGAAGACACAGACTCTGAAACAGGCTCCAGGCTCCGAGCTGGCAGTCAGCACAGANAGGGAGTCACAGACTGAAACAGGCTCCAGGCTCTGAGCTGGCAGTCAGCACAGAGCCCGACGCGGGGCTCGAACCCACAAACCGCGAGATCATGACCTAAGCGAAAGTCAGACGCTTAACCGACTAAGTCACCCAGGTGCCCCTGCATGTGCCCCTTCTAAACAGCATACCTGTATCCCTTGGGTAAATACCTAGTAGCGCAATTGCTGGGTCATAGGGTAGATCTATTTTTAACTTTGTGAGGAACCTCCATACTGTTTTCCAGAGTGGCTGCACCAGCTTGCATTCCCACCAGCAGTGCAAAAGAGATCCTTTCTCCGTATCCTCGCCAACACCTGTTGTTGGCTGAGTTGTTAATGTTAGCCTTTCTGACAGGTGTGAGGTGGTATCTCACTGTGGTTTTGATCTGTATTTCCCTGATGATGAGTGATGTTGAGCATTTTTTCATGTGCCGATTGGCCATCTGGATGTCTTCTTTGGACAAGTATCTATTCATGTCTTTTGCCCGTTTCTTTACTGGATTATTTTTTGGCTGTTGAGTTTGATAAGTTCTTCATAGATTTTGGATACTATCTGATAGGTCGTTTGCAAATATCTTCTCCCATTCTGTCTGGTTGCCTTTTAGTTTTGCTGATAGTTTCCTTTGCTTTACAGAAGCTTTTTATTTTGATGAGGTCCCAATAGTTCATTTTTGCTTTTGTTTCCCTTGTCTCCGGAGACGTGTTCAGTTAGAAGTTGCTGCAGCCAAGGTCAAAGTGGTTTTGCCTGCTTTCTCCTTGAGAATTTTTATGGCTTCCTGTCTTACATTTAGGTTTCTCGTCCATTTTGAGTTTATTTTTGTGTGTGGTGTAAGAGAGTGGTCCAAGTTCATTTTTCTGCATGTTGCTGTCCAGTTTTCCCACCACCTTTTGCTGAAGAGACTCTCTTTATTCCATTGGGTAGTCTTTCCTCCTTTGTCAAAGATTATTTGGCCATTTCTGGGTTCTCTATTCTGTTCCACCAATCTAAGTATCTGTTTTTGTGCCATCTTTTTTCTTTTTAATTTTTTTTTTTTTAATTTTGGGGAGAGAGAGAGAGTGCAAGTGGGAAGGGGCAGGGAAAGAGAGATTTCTAAGCAGGTTCTGCCCTGACAGTGCAGAGCCTGATGCAGGGCTTCATTCCCCAAACCATGAGATCATGGTCTGAGCCAAAATCAAGATCATGGTCTGTATGCTTAACCAACTGAGCCACCCAGGCATCCCTACTGGGTGATTTTTTTAAGTGCTAGGAACTTACCTGACAACTGGTGATGTAGCAGTGAACAAAGTAGACTAGTCTTTCACTCCATAGACTTTAAGATTTAGGGGCGCCTGGGTGGCTCAGTTGGTTAAGCTTCTGACTTTGGCTCAGGTCATGATCTCACAGTTCATGGGTTCGAGCCCTGTGTCAGGCTCTGTGCTGCCAGCTCAGAGCCTGGAGCCTGTTTCAGATTCTGTGTCTCCCTCTCTCTCTGACCCTTCCCTAAAATTTTGTTTTTAAAAATTCAGTGTGGGGAGAAAACCCACAATAAGCAAATGCACATATACTATGTGGGAAAAAACCATAGTGGAGGTGTGCCTGGTCGGCTCAGGCAGAGGAGCGTGTGATTCTTGATATCAGGGTTGTGAGTTTGAGCTCCATGTTGTGTGTAGAGCTTACTTAAAAATAAAATCTTCAAAAAAAAGTGGAGTTTAGGTGCCTTCGTTTGTAGTTTTAAGTAGTCAGATCCATGCTATTCTACCTAAGAAGAGCTTAAGACAGTTTCTAATTCAGTGTCATATATGTATGTAATTTTTGCCACTTTAATTTGGAGAAGTGAGGGGCGCCTGGGTGGCTCAGTCAGTTAAGCGTCTCACTTCAGCTCAGGTCATGATCTCACGGTTCATGGGTTAAAGCCCCACGTCAGGCTCTGTGCTGACAGCTAGCTCAGAGCCTGGAGCCTGTTTCGGATTCTGTGCCTCCTACTCTCTCTGACCCTCCCCTGCTCACCCTGTCTCTCTCAGAAATAAATTAAAAAAAAACCAAAAAACAAAAAAAAACATTAAAAAAATTTAATTTGGGGAAGTGAGTCTTGGCTCAGCAGGAAGTTGGTAAACGTGAATTGTACTTTTCTTTGGACCCCAGCTTCTTTCTTTACAAGCTGGATGCTTTTGCAACAGCTTTAGGGATATTTGCAGTAGTCTGCCAGCATCTTTATAGTTGTGTCTGATTGTTTTCTCTGGCCAGATTTATTTCCAACTTGCCAGATATATTGTTAGTAGAATAAGCACGTTAGGGCTGGATATGTTGTGTTTCTATCCTGTAGGGAGAGTAGGGTGGTCTCTTTTGATGCTGTGTTACTTAAATCTTCTTTTAATGGGAAATTGTTAATAGAACTCAGATATCCACAGCGATGCATACTCTTTTCAAGCCCTTGTTCACACCTTTACTATTCCACCAGTTCCTGGATCCTAGAGATTGCAACCACTAGAACTGTGTGGAAGCAGTCTCTAAAATGACCCAGTGAGGGGTGCCCAGGTAGCTCAGTTGGTTGAACATCTGACTCTTGATTTCAGTTCAGGTAATGATCATGGGATCAAGCCCCGTGTCAGGCTCCGCACTGAGATTGTCTCTCTCTCCCTCTCTTTCCCTCCCATGCATGTACTCTCACTCTCTCAATATAGAAATAAAGATATAAAATACTCCAATGGAATGGTACATTTGGAGATAATTTCATCTTTGTAGCATCTAAGGTGAAACCTGTTGTATAACCATTTTCTTTATCCCTTAGGGGCTCTTAGGCCCATCTGAGGAATTTGTTTTGCAGTTTGGTTTATATGTATGTAAATTCCTTTTGGGAGTTGAAATAGAGAGGTTACATTCTGGAAAAGTGCAGAGTTAATTGCTGGGAATGATTGGCTGTAAGAGGCATTAGGAAGCTTGGAAGGAGCTCAGCTGTCTGGTTTGCATTTGGGTAGGCTCACTGCAGAGACGGGCCACTGCTCCTGCTCGGCAGGACCTGGAAGTGCAGTTTGCTCCCAGTTTGGTGGGAGATAAGTGGCTGTTCATTTTGCTGTATAGTTGCAGGTAGAGGGCACTCCCCACCCGCCCCCATCTCTGAGACACTGGTGAGATAGGATGTACAGGAATGGTTATGTCTGTCGCTTTGAAGTAGGTGAATTGTCATTGAGAAGCTGTAGTAGGTCTACTCTTTGTGGAATAAGTAGATAGCTAAGCTACCGCTTACAGTATTCTCCCTTCTCTGTTAGGACTAATTTAGTATATAGAGCTGTAAATAGAATTGCAAACATTCTTGAAGGATATTCTGGAGAAATTTTTGTGAGGTTAGACTCTTGTGAGATTTTCCAGTGGCATGTGGGTCACTGCTGTGACCACCCCCAGCTCCTGTTCCCTCAAAATTAGAAATGTGGTTACTCTCACAGACCGTGAATTCAGACGCCTCTGGCTTTTATTCGTCTGTTTATGAGTGTGTGGGTGTGGTAAATACAGGCTTTGTGTGTGGCAGTGCCGCTGTTTTCATATATCATACCTGTGGAAGATAATAATTGAATAAAAGTCTTTACTGACAGAACAGAGCGTTACTGGTGACCACCATCAGTGAAATAAAGCTGGCACCACTTGCTGTCGCTGGTGTGGTAGAAGGTGCGTGTCCTGGGCACTAGAATTAGATCTGGGTTTTAGCCGTGACTTTCCTATAGTGTGTGACCTTCAGCAGGTTTATTTAGTCTTTCTGAGTCTCAGTTATCTCATTCATATGATGGGTGGGGAAAATACGGACTACATAGGAATGTGCTGAAAATTAAGTGAAATACTGTTTCTGTGGTTCTTAGTCTACAGTTTTGGTATTTAGACACCATCCAACTGTTCTCCTGTTTTGCCTTCCTCTTTGTCCCCAAAAACACCTTGCTGCTTTTCTTCCCACTGAAGTGTATTTTCCCCCAACTGTTTTCAGAGTTTTGTGTGATGAATGTATCACCTGAAAAATGGTTTATCTGAGAAGAGGCTCTCCTGAACAAGTGTGTACAAAATGTATCTAGGAGATTTTTTTCTCGGCAGGGTAAAAAATCTCTACTATTCAGAACTCTTCTTCCACCCGTTGTTATTAGTGCCCTGGGATGAAACATGAAAAATATATTTTTTTGGTTCTCCCTTTAAGTGTTATCTTAATAATATTCCTACAGAGGGGCGCCTGTGTGGCTCAGTCAGTTAAGCGTCCAACTTTGGCTCAGGTCATGATCGCATAGTCTGTGAGTTCGAGCCCCGCGTCAGGCTCTGTGCTAACAGCTAGCTCAGAGCCTGGAGCCTGCTTCAGATTATGTGTCTCCCTCTTGCCCTCCCCCACTCACTGTCTCTGTCTCTCCAGATAAAGACATTTAAAAAAACAATCTAGGGGCGCCTGGGTGGCATAGTCGGCTGAGCGTCCGACTTTCACTTAGGTCATGATCTCGCGGTTCGTGGGTTCGAGCCCCGCGTCGGGCTCTGTGCTGACTGCCAGCTCGGAGCCTGGAGCCTATCTCGGAGTCCATATCTCCCTCCCTCTCTGACCCTCCCCTGCTCACGCTGTCTCTCTCTCTCTCCTAGAAATAAATTAAAAAACCTTAAAAAAATTAAAAAAAAAAACAATATGCATTTCGTTACATTTGTTTCATGATATGTAGCATATGCATATTTTTTCTAAACCATTTTAAAGTAAATAATTTACTTCTAAACACTTAAGGTTTGCTGTATTAGGGAGAATAATGCCCCATCTCCCAAGATACCCACATCCTAATTGCTAGAACCTATGAATATGTTCCATTTTCCTGGCAAAGCAAAATGAAGACAACAGATTGAATTAAGGTTGCTAATCAGCTGACCTTAAAATATGGGTGTTACTCTGGATTATCCAGGTGGACCCAGTGTAATCACCAGGGTCCTTTAAATAGAAAAACGCAAAAGAGAGTCAGAAAGCTGGCAGCTTGAAGAGTAGGGGCCCGACGCTGGCAGCTTTAAAGGTGGAGAAACGGCCGTGAGCCGAGGAGGGCAGGCAGTGTCTACATGGAGATGGCAAGAAAGTGGATTTTCCTTTAGAGGTTCCAGCAGAAATGTAGAAGATCTACTTACTGATGCCCTGGATTTAGCCCAGTGAGATCCATGTCAAACTTCTGACCTCCAGGCTACACGATAATAAATTGGATTGTTTAAGCCACTTTGTGATAGTTTATTACACACAGCCATAGAAAACTTAGACAGTTGCTTCTTCAGAAAACAAGAGGGGCGCCTGGGGGGCTCAGTTGGTTAAGCATCCGACTTTGGCTCAGGTCATGATCTCACAGCTCATGAGTTCAAGCCCCGCGTTGGGCTTTGTCCTGACAGCTCAGAGCCTGGAGCCTGTTTCAGATTCTGTGTGTCCCTCTCTCTCTGACCCTCCCCTGCTCATGCTGTCTCTATCTCTGTCTCAAAAATAAATAAAACATTAAATTTAAAAAAAAAAAAAAAACCAAGAACAATTTCCTGTTCAACCACAGTATTTTTTTAAACATCAACTTTAGAAGACACCAGTCTCCTCTATTTGAAACATGTCCTACATTTTAGATTTGCTGTATTTCCATATGGTATTTAGCTTGCTTTCTTATTTTCTGTTTTTCCTGTAAAATGTACTTAACTGTAAAGGTTATATGCTCTTGACAAAAATACTTCATGGGAGATGCTTTATACTTCATACTGCATCATATCAGGGAGCATATCATATCTGATAGTCTCACTTTTTACACTGCCTTTTTTTCTTTTTTTTTTAAAATTTTTTTTTAATGTTTTATTTATTTCTAGGTAAGAGAGAGAGAGACAGCATGAGCAGGGGAGGGTCAGAGAGAGAGGGAGTCACAGACTGAAACAGGCTCCAGGCTCTGAGCTGGCAGTCAGCACAGAGCCTGACGTGGGGCTCGAACCCACGAACTGTGAGATCATGACCTAAGCAAAAGTCGGACGCTTAACCGACTAAGCCACCCAGGCACCCCACACTGCCTTTTTTTCTTTTCTTTTCTTTTCTTTTTTAATTTATTTCTAGGAGAGAGAGAGCGTGAGCAGGGGAGGGTCAGAGAGAGAGGGAGTCACAGACTGAAACAGGCTCCAGGCTCTGAGCTGGCAGTCAGCACAGAGCCTGACGTGGGGCTCGAACCCACGAACCGCGAGATCATGACCTAAGCGAAAGTCGGACGCTTAACCGACTAAGCCACCCAGGCGCCCCACACTGCCTTTTTTTCTTAAGTTTATTTATTTTGAGTGAGAGCAAGCAGGGGAGAGGGGCAGAGAGAGAATCCCAAGCAGGCTCCATACCCAACGTGGAACCTGACGCAGGGCTTGATCTCAGAACCATGTCATTCATGACCTGAGCTGAAATCAAAAGCCCGACGCTTAACCAGGGTGCCTGGGTTGACTCCATCTATTGAGCGTCCGACCTCAGCTCAGGTCATGACTCGTGGTTTGTGAATTCAAGCCCCACATCAGGCTCACTGCTGTCAGTGCAGGGCTGGTTTTGGATCCTCTGACCCCCTCTCTTTCTGCCCCTCCCCCACTTGCTCTAAAAAATGAATAAACATTAAAAAAAAAAAAGTCAGACACTTAACCAACTGAGCCACCCAGGTGCCCCTGTTTATTTGAAGCCAAGAGGCCTATCTGCTCTGAAAAGATACTAAGGTAGTTATTATGATTATAAAATTTACACTTTCAGATCATCACTTTTGACCTGGCAAACCATATAACTCTAAAGCCCCTTGCAAAACACCTGATGATGCTGGATAAAATGTAACAAATTTTTCTTTTCTTTTTAAAACACTTCCTTTTAAATGCATAGCTGAGGGGCACCTGGGTGGCTCAACCAGTGTGTCCAACTTCGGCTCAGGTCATGCTCTCACAGCTTATGAGTTCAAGCCCCGAATCGGGCTCTGTGCTGACAGCTCAGAGCCTGGAGCTGCTCCAGTTTCTGTGTCTCCCTCTCTCTCTCTGCCTCTCCCTTGCTCTCTGTTTCTCTCTCAAAAATAAATAAATATTAAAAATTAATAAATGCATAACTGAGCCTGAAAGAAATAAGGAAAATCATCAGGGACAACAAATGAAAGGCAAACTGAGAATGAGCAGTGTGTATGTGACTTAATGCTGTGACAGTTCTGGCGCTTTTCTAGTCTCAGTAACCAACAGACTTGGTTTTAATGCTTATGAGGGTTCCAGAAAGACTGCGTTAGGCCTAAATGGAGCACAGTTAGAGATGAGAATCCTCATAGAAGACTGGGAGCCTTACAAAAATTTTTTTAGTTTGTTTTTTTGGGAGAAACAGCAGGGGCAGAGAGAGAGAAACAAACAGAGAATGCTAGGCAGGCCCTGGACTGTCAGCACAGAGCCTGATGTGGGGCTCAAACTCATGAACCACGAGATCATGACCTGAGCTGAAATCATGTGTAGACACTTAATTGACTGAGCCACCCAGGCATCCCAAGGCTGGGAGCCTTAAAGGCTCCGTGCTCAGGAAAAAGAAGTGACCTTAAAAAATTCCACCCCCTTGGTTCAGAGAATCAAGGAAACTTGTACTCTGGGTTCTGATTAGGGATTGGTGGGAATATCCCCCTGAAAATTTAAGTATGGGCCTACCCTCCTATGGGGTACAATTATTTTTGTCTTGATATCCCCAAACTGAGAAGTAAATACAAAAAATTATTCAGAACTATTTATACTCTTTGGGTAACTGGCAGGAACGTATGGAAAACTACTCTGAAAGAACAGGCCCACAATCCAAACCCTTGAAGTCTCAATGAAGACAAAGCTCACAATAAAAAAATAACAAAAAAAAAATTCCGTTATCACGGACAGGAGTCACTGTTACAAAAATCAGTAGGAACTGAGACTTCAGATGAAAAAAAAATCTCTTTATTACAGTTTATAAAATAAGTATATTTAAATTGTTAAGTACAAAGATTTTGAAAGAGTAGAAAAATGCTTTGGGGGAGACACTTGAAAAATAAGCCAAATTTCTAAAAATGCAGAATATGGCCTTCTATTCAGCAGGTATTTAGTACATTTTATGGGCCACGTACTGAATAAAATAGAAAAGAAACTGCCAAGGAGCTTAATATTTTCATGGGTGGGAAACAGACCACCAAATATAAATGTGGAATATTAGTCATAAAAAAGGAAATCTTGCCATTTGCGACAACATGAATGGATCTTGAGGGCATTATGCTAATTGAGATAAGTGAGAGAGAAAGATACCGTCTCCTATGTGGAATCTAAACACAACAAAACAAAAAACTGAACTCACAGAAAACAGGTTAATGGTTGCTGATGGGGGTGAGAGGATGAAATGGGGGAAGCTGGTCAAAAGGTACAAACTTTTAGTTACAAATTAATAAGTTACAGAGATGCTTGTTAATCCATGGAGATGCATTGGATGGCATGGTGTGACCATAGCTAATAATACTGTATTTTTTTTAATTTTTAAAAACGTTTTATTTATTCCTGAGAGAGACAGAGGCAGCATGAGCAGGGGAGGGTCAGAGAGAGAGGGAGACACAGAATCTGAAGCAGGCTCCAGGCAGCACAGAGCCCGACGCGGGGCTCAAACCCACGAACGTGAGATCATGACCTGAGTCGAAGTCGGACGCTCAACCAACTGAGCCACCCAGGTGTCCCCATAATACTGTATTATAATTTAGAAGTTGCTAAGCAAGTGGATCTGAAAAGTTCTTACCACAAGAAAAAAACTGGATGGTGATGGATAGTAAGACTTATTGTGGCAATTACTTAATATATATAAATATCAGATCATTACATATGAAATTAATATAGTGTTACATGCAAATTATATCTGTTTTAAAAAAGCATAAATGATCCTGAATTACACTGAGAACCCAGATATATGAAGTCCTGAAAGCCAAATGAAGAGAAAGGAATACTGATTTGTTTAAATAGTGGTGAAAATTCAAGTAAAATGAGGACTGATTTTAAAAATAAATTGAGGGGAAAAAAACTGTTGGATTTGGTAGCACGAAGTTGATTGGAAAAGATGGTTTCTTCATGTTGATGGAACAAAATCTGAGCTGAAGTAGTTTCAAGAGAAAGTGGAAACAGTATAGAAAACACTTTTGAGGAATTTGCTGTAAGGTATGTAGGGAAACGGGGCAATAAATGGAATAGGACAAGAAGTCATGGGAAAATTTTCCCAAGGTAGAAATTGTACACCAAATTGGTGTGAAGAGATGGAATGATTCGCAACATTGGCTGAATAACAGAATCAACTAGGGAGTTTTCTTTTTTCGTTTTCTTTTTTTTTAGTGTATGTATGCGCATGAGCAGTGGAAAGGCAGAAAGGGGAGAGAGCAATCCGAGCAGGTCCCGCACTCTCAGTGCGGAACCCAACAGAGGGGTCCATCACACAAACCTGAACCAGAGTCAGGAGTCGCACGCGTAACTTACTAAGCCACCCAGGAGCCCCGCAGCTAGGGAGTTTTATTAAAGCACGGATGCTTGAGTCTCATGGCAGACCAATTCAATCAGAATCTTTAGTAATAGGATCAGTTTGGTATCAGTTTGTACTTTTTTTTTTTTTATAGTTCCTCAGATGATTCTAATGTGTATTCAAAGTCGATCTGTTCTGCAGTAGATTAGGGAAATTAAAAACTCAGAAGACGTGTTTGTTAAACAGCATATTCAACATGGCGGAAGAGAGAATAAGGAGCCACAGGGGAAGGTTACCATAGACTATCACACTGAGATAGAAAGAAATGGAAAATATGAAAAAAAAAATTTGAGACCCAAGATGAGACCCAGAATAAGATGACCTAAGATACATCTCATAGGGGTTCTAGGAGAGAATAGAGGAGAATGGAGTTGATGATAATATTCAAAGAGATCATGGCTGAGAATTTTCCAGAATTGTTAAGTATATGAATCTTAAGGAAAGTACACCTAATCCTCAAAGGATCAATAAAACAAAACACATTAGAATGCATGAGTGATTCTAAGTTTTGTAGAATGTCAAAGACAAAGAAAGAACTTAGGAAAGCAACCAGGGAGGAAAAAAGATTTCCACAAAGGAATGAAAATTAGACTTAAACCAAACTTCTCAACAAGAAAATGCCAGGAAAGTATTTTCAAAGTACACAGAACAGATAACTGAACTAGAACTCTCTTCTCATTCCAGAATGAGGAGAAAATAAACATTTTCAGAGGAATTTGATCATCTTTAGCAACTATGTATTCTACTAAAAGAACTAATAAAGGATATTATCAGGAAAAGAGAATTTGAATCCACTAAGATTGGCAGGACAAAAAGAAATTTGTGGGTAAATCTAAATTAGGTTTTACGAGGGCGCCTGGGTGGCTCAGTCAGTTGAGCGTCCAACTTTGGCTCAGGTCATGATATCACGGTTCAGTTTGTGGGTTCGAGCCCCGTGTCAGGCTCTGTGCTGACAGCTCAGAGCCTGGAGCCTGTTTCAGATTCTGTGTCTCCCTCTCTCCCTGACCCTCCCTTGCTCACGCTATCTCTCTCTCAGAAATAAATAAAAAACAATTTAAAAAATAGTAAATAAATAAATTAGGTTTTACTATATATAAAACACACTAATTATGAGTAACTTGATAGGAACTCAAAAACAAAAATAGGGTTGAAATAAAACAGAGAAAATGCAATAAAGAAAATTTAAAGTCCAGTCAATAGAAGGCATAAAAGACCAAAAAAGAAAGAACAAAGCAAGATAGTAGAATGAAAATGGTAGAAATAAAACCAAACATATTAGTAATCGTGATAATATATTTAATCAACTGAGCCACCCAGGCACCTCTATCGTGATAATAAATTTAAATGAACTAAACTAGGCAGCTAAAAAAAAACCTATCAGGCTGAATGGAAAAACAAATTCAAGTACATACTGTAAAAAAGGCACAGAAGTTTTTTTAAAAAGGCACAGATATTGAAAGTAAGAATGGAAAGATGTTTCAGGTAAATATAACCAGAAAGTTGATTAACTTTGGACAAAATAAGGTTTGAGGCCATAATTAGAGGAACTTTTAAGGTACAAGTAAATATAAATTGTGGAGGAGAACTTTGATAAAGAAAATTTCAAATGACTAAACAAGTCTTTATTTCATCTTTGTTTTTAAAAGACTTTTTAAGATTTTAAATTTTTTTAAAATCAGAGAAGAGGGAGACACAGAATCTGAAGCAGGCTCCAGGCTCTCAGCTGTCAGCACAGAGCCCAATGTGGGGCTCAGACTCATGAGCCATGAGATCATGACCTGAGCTGAAGTCAGATGCTTAACCGACTGAGCCACCCAGGCACCCCTACGATTTT
The DNA here is from genome assembly GCF_008692635.1 of Crocuta crocuta. Lineage (NCBI taxonomy): Eukaryota > Metazoa > Chordata > Mammalia > Carnivora > Hyaenidae > Crocuta > Crocuta crocuta. Next base: position 400,916 of record NW_027530010.1, on the reverse strand, counting down.
TATTTTAAATACAATCTACCCCCCAATGTGGGGCTCGAACTCACGACCCCAAGATCAAGAATCAGTCACACGCTCTACTGACTGAGGCAGCCAGGCACCCCTGTTTTTTAAAAGATATGTTTTGATGAGTATGATATTCTAGGTTGTCGGATTTTTTCTTTTACTCACTGTCTGTTGCACTGTTTCCAATAAGAAATCTGATGTCCTTATTTTTATATAACATGTCTTCCTTTCCCTCCCCCTGTCCTGCCTGCTTTTAAAGTTCTGTAGTAGTTCTGTGCAATTTAATTATGATGTCCCTTGGTATAGTTTTCTTCATGTTTCTTGTGCTCAGGACTTATTGAGATTTTTGAATTTGTAGGTTTGTAGTTTTCATGGTTAATTTTTAGCCATTATTTATTCATATATTTTTTCTGTCCACTCTCATCTTCTCTGTTTCAGGGGCTCCAGTTATCCTATATTAGGCTGCTTAAAGTTGTCCCCTCATCCCCTAATACTCTTTCTTAATCATTCCCTTTTCTATTTTTTTTTTCAAGTTTATTTTTTGAGAGAAAGGGAGAATGAACTGAGGAAGGTCAGTGAGAAAGGGAGACAAAGGATCTGAAGCAGGCTCTGTGCTGACATTAGAGAGCCTGATGTGAGGCTCGAATTGATGAATGGTGAGATCATGACCTGAGCTGAAGTCAGACACTTAACCAACTGAGCCACCCAGGTGCCCTGCATTCTTTGTTCTGTCTTTGGTTTGGGGCAATTTTTATTACTAGGTCTTCTGGTTCATTAAATCTTTTTTTTCTCTGATAGCTAATCTGCTATTAATATCATCCATTGTGTTCTTTAACATCTTTATTGAGATACATTTTACGTGCCACAAAATTCACCTATTTAGAGTGTACAGTTTAATGGTTTTAGTATATTCAGAGTTGTGCAATCCCCACAGTCTAAGATTAGAACATTCTCATCACCCCAAAAAGAAACCCCTGACCCATTACCAGACATTCCCCTTTTTTTTTTGTTTAATTTTTTTTAATGTTTTATTTATTTCTAGGAGAGAGAGAGAGAGAGAGACAGCGTGAGCAGGGGAGGGTCAGAGAGAGAGGGAGTGACAGACTCTGAAACAGGCTCCAGGCTCTGAGCTGGCAGTCAGCACAGAGCCCGACGCGGGGCTCGAACCCACGAACCGCGAGATCATGACCTAAGCGAAAGTCGGATGCTTAACCGACTAAGCCACCCAGGCGCCCCAGACATTCCCCATTTTGACCCTCTCTTCAGCTCTAGGCAACACTAGTCTTTCGGTTCCCATAGATTTGCCTAGTCTGGATTTTTCATGGAAATGGAATCATACAATATATGGCCTTTTGTGACTGACTTCCTTCACTTAGGTAATGTTTTCAAGGTTCATGTATGTTGTAATTCTTTTCTTTTTGAACTTTATTTTGAGAAAGAAAGCACAGATGGGGAAGGGGTAGAGAGAGGTGAGACAGAGAAACCCAAGCAGGCTCCACACTGTTAGCATAGAGCCCAATGTGGGGTTCAGACTTAACAAATTGTGAGATCATGACCTGAGCCAAAGTTGTCAGATGCTTAACTTTCTGAGGCATCCAGGTGCCTCTTTTATGTTATAATTCTTATCAGTACTCCATTCTTTTTTGTGGCTGTATAATATTCCATTGTACAGATCTACCATATTTTGTTTGTCAGGTGGTGGACATTTGGGCTATTTCCACTTTTCAGCTATTCTGAATAATGCTGCTGTGAACATTGGTGTACAGGTTTTTGCATGGGAATAATGTTTTCAGTCCTCTTGGGTGTATACCTAGCATTGGAATTTGTGGATTATATGGTAACTCTACATTTAACTTTAGGAGGAACTGCCAAGCTTGTTTCCAAAGTGATTGTACTGTTTTACATTCCCACCAGCAGTGTGTGAAGGTTCCGGTTTCTCTGTGTGTTCCTCAATACTTACTTTTTTGTGATAGCCATCTTTCTGCAGCTCTCACCTCCGTGGTACTCTGCCCTTTTTGAAATCTAGCTGATTTTGTCTCACTGCACCCACATCTCCTGGGTGGGCGCCACAAGACGCCTTGCTCTGCCTCAGGTCCCCCTGTCCATACCATGCCCTCAGAACTCTCAAGACAAGAAATGAGGACAGTTGGCTAGCTCACCTCATTTGCTTCTGGTTCCTGCGGGATCCCTGCCTTTGTTGTCTGATGTCCAGTGTCTTGAAAACCCTCAATTTATGTATTTTGCTGGGGGTGGGGGAGATTTGTTATTTCAGGTGGGAAGTTAAATCCAGCCCAGCCCATGTTAACACCATCTTGGCCAAAAGTGGACTTGGCATCATTAAATATCAGCAAATTGATGCCTAATTGTTGAACTGGAGAATGGGTTACTAAACTGTATATATTTGCTGTGGTGTTCCACAGCAGTTAAAACAAATGAACTAGAGCTTCATGCATTCACTTGGATAAATTTTAAATATTAAAAAAATTGAACATTGAAAGGCAAATGAAAAAGGATATGTACACGCACTATTTTTTTTAAAGTTAACTTATTGTGAGAGAGAGAATGAAAGTGAGGGAGGGGCAGAGAGAGGGGGAGAGAGAATCCCAAGCAGTCTCCACACTGTCAGCACAGAGCCTGACATGGGGCTCAAAACCCACGAACTGCGAGATCATGACGTGAGCTGAAGTCAGGAGTCCAGGATTTAACCGACCAAGCCACCTGGGTGCCCCTTATAGGAGCTACTTTTTAAGTTATAATAATATACAAACTATACATTATTTAAGGATATATAATAATCTTATAAAAATATTCATGGAGGGGCACCTGGGTGGCTTAGTTGGTTAAGTGTCCGACTTTTGCTTAGGTCATGATCTCGCGGTTCGTGAGTTCGGGCCCCGCGTCGGGCTCTGTGCTGACTGCCAGCTGAGAGCCTGGAGCCTGTTTCAGTCTGTGACTCCCTCTCTCTCTGACCCTCCCCTGCTCACGCTGTCTCTCTCTCTCTCTCTCCTAGAAATAAATAAAACATTAAAAAAAAATTCATGGAAATGATAAATCCATCATAGTGCCTTTGGGGAGAGAAGAAGAGAGGGTAGAGAATGGTTTGGAGATGAAGTTACACAGGGTGCTTTGACTGTGTCTGTGGTGTTGAATTTCTGTCTCTCTGCCCCACCCTGCTCTTTCTCTCTCCCTCTCTCTCTCAAAATAAATAAACTTTAACCAGAAGTGGGGAAAAGACAAGAACAGAGGGTTTTCACAAAGGAGGATTTACATGTGGCAGATAAACACATAAAAAGATAATCAACATCATTTGCCGTTAGAGAAATGCATGTGAAAGCTGGAGTGAGGTATCACTACAGACCTCTGAGAACGGCTCAGATAATGACAGCACCAAATGCCAGTAAGGATGTGGAGAAACTGCGCTTCTTAAGCACTGCTTACAGGAGCACATGACGATATGACTACACTGGAAAACAGATTAGTGGCTTCTTCTAAAACTACACATTGTGGCACCTGGGTGGCTCAGTTGGTTAAGCATTCAAATCGTGATTTCGGCTCAGGTCATGATATCTCAGTTCATAAGTTCAAGCCCCGTATTGGTCTCGGGCCTGCTTGGAATTCTCTCCCTCTCTCTCTCTCTGCTCTTTCCCCATTCGTTCTCTCTCTCTAAATAAATAAACTTTAAAAATTTTTAACTAAACATAATTTGCTATATTACTGAGCAGTCACTCTCTTAAGCGTTTATCCCAGAAAGATGAAAGCTTATGTTTCTGCAAAAACTTGTATATAAATGTCCATCATAGCTTTATTTATTATAGCAAACAAAACAAAACTAGAAACAACTCTGTTGTCCTTCGGCAGGTGAATAAATATGGTACTCCTGATCTCTGCTCAGGTCTTACTCTTACAGTCATGAGTTCAAGCCCCGTGTTGGTTTCCATACTCGGCATGGAGTCTACTTAGTTAGACCCAAATCTGAAAATTCCCCTTAACTCCATGTTGTGACCATTTGGAAGATGGGTCAGAGAGAGAAAAATCAGTAAGAAAAAATATTGGAAACAAATGAAAATTTTTGCTCACTTACTAATATTTGTTTAAAAGTCTTCAGATTTGGGGCACCTGGGTGGCTTGGTTGGGCGTCCGACTTCATCTCAAGTCATGATCTCAATGGCTCGTGAGTTTAAGTCCTGCATCCAGCTCTGTGCTGACAGCTCAGAGCCTGGAGCCTGCTTCAGATTCTGTGTCTCCTTCTCTCTCTGCCCCACCCCCTCTTCAGTTCTGTGTCTCTCTCTCTCAAAAATAAATAAACATTTAAAAAATTAAAAAATTGGGGCTCTTGGGTGGGTCAGTCTTGGTTAAGCACCTGACGTTGGCTCAGGTCAGGATCTCATGGTTCATGGGTTCAAGCCCCATGCCAGGCTTTGTGCTGACAGCACGGAGCCTGGAACCTGCTTTGGATTCTGTACCTCCCTCTCTCTCTGCCACTCCCCAACTCGTACTCTGTCCCTCTCTTTCAAAAATAAGTAAACATTTTTAAAAATTGTTTTTAATTAAAAAATAAAAAGTCTTTAGATTTGGGGGTGCCTTGCAAATGACTCTTGATCTCAGAGTCGTGAGTTCAAGCCCTGTGTTGGGTGTAGAGATTACTAAAAAAATAAAGTCTTTAGATTAAGGCAAGTATTAGAATTCATGAGAAGGGTATATTTATTTTATATATAGTAAAACCTTGGATTTTGAGTAACTTGTTCTGCTAATGTTCCGAAAGATGAGCAAACATTTCTAATACATTTTAACTTGATAAACAAGCTGTGTCTTGCCCTGTGAGTAGTAAGTCACACCGAACGTCACATGATCACAACTGAGCCACTGGTTCTCTCTCACTGCTGGATTGTGGGTGACCCGTCTTCCACACTTCACCTCAGACCATGGTGTTTGGCAGAAATCAGTGATATTTCAGAATGTTGGAAGGTACCCACAACTGGCACTCGTGTATTTTTTTGTCGCTTCAAAGCACCTGTGTAGTCTCTTTTCCATTCAAGAGTAAGCTTAGGGACGCTTTGCTTCATTCTAGGTCAGGCTGCCTCCAGTTATAGACCCTTTCCTCTGCTGCCTTACTGATGGTTACCTTCAATACAGTGTATGACCAGAGGTTATTAATACTGTGCTGTAGTCCACATCAGTATGAGCGGATACAAATGGCCTCCATGCAGAAAATGTTGAGTAAGGGGATGATTATGGTGGTAGTTAAGGAAATCATGAAGAAGTACAAACAAGGTATACAAGTGACCAAAATTGCAAGATTTTATAAGAAGTCTATGTTGACCATTTTCACAATATTAAAGAAGAAATAAGGGAGCCAGGTGCAGCAGAAGGAGTCACAAGAATATCAAAGCAATGGCCACGTGTTCTAGAAGATGTAGAAAAGGTGCTTCTGGTTTGGATAAACGAGAAGTAACTAGCAGGTGACACTGTGACTGAGAACTTTATCTGCGAGAAGGCAAATGCCTTGTACACCGACCTCATAAGTAAACTGCCAGGTACGTCAACAGAAAACAAGCCTTCAAAGTGAGCAGGGGATGGTTTGATAACTTTAAGAGGAGAAGTGGCATCCGTAGTGTTGTGAGCCACAGAGGCTGTGAGTTCAGACACTAAAGCAGCTGAGGCATTCGCTACCAAGTTCCAGAAGCTTATGGCTTCCGAGTGTTACCTGCCAGCGCAAGTTTTTAACTGTGATGAGACAGGACTTTTTTGGAAAGAGATGCCAGAAAGGACCTACATTATGAAGAAGAGAACGTAGTGCCCGGTCACAAGCCCATGAAAGACCGTCTCACCCTCTTATTTTGTGCTAATGCAAGCAGAGATTTCAGAGTCAAGTCCCTGCTCATGTATCATTCTGAGAATCCACAAGCTCTCAAGAAATCAAGGTGCAGAAGAGCCAGTTAAATGTTCTGTGGAGATTCAAGGGCCAGGCTTGGGTCACTTGTATCTTGTGCGTTGAGTGGATCAGTGAGGTCTTTGGTCCTGCAGTGAAGAAATACCTTTTAGAGAAGAATCTGCCTCTCAAAGCCTTGCTGGTTGTGGGTAATGCTCGTGCTCATCCTCCAGGCTCATCCTCCTCCTTTTTTACTGGAGGAGTTCAAGTTCGTTAAGATCAAATTCCTTCCTTCCAACACCACTCCGATCCTCCAGCCCATGGATCAGCAGGTCATTTTGAACTTTAAAAAGCTCTACACCAAAGCACTATTTCAGTGATGCTTCGAGGTGACCAAAGGAACAAACCTTACCCTTCAAGAGTTTTGGAAAAATCATTTCCACATCATGAACTGCCTCAAGATCATCGGTAAAGCCTGGGACCGGGTCACCAAGAGAACCCTCAATTCTGCTTGGAGAAAACTGTGGCCCGATTGTGTTCTTGGGTGTGACTTAGAGGGGCTCGCTCATGAGCAGCAGCCACCAGTTATCAATGACACTGTATCCTAGGGGAAGACCGTGGGACTGGGGGTGCATGAGGACGACATTCAGGAGCTGGTGGAGGAGCTTGGCCAGGAGCCGACCACCGACGAACCGATGGATCTGCATCACAGGCAAGAACAGGTTATAGAGGAGATCTTGTCTGCAGAGGAGGAGAAAGCCGAGGAATCCCTGGATCCAAATGAGATCAGAGAGATGTGTAAAATGTGGGAAACAGTGCAAAATGTAGAAAAGCACCACCCGAATAAGGCTGTAGCACAGCAAGCGATAGATCTGTTTAATGACAATGCAGTGTCACATTTCTGCGAAATCCTCAAAAGGATGCAAAAGTTAAGTGTTATTGGACAGGTTCCTTGTTAAAGATGCATGAAAAGAAAAGGATTCCATTAGTGATAGTGAAAGTCGTCCTACCCAGTAACCATTCTCCTGTCTCCCTCTCACCAGCCACAGAGGTTTTCAGAGTTAAGTGTAGGTTAATTTGTTTATGTTTCTTTATATTTTGTACTTTCTTTATTATTTTATATTACAGCATTGTAATCATTTTTATATGAGTATTTTTTGGTTGTGGAACAAATCATCTGAGTTTCCATTGTTTCTTATGGGGAAATTTGCTTTCATTTACAAGCTCTTTGGATTACTAGTATGTTTCTGGAACAAATTATGCTCGCAAACGAGGGTTTTACTGTGTATCTTACATGAGTATTATATATAATATATAAAACTACATAAAGAATGTATATAAGGGTGTATAATATTTTAAATGAAATTTTTTCATTTCTACTCAGAATTTTGAAACCAAAATATTAAGGGTTTTTTTGTTTTGTTTTTTTGAGAGAGAGAGAGAGCACACAAGCATGCATGGGCTAGGGACAGAGAGAGAGGGAAAGAGAATACCAAGCTGACTCCACACTGTCAGCACAGAGCCCAGCGTGGAACTCAAACTCGTGAACCGTGAGATCACGACCTGAGCCAAAATCAAGAGCTGGTCGCTTAACTGACTGAGTCACCCAGATGCCCTCAAAATATTTTTAACTTTTTTTTTTAAGGGGATACCTGGTTGACCCAGTTGGATAACCATGTGACTCTTGATCCACTGGGTGGTGAGTTCAAGCCCCAGTTTGGGCATAGAGCTTTTTTTTGTTGTTGTTTTTTAAGTAAGTTCTGCGCCCAGCGTGAGGCTAGACATGCCCCTGAGATTAAGAGTCACATGCTCCACTGACTGAGCCAGCCAGATGCCCCAGAACAACTTATTTTTTATGTGTTAAAGAAATACTATTTTACTTTTATGTAACTATAGGCTTAATTTTATCATTTTTGAAAATTGGGGTTTTTCTAACTTAACTGACAAAAGTTTTCTGTTAATCCTGTGATGTGATTTAGTGCGAGAGCAAATAGGGCTTGTACATCGCCTAGTGGACAGCAGGCATTTGGTAGATGTTAATTCCGTTTGCTCACCCCTCCGTCCTCCTCTCTCTCAGGGTCGTCGAAGCCTGTGCTGCACACCTGCATTCTGGTTTGGTGTTAGCAGTAAGATGGAAACTTGACAAGCATGGCTCTAGAGCTGTGTTACCATCTGTTTTTTATAACAGTCGACAGCAGATTTAAAGCTGGGTATTTTTGAGGGCACCTGGGTGGTTCAGTCAGTTAAGTGTCAGACTCTTGATTTACACCCAGGTCACGATATCGCAGCCATGCAGTCGACCCCACACTGGGCTCCAAGCTGGGTGTGGATCCTGTTCTCTCTCTGTCCCTTTGGACCCCTGCCTTGCCCCTTGCTTGCGCGCGCGCTCGTGCTCTCTCGCGCAGTCTCTCTCGAAAAAATAAATAAATAAAATAAAGCTGGGCATCTTCCTGCTATAATTGTTGGACATAATTAACTACTCTCTTCTTGGAACTCTCCTTTAATTTCTTGATATTTCCAGCTTTCCTAGTTTTCCCCCAGCCCTCTGGCCATTTCTTAGTTTCCTCCGACCAACCAACCCTTAAATGTAGGTATTGCCTAAGAATCTATCCTTGGCCCTCTTTTCTTGTGGTTATATATTTTTTTTCTAGGCAGTTTCACTTACTGCCCATACATTACTTCCATTACCTCCTCTCGCTGTTCAAGTATTTATCTCCAGCTCTGGCCTAGGTGCTGGCTCTTCTGTTGGTTTGCCATGTATCCACCTGTGTTTTGGATATGTCCACCTTGATGTCACATTGGCACTTCTGATAATTTTCCATTAAGATATTTTCAGTTTATAGAACAGAAAACCTAGCTCATACTGGCCTAAACATTAAGGGAGTTTATTTGCCTGTATAACCGAAATCCAGACACTAGCTTCAGGGCAGTTGATGTGTGGCACAGCTGTGTGACTAGCTCCCAGCTCGGTGCTCTGTGCACTGTCTGCTTCATCTGCAGGCTGCCTACCTTCCCTCATGGCCACAGGATGGCTGCCAGCAGCAGCATGCCAGGACCCCGTGTTTTCACACTCACATTCCAGGGAAGAGAGCATACGAGTTGGAGACTGAGATTTAAAAGTCAGGGGTGATTCCCAGGCTTCTACCTTTTGCCTCTAGATGAATTCAGTCCTCTTCATTGAAATATAAAGAAGAAAAGCAAGATATAAGAAGGCAGAGAAGATGGGTTCCTGTGAACATACAAGTACTTCCTTCAGTTCCATGCACATCTGTCTCCTGTTGGAATGAAACTGTTAAAAGACAGTGGCCTAGTCTCTTTTCACCTTTATTCCTAACAATTTAACATCTAACCCTCTAGCTGGCACATAGTGTTTATACATAGTATTAGTGGGGGCTGATGGATGGGAATGCACATTCCCAGGTACCCAGCACTGCTTCTTAAGATTATCCAGCTCTGATACATCCCTCCGTGTGACAGTCTTGAAGTGAGCTAGACCTGCATGGGGTTCCAGGTTCACTGTCTAGTTTTACAGTCCTGGGATATTTGATTTCCTGTTTTCCCAGCTGCAAAGTAAGGGTAACACCACTTACTAACTTGTTGAGGAAATTTAAATAACACATGGTAAAGTGCCTAGTAGCATGTTTGGCTTTTAAGTAGGTACTTAAGAAAGATTAGCTGTTATCATTAGCAGCCCAGAAGAAACAAAAAAGACTGGTTATGCATTAAAAGGCAAAATACAACATTTATTTTACAGAAATTGTTTTTTACTTTAAGTGGACTCCATGCTAAATGTGGGGCTTGAGTTCACGACCCTGAGATTCAGCATTGCACTCTCCATTGACTGAGTCAGCCAGACGCCCCTATTTTATAGAATTTTTGTTTGGCTTTTTGGAGAGGAATTTTTGTGTGACAAGTTTACATTGAATACTATTTTCACAGCTTTATTGGAGTATAATTTATGTTTTAGTGACTTTTTTTAGTAGGTATACAGAGTTGTACAGCTAGTACCACATTCCAGCTTTAGAACATTTCTATAACCCCAATTCTATAACCCATAGAACATTTCTATGACCCCCTTGTGTCATTTAAAAATTTTTTTTTAATGGTTTATTTATTTTTNAGCCGAAGTCGGACACTCAACCGACTGAGCCACCCAGGCGCCCCCTTTTGTGCCATTTTTAATTTGTCTGTTACATTGGATTTTTTTTTATTGTGTCAAAATATACATAACACAGAATTTACCGTTATCCCCCCCATTTTTTCTCTTTATTTTCCTTTTTTCTTTTTTTCCAAAATTTAATATTTTAACCATTTTTAACTATATAATTCAGTCGCTTTAAGTGCATTCATAGTGTGAAACCATCACCCCTGTACATTTTAAGAACTTTTTCTTCATCCCAGAGACTCTGTTCCTATGAAATACTAGATCCTCATTGCCCTCTCGCCACCCCCAGTCATGGGTAGCCTCTAATCTACTTTCTGTCTTTCTGAATTTGCAGATTCTAAATACTTTATATAAGTAGAACCATAAAATATCTGTCCTTCTGTGTTTGGCTTACTTCACTTTATATTCAAGATTCATCCATGTTTCGTTGGATTTTGAGGCACGCCCGGCTATGAACACATACAATTGGAGCTTGTAATAAGATCAGTAAAGTCAAGAATGGGCAAGGAAAATTTGGTCAGAGTTCTCAGATCATCTCTTGGGAAAGATTACTTAACTTAGACATTCAGATATCTGGTTCTGGCTTCTCCCAGCTTTCATATCCATTTATTTCTTTGGAGTATAACAAGGAAGAACTATTTGAGCAGTATTCAACTGTTTGTATAACCGTTTGAGAAGCCAGGATAATGATGCTGTCTCAAACTCCATTCATTCAACTCTAGGTTATTGAGTTTTGTTGCTTTGTCTTCTGTTTTCAGTGTTCATGAATATAATTTGTCTCAAAACTTAGAACACGATACTGTATTAATTTGCATTTGTATATCTTGCTGTGTGCTTTTCTGGAGTATTCTTTGCATCTAGGTGCATGATCAGTTGAGTAACAGACTTTTCCCACCTACAGTTCCCTTGAGATTCTTAATGGTGCTCTCAGCATGAGGTGTTGATCAAGTTACCTGGAACACTGTTACTGTGCAGTTAGAGCTTAACTTTTGCTATTCTGTAGTACTGAGCTTTCCAGTTCCCACCTAGGGATATTTTTCAGAGGTATGCCACTTCAGAACTCATACATATCATGGGGTGCCTGGGTGGCTCATCCAGTTAAGCACCAGACTCTTGATTTCATTTCAAATCGTGTTCTCATGGTTCCTGGATTGAGCCCCAAGTTGGGCTCTGCAGTGATAGCATGGAGCCTCCTTAGGATTCTTTCTCTCCCTCTCTCTCTGCCCCTCCCCTGCTTGCGTGCACACACATGCACTCACTAAATAAACATCTCTCCCTCTCAATAAATAAGCACTAAAAAGAAGAAATAACACAGTTCCTTAGGGGGACCTGTAGCTAAAGAATGTCTGTATGTTCTATAATATGTCTGTCTGAAGCTGTTAGAAGTTGGACCCCCACACTGCTGGCACTGAGATAGAATGGTGCTGCCTCTTTGGAAAGCAGCCTAATGATTCTTAATGTTGAACAAAGAGCCAGCACAGCACCCATCAGTTCATTCCTATGTATTCACCCTAAAGAACTGAAAACACGTTCACACAAAAACTTGTACACAGAATTTCGTAACAGCATTGTTCATAATAGCAACAAGCAGGGTTAGGGGGGTCAAATGCCCACCAGTTGATAAACGGATAAACAGCTGTGCAAGTGGAATATCATTTGGCCATGAAAAGATACCAAGTACAAATACAGGCTCCAAACTGAATGAACCTTAAAAACATGATGCTCAGTGAAAAGACCATATGTTGTGTGACTTCATTTATATGAAAAGTCCAAAATAGTCAAATTTAGGAGCAAAAAGTAGTTGAGGGCAGAGATGGGGGCAGATGGACTGCTGAGGAGTATGGGTTTTCTAGGGGCAGGGGAGATGATAAAAATGTTCTAATATTGATTGTGGCCAGTGGGTACACAACTCTGAATATATTCAAAGCCATTGAAGTATGCACTTTAAAAAGGTGGATTATGTGATGTGTAAATTATGTCTCAATAAACCTGATCTTTTAAAAACAGGGAATTAGGGACGCCTGGGTGGCTCAGTTGGTTAAGTGTCCGACTTTGGTGAGGTCATGATCTCCCCGTTTGTGGGTTCGAGCCCCCGTGTCGGGTTCTGTGCTGACAGCTCAGAGCTGGAGCCTGTCTTCAAATTCTGTGTCTCTGTCTCTCTCTGCCCCTCACCTGCTTGTGCTCTATTTCTCAAAAATAAATAAACATTTAAAAACAATTTTTTAAGGGAGAATTAAGAAACATTACCCCAAAACTCAGAGATCTGGCTTTTTTTTCATACCCAGGAAAGGATCAAATAGCTCTTATTTTATTCCTCACTACAAGAAGGAAGACGCCTCAAGCATATACATATTTTTCTTTTCAAGAGCACCAGTTAACATTCGTAGGCTTCTCTGTCCTGCTGCTTGAGTCTGTGAATCACTGGGCCTGATGTCATATCTTTGAGTATAGAGCTCATAACCCTAGAGCATATAAATTAAATTTTGTTGAGCATCTTCATGGGGTGCCTGCATAGCTCAGTCAGTTAAGCATCCAACTCTTGACTTCAGCTCTGGTCATGATCTCATAGTTCATGAGTTCAAGCTCCACATCAGGCTCCGTGCTGGCAGTGCAGAGCCTGCTTGGGATTCTGTCTCCCTTTCTCTTTGTCCCTCCCTTGCTTGCTGTCTCTCTCTCTCTCTCTCTCTCTCTCTGTCTCTCAAATAAAAATAAAACTTAAAAAAAAGATTCTGTTGAGCATCTTCTAAGTACCCGCTTTTACAGATAATATTGAGATTTAGGGAGGTGAAGTAACTTATTAAATAATTTGATCTTGTAAGTGTAATTAGCAGTTTGAACCTGTGACTCAAAAAGTTTTCTTTCTGGGGGCGCCTGGGTGGCTTAGTCGGTTAAGCGTCCGACTTTCGCTTAGGTCATGATCTCGCGGTTCGTGGGTTCGAGCCGCGCGTCGGGCTCTGTGCTGACTGCTAGCTCAGAGCCTGGAGCCTGTTTCAGTCTGTGACTCCCTCTCTCTCTGACCCTCCCTACTCACGCTGTCTCTCTCTCTCTCCTAGAAATAAATAAAACATTAAAAAAAAAAAAAAGTTTTCTTTCTGGTGCCTCATTTCTATTTCCTACCAGGAAAACAGCCCTGGATTTTTAAAAAAAATTTTTTAGGGGCGCCTGGGTGGCTTAGTCGGTTAAGCGTCCGACTTTCGCTTAGGTCATGATCTCGCGGTTCGTGGGTTCGAGCCCCGCGTCGGGCTCTGTGCTGACTGCCAGCTCAGAGCCTGGAGCCTGTTTCAGTCTGTGACTCCCTCTCTCTCTGACCCTCCCCTGCTCACGCTGTCTCTCTCTCTCTCCTAGAAATAAATAAAACATTAAAAAAAATTTAAAAAAAAATTTTTTTTTAAACATTTATTTATTTTTGAGAGACAGAGCATGAACAGGGGAGGGACAGAGAGAGAGGGACACACAGAATGGGAAGCAGGCTTCAGGCTCTGAGCTGTTAGCACAGAGCCCAACGTGGGGCTCAAGCCAAGGAACTGTGAGATCATGACCTGAACCAAAGTTGGACGCTCAACCAACTGAGCCACCCAGGCACCCCAAGCCCTGGATTTTAAAGTGTGGAAGAAGTTCTGTATTTAGATTTTGTTAGTTCAAAAAATCAAAGAGGAGGGAAAATGGTAATTTTCTTGCCTTTAATAATTTTGCTACGTAAGTAGAGAAAGCATTACCTCCCATCAGCCTAAACACCTGAGTCTTTCATTAAAGCCAAGTATCTTAAGATACTGTATAGACTTGAGGGCAGATAACAGTGGGCCCCTCTGATTCTTGCTGCATCCAGACAGTTGAGGCTGCCCATTAAACACTCTGTTTAGTTCATCTTTCTCATATTTCTCTGTAAGATAAGCCAATGAAAGATGTGCCTGGGTGACTTGAGGAACTTCCTGGTCCATAAAAGAGGTATTTTCCAGGAGAAGAATTCGGTATGAGAGTTAAAACCAGTACAGATGGTTTGAACATTGTAGGCACCAAAAAAAGTAAAAAAGAATGTTTATTTTCTGAAAGGTGTAGCCTCTTTAATGGACCGTACAGGTGAGTATAGCGGTGGTATAGTCAGGACCTTAACAACTAGAAAGTACTTGAAGTTTACTTTCCACTGCTGAAGTTAAATGGAGAAATTTCCTTTAATATAGGTGTTCTGGGAAAATAGAGTGTAGCTAGTTAGCTCAGTGATCTTTGAACTTCCATATAACTGTTAGGGTTTGTTTGTTTGTCTTTTTTCGTTTTTTTTTTTTTCCCCAGTAAGCTCTGCACCCAACGTGGGGCTCAAACTCACAACCCTAGATCCAGGGTTGCATGCTGTACCAACTCAGCCAGCCAGGAGCTCCTGTGATTCTTCTGAATACCTTTACCACCCATCCTCTTTCTTTGTGGACTGTTACAGGGCTTGTGTTCTGATCTCATTTGTATTTTCCTCCCACAGGATGGATAGGATGACGGAAGATGCTCTTCGCCTGAACCTGTTGAAGCGGAGCTTGGACCCAGCAGATGAGCGAGACGATGTCCTGGCTAAGCGACTCAAAATGGAAGGGCACGAGGCCATGGAGCGCCTGAAAATGCTGGCGCTGCTCAAACGGAAGGATCTGGCGAATCTTGAGGTGCCGCATGAGTTGCCCACCAAACAGGACGGCAGTGGCGTCAAGGGCTACGAAGAGAAGCTCAATGGGAACCTCAGGCCTCACGGAGACGCCAGGACTGCAGGGAGGCCAGGCAAAGAGAACATCAGTGACGAGCCCGTCGACATGAGTGCCAGGCGGAGGTATGGCTCAGCCCGGCTGCCTCCGGCAACAGGGGCTTCTCGTAAGCAACGGAGATGGAAAGAATGCCAATGAGAGGAGGTGTTTTCCATCCTAAACCTTGAAAGAAGACGTATGTGTGCCATCTGGCTTGACCACAAATTCCTCTCAGTTCCAGATGAAACTCGGTGCCTCATATATTTGCTTACCGTGCAGAAGAACCCTATGTAGCTCGTGCCCTTAAGATAAAGCGGTCATCTCTGGATGAAGGAGGCACCATAGAGCTGATAGGCCAGTTGGAAATGAGATAACACACGCTTCCCTCTAATCTTACAGCCATTTTAGGAGAGCATCAGACCGTCCTGAGAGTTGTAGAATGTTTGTTATAGAGTCCCAGCTTCTAATACATCCAGAAGCATGGGCGTGGCCTTTCTTATGTGAACAAGGCAGTTGTCTTCATGTGGTCATTCTCTCCATCCTTGCTTTGTGTGTACCACCCTCCTCGGGCTTCACGTACGTATAAATGTTAATACGTGGTACACACACTCCCTCCTGTGCGTGCACTCTCACATGCACACGGGGCTTTTCTTGAGTTCAAGGTCGAGTACTTGAAACAGTGGAGCACATATTAAGAGGCACTGTCTGAGGGTGACAGCTTCCAGGACAGTGAATCACAGTGTAGACAACCTTAGCTTCAAGAACATTCAGTTTATTAATTGTTCAGATATAGCTGATAGATAGGGCATAGTCCACTTGCCCTCCAGCTGGCCTTGCTGAATTTGTCTTAGGCCTGAGGGAGAAAGGAATGCTTACAGCCTTACCTGCATTTCTTTTCTCCAGCTTTTTTTTTTTTTTTTTTTGTACAGTAGGCTTCATGAGTACTGCAGAGCCCAACACAGGGCTTGAACTCACAACCCTGAGATCAAGACCGGAGCTGAGGGGCACCTCGTTGATTCAGTCCGTTAAGCATCCAACTTCAGCTCAGGTCATGATCTCACGGTTTGTGTGTTCCAGCCCCACATCAGGCTCTGTGCTGATAGCTCGGAGCCTGCTTGGGATTCTTCCTTTGCTCTCTCTCTGCCCCGCCCTGACTTGTGATTTCTCTCTCACTTTCTCTCAAAAATAAACATTAAGACCTGAGCAAGATCAAGAGTCAGACACTTAACTAACTGAACCTCCCAGGTGCCCCCACTTTCTCTAGCTTTTAATGTATAGTTACTAGTATTATCCCAGGATTTTTTTTTTTTTTAAGCCACACCCAGTGAGGGGACATTATTCTTGGTAAGAGCATTTAAAACCTTTAGGAAACTTGAGATAAATTCCCTGTTGGTCATAAAAGAGGAGAAAAATCCTTAGATAGCTTGGAAGCTATATGTAGTATGAGCTGAAGATTATGAAGATAGATTAATCCTTAGATCCTTTGGGGGAAAAAGAAAGCAGATGAAGGAGATTGTGCCCCTAAGCAAACCACTTGCCCCGAAAGTGCCCTCCCCGCTTTGAGCAAATATTGGTCCTACCTGAGTGGGGGGAGAGGAGGAGAGGTGTTAGATGGATTCCTCACATCCCAAATTGGCCCTGAAAATGCATTTTTCATGGAAGCACTGTCACACATTGTGGTGTGGTCTCCCTAGTGCTATTATTGGTACGGTACTAAATAAATAAAGTCTGTGCTGAAAAGTCAGACTACCTGGAAAACTCTACCATTGCATTTGATTTTATTTTAGAGGAATGAGCTTTTGAAACTTGATCCTCTAGAAACTGGGAGCTGTTTCTAATGGTCTCCAGGAAAAGAGGGTTGATGTAAACAATCTAGATCCCCATTCTACATGGAAAACTAGGCCTTACTGGCCCCTGACACTCTTCTTCTCTTTCCCCAGATACACTGACAGTTATTCCTACTTAGCCCCGCACTTTTTATAAGAATGAACAGCATTGATTGTTCAGCAAGGAGAGCAACAGTGTCTTTGATATGGACAAAAGGAGAGAATTTAAAAGCAGAAAGAGGGGCGCCTGGGTGGCTCAGTCGGCTAAGTGTCCGACTTCAGCTCAGGTCATGATATCACAGTTTGTGGGTTTGAGCCCCACGTCAGGCTCTGTGCTGACAGCTTAGCCTGGAGCCTGTCTTCCAATTCTGTATCTCCCTCACTTTCTGACCCTCCCCTGCTCACGCTGTCTCTGTTTTCTCTCTCAAAAATAAATAAAACATTAAAACTTTTTTTTAAATAAAAGAAAGAATGAAGGGCCTCTGGTATCAATGATAGCCATATCGTACTTGCCTGAAACTTTTTTTTTTGCCATCGGTTGGGCAGGTTACAAACTATAGGACATCAGGTGTGTATGAAACCAGTGTTTGCTTATGTTTTGGAGTGCTAGGGAAATGCAGCCGTTTTCTTTCTATTTAGTTGTCTTTACTACCAGGAGAAGGATCAGGCAGTACGTGTCTTTTGTAAACCTGCCCGTCCGAGTCGTAACTGATGTCAGCAACAGGTCAGGCTTTTAGTAATCTCTCTCCAACTGCTAGGGTTTCATACTTAAGAACACCAAATTATGTAAGTCATATATATGTTCGGGAAAGTGGCAAAATAATTTCTCTCCTTAGAAAGTTTAATAAATGAGACCAGAATCCCAGGTCAGAAGTTAAAAAAAAAACAAAACAAAGCAGAACCAAAAACCTTGAAGAATGGAACAAAACTGGGGCTTCTCCTTGCCTGTCCTGTACCTAATGTGGGTCTGCTTACATCCAGAAATAAAATCTCAGGGTTGTTCTCAGGTACAACTTCCGACAAATGCCGCTCATCTCCGCAGCCTCCGTCCAGGAACGGATCTGCCCTCCTTGTCACTGAGCCATCCCGAAGCAGCAAGTGACACTCACTTGAGTGAGGACAGTTTCCTTAGCTTAGAGATAGAGAACTAATCTTGATGCATGGCTCCAGCCCCGACCGGAAGAAGGGAAGGAGATCTGGATTGTTGGTGTCAGGGATGGAGGGACAAGGATGAAGGAATGTAGAAAGGAAAACTAAAACAACCAGAAAATGAATTCAGGTAGTCCCGACCATTATACCAGCAATGTGGGGTTAGGGAAAGAAAGGCCCTTCTCCCTCTAGTGGCTTCTTTTTCCCTAACCCCACATGCTCAGCCGCCTGTGACCAGTGCCAGCACAGCGGTCCGGACAAACCTAATTGTTTCCAAGACAGTCATGCGTATCATTCTGTCCCTGTATTTTATGTTCTTAGCTAAATTTGGTTTATTTATTTTTTTAAGACAGAGTGTGTGAGCAGGAGAGAAGGGCATAGAGAAGGAGAGAGGGGAGAGGGACAGAGAGAATCCCAAACAGGCTCCATGTTCAGTTTGGAGCAGAGACAGAGAGGCTTGGTTGGTCCCAAGCTGGGATCGTGACCCGGGATCGTGACCCGGTCAGAAATCAAGAGTCAGACACTCAACCAGCTGAGCCTTCCAGGTGCCTGGAAGTTGAGAAATGGAATGCCTAACCCAGATAGGCAGGGTGTTTTTTTCCAAAAACCTGGGCATCCATGTCCCAACAGCAACTGAGACAAGAGACCCAGAGAAGTGGTAGAGAGGCTCTCAGGACTTAAGGATTTGAGTTTCATGTTTAAGAACTAAGAACACATTGTTCTAGGTCTGTGTATTCCTAACTATACTGAAGAACTGAAGGCAGTAGGGTCTGGGAAGATATCTTTGAGTTAAGAAATCAGAGAGTTAAAAAAAAAAAAAGAAATCAGAGAGTTAGCGGGCGCTTGGGTGGCTCAGTCAATTAATTGCCTGATTTTGGCTCAGGTCATGATCTCCTGATTCATGAGTTTAAGACACACGTCGGGCTCTGTGCTGACAACGTGGAGCCTGGAACTTGCTTCAGATTCTGTGTCTCCCTCTGTCTCTGCCCCTCCCCAGCTTGCGCTCTGTCTCTGAAAACAACAAATATTTTTAAAGTTTTTTAAATTTTTTAATGTTTTATTTATTTCTGAGAGAGAGAGAGAGAGACAGCGTGAGCAGGGGAGGGTCAGAGAGAGAGAGGAGACACAGAATTCAAAGCAGGCTCCAGGTTCTGAGCTAGCTGTCAGCACAGAGCCTGACGCAGGGCTCAAACCCACAAACTGTGAGATCATGACCTGAGCTGAAGTCGAACGCTTAACCGACTGAGCCACCCGGGCACCCCCAAAAAATATTTTTTTCAAGAAATCAGAGTTAGAAGATGTGGTCAGTGATTTGGGAATCTGAGGCAATTAGAATTTCCAGAATTCTTGTCATCCAGCTCTTAAACAGGGAGTGCCATTTTTACTGTCTATGAGAAACAAGTATGATGTTCTTAACCAGCCCCAAAAGACCAAAACCACAGTTGTCTAATGAGTGAGATTTGAAATATGAGGAGCCAATGAGGAAGATTTAGATTTCAAAGTCATTTCTGGAGAGTTTATTTCTGAGGGAAGATACTAAGTACAAATCTGGTAAGTAGATGCAAGTTCCATAGGTGTGGTTTAGGGATTTCGGTCCCCCAGAGGGCTATAGACTTGGCACTGTCACCCCCTCAGGCAGCTGGCAACCATGCTTTCTTGGGCCTCAGCTCTGTACTGCCGCCAGGGGTGCCCTATAACCTCATCTTGGGGGAGCCCGCAGGGAGCTGGGGCCGCGCCGTGGAGGCTGCAGTGCGTGCCTCCTTCACAGCGTGCATTCCCTACCCAAGCTCTGCCTCTGCCAGGCTGCTTGCTCCTTCTTGAGCCTCTGCATAACCAGGGAGACAACCCAAAGGGAAGTGAGATACAGGGGAAGCATTTAGAATTTTGATTCAAACTGATGTGATAAGAACACTCCTCCCTGGGGCGCCTGGGTGGCTTATCGGTTAAGCGTCCGACTTTCACTTAGGTCACGATCTCGCGGTTCGTGGGTTCGAGCCCCCGCGTTGGGCTCTGTGCTGACTGCCAGCTCAGAGCCTGGAGCCTGTTTCAGATTCTGTGTCTCCCTCTGTCTCTGACCCTCCCCTGCTCGCGCTGTCTCTCTCTCTCCTAGAAATAAATAAAACATTTAAAAAAAAAAAAAAAAAGAACACTCCTCCCTCCCATTTCTGAAGCCAGTCACCGTGTGTCTGGCCCCTGCACAAGGAACTTGGATGGCAAGCACTTTTGCTGAGGGTTTGTCACCACTTACATCTTGGTGTCTTCATCCTATGATTTGAATCCCCTGGGTGGATTGAGACAGACCTAAGTTCCTTTGGATTTCTTTGTTCAATGTGGAAGAGAAGTTTTCTTAACTTTTTCTATGAACCTTCACTATTGAAATACTTTCATTTTTTTCTTTTCTTGTCTAGTGAGCCGGACCGTGGAAGGCTGACTCCCTCCCCAGACATCATTGTTTTATCTGATAATGAGGCTTCCAGTCCCCGCTCCAGCTCCCGAATGGAAGAAAGACTCAAAGCAGCCAACCTGGAGATGTTTAAGGTAAAAAATAGAAGAAAGATAAAATGATTTCTTTCTTCGTTTTTGCTCCTCTTTTCTTCAGTTCCCTAAGAGTCTCAGTTTTGTTTTTTACAATTTACTTTTTTTTAATTTACCATCTTAATAATTTAAGTTTATGTATTTTTTTTTTAATTTTATTTATTTCTGAGGTAGCGTGAAAAGGGGAGGGTCAGAGAGAGAGGGAAACACAGAATCCGAAAGAGGCTTCAGGCTCTGAGCTGTCAGCACAGAGCCCCATGTGGGGCACAAACCCACGAACCGTGTGGTCCTGACCTAAGCTGAAGTCAGACGCTTAACCGACTGAGCCACCCAGGCGCCCCTGTATTTATTTTTGAGAGGAAGTGTGAGCGAGCAGGGGAGTTGCAGAGAGAGGAAAGAGAAAGAGAAATCACGAGTCAGACACTTAACCAACTAAGCCATCCAGGTGCCCCTTATAGTTTACTTTTTGAATCTAAGTAACTACCCACAGGGATGCCCTGGGTGGCTTAGTCGGTTAAGTGTCCAGCTTTGGCTCAGGTCATGATCCCTGTAGTCTGTGAGTTTGAGCCCCACATCGGTCAGGCTCTGAGCTGTCAGCAGTTTGAGCCCACTTCAAATTCTATGTCTCCCTCTCTCTGTACCCCTCCCCTGCTCACGCTTTATCTGTCTCTGTCTCTCTCTCTCAAAAATAAACAAACATTTAAAAACAAATTTTTTTAATAAATACCCAGTGATGAACTTTTTATAAATGATTTTCAACTTCAAGGGCATTTTATTTATTTACTTACTTTTTACTGTTTTGTTTTTGTTTTTGAAAGAGAGCGTGTGCACAGAGGAGGGACAAAGTAGAGGGAGAGTCTTATGCAGGTTGCACAGTCAGTGCGGAGCCTGATGTGGGGTTTCATCTCAGAACCCTGGGATCACAATCTGAGCCAAAATCAAGAGTTGGATACTCAACCTACTGAGCCACTTATGTGCCCTTAATTTTTTTTTTAAGATTATATTTTTGGGGTCCATGCGTGGCTCAGTTAAGCATCCAGCTTCAGCTCAGGTCATGATCTCGCAGTTTATGGGTTCGAGCCCCTGTGTCAGGCTCTGTTCTGGTGGTGCAGAGCCTGTTTGGGATTCTCTCTCTCTCTCTCTCTGCCCCTTCCCCATTCATGCTTTCTCTCTCCCAAAAATAAATACATAAACTTAAAAAATATATATTATTTTTAAGTAATTTCTATACCCAACATGGGGCTCAAACCCACACCCTAAGATTTAAGAGTCTCATGCTCCACTGACTGAGCCAGCCAGGTGCTCTGAGGGCATGCCCTTTTATTTACTTATTTATTTTAATTTCTTTTTTATGTTTTATTTATTTGTGAGAGCAAGAGAGACCGAGCGCGAGTGGGGTAGAGAGAGACAGACACACAGAATCTGAAGCAGGCTCCAGGCTCTGAGCTGTCAGCACAGAGCCTGATGCAGGGCTCGAACCCACAAACCGTGAGATCATGACCTGATCGGAAGTTGGACGCCCAACCGACTGAGCCCCCCAGGCACCCCTAGAAACAGTGTTTTAAAGAAGAGCAGTGTCTCCCTTTGCCCATTCTTCTATTTTGTCAGGAATCTGGTTGTTTAGCATTTATATTCTGAAAGCATCTTCTGGGCACCTGCTGAGTTCGCAGCACTGAGCTGGACCCCAGGGACACGAAGACAGCAGTCCCTCTTACTGCTTCTGCTTCGTGCAAGATACAGAGTTGAGACCTGGAAGAAGAGAGCGTCTCGCAGGTGGGGGACTCTGTCCGGGCGCCTGTCCCTGTAGCTAAGGGCCTCGTGTTTCCTTAGGGGAAAGGCATTGAGGAACGGCAGCAGCTCATCAAGCAGCTGAGGGACGAGCTGAGGTTGGAAGAGGCCCGGCTGGTGCTGTTAAAGAAGCTGAGGCAGAGCCAGCTGCAGAAGGAGAACGTGGTCCAGAAGGTACTCGCTGCGCCCTGGAGTCAGCGGCTAGTAGCCTATTCGTGTCCAGTTCCATGCTTTTTAGTTTCTAAGAATAGTGGTTGGTTGGTTGGTGGTTTAATTGTGGGTCCCAGTCAAGAAAGCCGTGACTCCATTTTTCTCAGTTTTCCTTCTGGTCAACAGAAGCTTCACACTGACCAGAAATTTTAAAAGTGCAGGTGTATACCAGATTTCTGTCTCTGTGTCTTCATTCTCTCTTCTCTCCCCCAGACCCCTGTTGTACAGAACGCAGCATCCATTGTCCAGCCGTCTCCTGCCCATGGAGGACAGCAGGGCCTGTCCAAGCTTCCCTCCCGGCCCGGGGCCCAGGGCGTGGAACCACAGAGTCTGAGAACATTACAGGTACGTAACCTGCCTTGGGGTCTCTGTGTCAGAGGGCCCTGTCTTTCCCAGCTTGGGTTTGGGACTTTGTGATGATTGTAGAAGAACCTGGCCTTGGTAGAGGTGCTGGTGCTGCGCACAGTCCCTTGGTCCCTCCTGGCTGACTTGGCTGCGTGGTGCTGGGTGGCACAGTAGGGTAAACAATCCTCCTCTTCCCGTCATGGTTGTTCTTCTCTGGAGACTTCTAGCTCAGCCCTTTGCCTTCTAGGGTTAGATAGCTTATATGAAGAAAAACCAGGGAATTCCTGCCACTAATCAGGGTTCACAGTGTTGGTACATTTATTCCATAGATCATTAGACAAAATTACCGAGCCTGACCGTGTTTCTGTTTTTCCACTCAGCTGTGTGTTACGGGCAGTGTTCTCTCTCTAGCATGTGGGTGGGGCATTTTACCACCTATAGCTACATCTCCTCTTCTTCCCTCAGGGTCACAGTGTCATCCGCTCAGCGACCAGTACCACCCTCCCACATATGTTGATGTCCCAACGTGTTATTGCACCAAACCCAGCCCAGCTCCAGGGTCAGCGGGGCCCACCTAAGCCTGGCCTTGTACGCACCACAACACCCAACATGAATCCTGCCATCAATTACCAGCCGGTGAGAAAGTCCTAATATGGAAACAGAGAAGTCTTGTCTTTGCTTTCCCTGTTGAAAGGACCATAGGATGTATGGTTTGGAACATAGAGAAGCTCTAGGACAGCCAGGCTGATCGTGGTAGAGCTTGTAGGGATGGTCGTCCCCAAGGTGGAAGCAGCAGGGACCCCCTGGGAGTAGGAGTGGAGAAGGGGGGCCGTACGGCAGAGCAGCAGCAGGCTCACCCCGCCCGGGGGAAAGTGGGGGTCTGGGGAAGGAGAGGCCGAGGCGCGTGGGCCAGACAGCATCCCCGGCCGCGTCCTGGCCTTCCTCTGGGCAGGTGTCTCCTGGCTGCTCCTGGAGTTCTTCGTTGAGCTTGGACACCTCCTCCCTTTTTCTGAGTTTTGGGAAAGCTGAGTTGTCCACACGCAGTGCAGGTAGTGTTTTCTGCCGGAAGTAATCAGTCCTTCCCCCACTCCGCGCTGCTGACGCTGTGACCCCTCTGTTCCAGCAGTCGAGTTCTTCTGTTCCCTGCCAGCGCACGACGTCCTCTGCCATCTACATGAACCTCGCCTCCCACATGCAGCCGGGGACCGTGAGCAGGGTGTCCTCACCCCTGCCCAGCCCTGGTGCCATGACCGATGCCGCCAACTCCCAGGCTGCCGCCAAACTGGCTCTTCGCAAACAGCTGGAAAAGACCCTCCTGGAGATTCCGCCCCCGAAACCTCCCGCTCCCCTGCTTCACTTCCTGCCCAGTGCGGCCAACAGCGAGTTCATCTACATGGTGGGCTTGGAAGAAGTCGTACAGAGTGTCATCGACAGCCAAGGTGAGGCTCCTTTTTCTGGTCAGTCTTTTATCTGCGCTGGAGGTTGCCAAGCCTGATTGACCCGGGCCGCGTACCAAGTAACCTCTCCTTCCTGTCCTCACACCGCCTCCCATTCGCTTTTCAGAGGCTGTTTGGGAACGGCATGTCAGAAATGCTTTTATGGGGGCACCTGGGTGGCTCAGTCAGTTAAGTGTCCGACTTTGGCTCAGGTCATGATCTCGTGGTTCATGGGTTCAAGCCCCATGTCGGGCTCTATGCTGACAGCTCAGAGCCTGGAGCCTGTTTCAGATTCTGTGTCTCTCTCTCTCTCTGACCTTTCCCTGCTCATGCTCGCTCGCTCGCTCTCTCAGAAATAAATAAAACATTTAAAAAAATTAGAAATGCTTTTATATGAGGGGGCGGGGCAAAAAAAAAAAAAGAAATGCTTTTATGTGTTTGTACAGCTTAGGCTTAATATTTGTATTGTGTTTTGTAGATCTTGTATATTTTTAACAGGATGTTGGTTGGTTCTTTTCAGTGGTGCCCAGCACGATGTATACACAGTTTGGTGGCTAGAACACTTACATGTGATGTCGGTGCTTGTGTGGCATTGCGCTACATTATGATGTTATGTTCAGTCTCTGCCATTTGAGGACTTACAGGTGGGAAAGTAGGTGTACTGGCTGCTCTGTACTGAGCAGGTGACCATGACCATGTAGAAGCTGTGAACCAGCGCTGAACCAGTGAAGTGTTAACATTAACGGAAGTTAGTAAATTTCTAGGCATGTCAGGGGAACACCTGACAGTAGAGGAAAGTGCCCGAAGGGCTCGGCATTGACTCTGAACAGATCTCATTCGGACACGAATAACTAAGCATGTAAATGTGACAGGGCTGAGCGCGGGCTGAGGTAGAAAGGTGCTAAGGAGCACGTGTGGCGGATGCAGGTGAGTCTGCTGTCCTGTGATTAGCACACTTCCTTCTTGCTGTACTTGTCCACAAAGCTGGTTCTTACGTAGGCTTTGCTGCTGGGGGCTCTGCTTCTCCGCCTCCTCCTCCATAAGCGGGGACAGGATTGCCTGGATTCCCTCAAGTGATGCTGTTACAGTCAAATGAAGTAAAAGTTACTTTATAAATTGCAGAGCACTCTTCTTTTAGAGTCTCTTCTTAATTCAGCAGAATCACCTCCTGAAAAATTCATTTGATAAAGAGAAGTAGGGGGTGAGGAAGTGTGAGGGCCTGACTGTTCTCTCTGTTGGCGTCTAGGCAAAAGCTGCGCCTCACTCCTGCGGGTCGAACCCTTTGTTTGTGCCCAGTGCCGCACAGATTTCACCCCCCACTGGAAGCAGGAGAAGAGCGGTAAGATTCTGTGTGAGCAGTGTATGACCTCCAACCAGAAGAAGGCTCTGAAGGCTGAGCACACCAACCGGCTGAAAAATGCTTTTGTTAAAGCCCTCCAGCAGGAACAGGTAAGAATTCTGGTCTCTCCCCAGCCACCTAGTCAAGGTCGGGTTTTCCCAAAAGATAGTTCTTTCTGGTTTTTAGAGAATTTGTCTGTGTGATCCCCACAGTCCTGATGCCCGGGAGGCCCGGGTTCCCTGTTCCTCCCCATGCCGATCTGTCTGCCCGTTTCCATATGACTGTCTCTGGTTGGGCAAGAGCATAAATGACAGTGCGGTCCCGGCTGGAGACAGACAGGCGGAGACGTGGCTTTCCCTGACAGCACCAAAGAAATCACTCGTCAACTTCGTGTCCTCCTCAAACAAATGGATTTTGGTGGGAGAGGTGATACTTGTACTGGAAATCTCTTGGAGAGACGGAATTCTCTGTAGTCCATATTTGACAAGGGAGTGACCAGGAAGAGCGTGTACTGTCACGTGGCCCTGCGGAGAGGCACGGCGTGGAGGGCGCTGGTGTGCCCTGTGGTGCTCACACAGCAAGAGGGTCTGGGCGAGGGGAGGATGTGTTGGGAAGCTTGGACCCTTCTCCTCAATCCTCTTTCCATCCCACCACCCATCATACCCCTTTGGGTAGCATCCAGGGACCTTCTGGAAAACAGGTAGGCAGGAGTCAGAAATAAAACCTCCATAAAGTCGTCAGCCGTCAGCACATCCATCAGCTGTTGCCACCACCCAGGCCTCTCCTGCCGGCTTCTGAGCACCAGCTTTTCCTGGACAGACGGGCCCCTTAATCTGCAAAGCAGTGCCGGCCACTTGTGCCCAGAGACCCGACCTGCCTTCTCCAGTCCCTCCTGTAGCCGGCAGCGTTAGCAGTAGGAGGGGCCCTAGGTGTCCTGGGTAGGCGGCCGGGTACTGTCCTGCCAAGTTGACCCGCTGACTCCCGATAGGAAATCGAGCAGCGACTACAGCAGCAGGCAGCCCTCTCCCCCACTGCGGCTCCGGCCGTGTCCAGCGTCAGTAAACAGGAGACCATCATGAGACATCATACGCTTCGGCAGGTGAGGCCATCTTCAGGGGGTGGTTTGTCACCCGTGCATCCCAGTGTGTCCACCTTGGTGGGAAGTCCTGCTCTTCTGTGCTCCCGGACCCTTACCCCCCCTGCCCCCGCTTCCCCCATCCACCGTGGCCACCTAGTGACCCACCATCTGCTCACCGTCACAGGCTCCACAGCCCCAGAGCGGCCTCCAGCGCGGCATACCCACGTCTGCCCGTTCCATGCTCTCCAACTTCGCACAGGCGCCCCAGCTGTCTGTGCCTGGTGGCCTCCTTGGGATGCCAGGTAAGGCGGGGTGATGGGAGGGGCCTCGAGGCTGGCAGGCGGCTCTTCATGTCCACTCTTTCTTTAGCCCTTTCTCCCTTCATTCTTTTGTTACTTGGCACACGTTTGCTAAATTCACAGTCCGTGCAGAGCACAGCGCGCTAGGGTTCTGGTGGTGAGAACAGCCCGGTCCCTGCCCTTGTCCGTTCGCTGGTGCGCCCGTCTGTGGGCGTGTGGCTACTGACCTCTCGACGACAAGAGCAGGGTCAGCTGTCCCCACCCTGTTTGAATGGTCGAGGGGCGCTGCTTCACAGAAAACCAAAGCAGGTTCCGTGAGTGCGTCTCTTTGTCTGACTCTCCCATCCCATCAAGACCATGTTGATTCTGTTCTTGGTAGGACTGAAGTTTCTAGAGGACCCCTTGCCCTAAAGCTGGGGTGCTCACATAGAGCTTACCTAAGTCTGGGCAGGTGCAGACAACCTCTGGCGCTCCTGCCCCACCTCCAAATGTGCACCCGTCCCCGGTCTCCCCGGGTCCTCCCAGATCGACCTGGGGCCGTCACGGGGCACGAAGTCAGGAAGGCGACACGTCCTCTTCTAATGGCTGCGCACCCTCCCCCCCCTTTGTCTCCGCGTCCAGGTGTCAACATTGCGTACTTGAACACCGGCATCGGAGGACACAAAGCTCCCAGTTTGGCAGACAGACAGCGGGAGTACCTTTTAGACATGATCCCGCCCCGGTCTATAGCGCAGTCCATCAGCGGGCAGAAATAACGCCTGTCCGTCTGCTGCCCCAGCCTCGAACCCTTCACCCCTCCTCTCCCATTGCCCCCAACTTCCGTCGCATGCAGTGCCTGTACTGGTGCCTACCACACACGGAAAACAAAACAGACAGCAGAAGACAAACCTAGAAACCAACAGGAAAACACGCGCCCTGCCCCGCCACCCTCCCTCACTGCTGCGACTCTGCCGCTCTTGTCTTCCCTCCGGTTTTCTTTCACAGTGAGGTGCTCTTCGCCTCAGATGAGGTCAGAGCGAGGTCCTGGGGAGAAATCTAAGCCCTCTGACGTGTGTTTCTAAAGTTTTTATGCTCTAATTATTACCGTTTTTAATGATGTTGTGTGTCCTCCCTTTGTTCAGTGGACGGTTAAACCTTTTTATTTTCTCTCAATATTTTTTTCTTTTGTCTTTTTCCTTTTTTTTTTTTTTTTTTTTTTTTTTTTTTTTTTTCTAATTTTATTT
>NW_027530010.1:369524-372875 GCF_008692635.1 Crocuta crocuta | reverse complement strand
TAACTTTTTTTTTTTTCTCTAAATTTTTTTTTTTTTTTTTTTTTTTTTTTTTTTTTTTTTTTTTTTTTTTTTTTGGTAAACACAGATGACATTCAGATAAATGACAGGAGCATTATTGCAGGGGGTGCCCAGGCAGACATGACTGGGAGCATTGGGGGCAGAAGTTCTTTATGCACTTAACCTGGGGTGGGGGGAGGTGGTGGCATCACACAGGGAGGGCATCAGCCCTGGGTGTCTCTGGGCTGGGCAGTCTGGGAGGTGGTGTTTTGTACTGAAGTTGGGCTCTTAAGAATGAGGGGAACGGGCCTGGAGGGAGAAGATTTAAGGTGTAACCACCACGGAATTGACCCACAGAGAAAGCGGAGAGGGACATGGTGACATGTGTAGTGTTGAGCCAAGGATGGGGCTTAGTCTTGGCCTCCCGGATTCTCTCCTGGACCCAGTGGAGATAGACGTCTGCTCCAGGTCAACTCACCCAGAATTATTTCATCTTCTTTTCTTTGTAACGCCCCCACCCCCCGGCTTTTTAATCCTAATCTGCTCCTGGTAAACACAGCCCCGTCTGCGGTTCCGAGGCGCGGCTGTTGCAGCCTGAGCGGGCTGGGCACGCCGGGTGAGACGGAGCAGGGAAGAGGGAAGGGCTTTCTCTCCCAGCACGTGAGACCCCGTCCGTCTGTCCCCCCACCCTCCCCGCCAGGAGGAGAGGGACAGGGGTGCCTGGCCAGCTTGGAGTCCTGCCCTGCTCTGCTGTACTCAGTACGGAACTCACTGCTCAGAGCCAAACAGCCCCGGTCAAAACCAGCTCTGGGCCTCGGCTCCAAAAATAGTTGTGGTGCCCCCTCCCCAACCCGCCCCCAGAAATCTATTAATTTTCCTTTTTTTGTTGTTTCCAGCTTTTTCTTAAGTGCTACTAATGTCGAGAATGAACCGAATTGTGCAATGTTGCTGTTCTGGGGATAGGAGAGGTTGGCACCCCATCTGCCCACACCGTGGGGGAAGCGGGAGGGGGACCAGGCTGTCTCTGAGGCACAGGAAGCCCAGTAAAAGCAGGGGTTTCTGCTCCCCTGTAACACTCACCTGCCTCTCCAGCTCTAGAAGCTGCCAGAGCTCAGGGAAGGGATACACTGAGCAGAGAGGTATGAAGAGTTGTTTAGCATTTTGCCCTTAAAAGCCCCCTGGAAAAACTCCGTTTTTATTTTGAAAAATTAAATAATTTTTTTTAAAGTAAGGCACTTTTAAAATTAACACACACAAACTGCACATCTTGCCCATAAAGTTTGTGGGTCGGTGGAGAGAAGGAGCTGGGATCAGGCTCCGTCCCCCCGCCCCCGCCCCCGGAGCCGCTGTGGGTTACTCCACGGTGGGGCCTTCCTGGGTTTCTCCTTTCCTCCCTTCCCGCAGATTCATTGAGCACTTAATAAAGGGGCAGAGGTGCAGCCAGGCCGGGCTCCCCCAGCGGCGCGTGGCCTGCAGCTAGATGCTAGTAACAGATGGCGGTGGGGCTGTTCGGAGTATTTTTNTCACATCTTTGCTTTGCCCTCTGTGCTTTGAAAGCACTGGATAAATTGTTTGGTGTTGCTTTTCTCTCTTCCATGAAATTGGAAGTGTTTTTTTGGTTTGGTTTGGTTTTTTGTTTTGTTTGTTTTGTTTGCTTTGGTTTTTGCTTTTTTTTTTTTNTTTTTTTTTTTTTTTTTTGTTTTTTTTGTTTTTTGTTTTTTTTTTTTTTTTTTTTTTAATTTTCCCCACAAGTCACCTTGCCTTGTGGCATGTCTGTCCGGCCTCTTCTGCCCCACCCGCCATGATGAAGTGCCATTTCTGTCGTGTCTCCCCTTCCCCAGCTTGGAGGTGCCAGGTGCCCAAGTTTGTCAGTTGAGATTAAAAGTAAGGAACAGAGAATGTGCAATACCGTCTGGTTGGGGGCCGTCCTTGCCCTGATCTGAGTCTCCTCCCTGGGAGCCAGGCTACCTTTGATGGGGTTTGGAAGTAGGAAGTGTAGACAAGGGAAGTGGGGAGCACTGGGGAAGGAATGCCCAGCCGAGTGCCCGCCACGGTGCGGAGGTGGTAGGGGTACGGTGGGGGGCGCAGGAGCCTTCCCCGTGTTTATGCCCTCAGGCTCAGTCACATGGAGGCTGCTCGGTGACTCGTTCAGCTCCGTGACCCTTTGCTCAGTCACTGATATTTGATTTCTTACACCTCCCCATTTTCACACCCTTCCCTGGGATTAGTGATGGGGGTGCGTTTTCCTCAATCATGGGATTAGTGATGGGGGTGCGTTTTCCTCAATCATGGGATTAGTGATGGGGGTGCGTTTTCCTCAATCATGGTGAAATATTAGCCTCCCACCTCCCCTCTTGCTCTCCACCCCCGTCCTGTCTTCCTTATTTTTCTGTTTTTTCCATCACTGATCACCATGTGTCCCTCCAAGTCTCTTGTCGCTGTCCATCCCCAGGCTGAGCCCACACACACTGAACCTCATGCCTAAAGATAGGACAGGTGACGCCCTGTTCAGAGCTGCCCTCCACGCCAGCGCTCCGAGGCTCGGTGGGGACGGCAGGGCAGGGGTCCTGCTGGCCTGCCCAGCTCCTCCGCATCCAGACGCTCCGGACGTAGCCGTTTGTGGACGGTGGCTTCCCCTAGACGCCCGAGCGGGTCGAGCAGCGGGAAGGCGGGGGAAGGCTGAGGGACAGGGGCCCTCCTCGTTTGTAGATTTCTTTTTTTTTATTTGCTATTTTTGTCATTTGACCACAGCATCTGGATTTTCTCCATCCCTGGAATAAGTATTTTTTCCACATTTTTGGATGTATGTATGGTAGACCTTTTTTTTTTTAAGACACAAAGATAAATGTTTTCCTGCTTTGGTTACCTTTCCTTCCCCTTTAAAAGGAGTTAGCTGTAGAACTGCTTTGTAAAGACGCTTCTTGGTATTTTACTTTTGTTCCTCTCCCCAACCAGTCCCTCTCCCCACCCCCGACCCCTGCAGAAGGCATAACCCTTCTCTCCACACCCCACCCACCCAGCCCTAGGCTCCCCTGCCCTCCAACGAGACTTTCATTAGCTTACGATACTTGCTGCCGAGATGTTATAACAAGGACTCATCCGTGTATATAAGCTATTTCTTGATCCATTTAAAAGGAATTGTACATTGTGTAGAAAAAAAAAACCTGAAAAAGAGAAAAAAAAGCCCTCTCGCCATGGATATTGTGAAACTGTGTTATGTCATTTTGTAATGTGCCCGTTTGTGTATGATCCGTGCAAAAGGGTTTCTGGGGAAGGGGAGGGGGTAGGGAGGCAGGGCTGTGGAGGGCGGGGAGGGGAGTGGGCCGGGCCCAGCACGCTGAGACTGGCAGAGGC
>NW_027530010.1:364245-369504 GCF_008692635.1 Crocuta crocuta | reverse complement strand
CTCAGAGAGGCCACCTCCCCCACCACCCACCCCTGATTTGTGCCTTGCCTCCCCGCCCTGGAGCCGTCCTCCGGGTCACCAGCACTGCCTTGGCAGAGCCCACTCCCGACCCTGAGCTGCCCACCCTCCCCGGCCCCCGGCATTAGGTGGGTGCTGTGGGGACGTGCTGGGGGCCGGGAGGGAGCCGAGGAAATGGGGCAGCTCCCGGGGGCATTGAGTATTATTATGAATTGTAATTGTATTTGCACTGTTTTTTTTCCTCTGATTGCATCAGCATATATACAATATACCTATATAACAAAATTCAGTGTCAAGCTTTCTTATGCAAGGGATTTCCCCCACCCCACCCCACCCCCCAAAAAAAGAACGTAGTTTCCCGGGTCTGTGAGCATAGATTATCAAAGGATGATAGAAAGGGTTTCGGCAAGTCATCCTAAGAAAGCCTCATCTACCACTCAGTCTGCACATGGTTTTAGGCTTTGTAAATTGGGGTGAGGCTGGGCCACTGTGAAAGCTGGGGTTCCTGGTCTGGGCTGTAGAGAGCGGAGAGCCACAGCACACGGGGTGGAGTGGCAGCGACCTGGGGTCCTGCCCCAGGCTTTCCCACTAACTTGCTATGTGACCTTCGGTAGGGTTCATTTTCTGGGTCTCCGTTTTCTTATTTGTGAAGTGACAGGAGATCACCTGGCCACCAAGCGTAGGGTTGTGTTTCATGCTTCCTTCCTCACCTGCAAGACAACAGCTGGAGGTGGCAGTGTGGGGCCGCCCAGCCGGCAGAGAGGGCACCTAAGTGAGGTGGCAGCGTGCACGCCCCTCGAGGGCCGCCAGGCCCCGCCATTACTTTGGTTTTGGGAAGGGCAGCAGGCAGAGTGATGTCGAGGCCTCAGTAGAGCTGTGGCCGCTTTGCCCTCAGGCCCGCGGGGCGCTGGGGGCAGCGGTGCCCCAGGCTGCCAGTCTGGCCATCTGCACCCTTGGTGAGCTGCAGGGGGAGAGCGGAGTGGACCTCAGATGTACCCCACTTCTCGTCTCCCTCCCTCAGACCTCATCTGAGCCCCTGCAGGGGGCTCCCCACAGCTTGGGCCTGGGCTCCCCCCTCCGGGAAGCCTGGAGAGGGTCTGGGATGNTTGGACAGGCTCTAAGTTTCCTTTTTTTTTTTAAACTCATTCTGATTTTCTGCATTGTGTTTGGAAATTAAAATGAAAAAACTAAGACCAAGAGAAACTGGTTTTCAAAAAGGCAAATACACTCCCATCCGTTTCAGATGCTGCCGAGCACTCCAGCAGCAACAGATTCAAATAATAAGCTAATTTTTGGAGAAAGGATTAAAAGAAAAAAACTTTGTAATATTTATCACTTGCAAGCTATGTTTAATAAAGAAAGGAATGGTTTCTAANTGGTCATGGGGGTACCTTTAGGGGTGGCCAGAAGAGCTGCAGCCTGCTCCCTACGGCCCCAGGGCAGCTTTGGGTCACACCATTCTGCCCCGCCCCCCCCGCAGTGGCTCCCGAGAGCCCCTGCCCACTTGTGTGTCTTGCTTCTCCGCCTTTATGTGGAGCCCGGGCTCTACAAGCTGCTGACCGCCCACCTCGGGCCCCCGAGCCGGCGTCTCCAGCTGTCCTGGCCCCCCTTCCCGTCATGGCCGCTCTGCTGGGACATGAGGCTTCTAGACATGGCAGCTCTGCCCTGCCAGCCCACGGTCCGCGTGCCACACCCACACCAGAGGCACCGGGACCCCCCCCCACCTCACCCCACTCCCCCAGGTGTTCCTTCCAGCCCAGAAAACACGAGCCAGACCCTAACTTGCTTTGTCCATGCTGGTTTCTTATTTCCAGCAACGCACTTAGATTGGGTCCACCCCGGGGACGGGATGTTTCCTCAGGCACTGGGAGTCCGGGGCTGCCCTCAGCCCTGTGGTCCCTTGGCCACGTTCTTAGCTACAGCTGCCCTGTCCCTTCTGTGGAAGAGGCCACGGCGCAGGGCAGGGCCGGCCTCACTGGGGCGCCCCTCCAGGAGCATTGAGGACACCCAGCCGGGGTTCCTCCTTTAAACCTTGGGTTCTTCGGGGCGGCCCAGTTGGTTGACCATCTGACTTAGGCTCAGGTCATGCTCGCACTGTTGGTGAGTTCAAGCCCCTCATCGGGCTCTCTGCTGTCAGCGCAGAGCCAGATCAGGTCCTCTGTCCCCTTGCTCTCTGCCCCTCCCCCACTCACACTCCGTCTCTCCTAAACCAACCAGCCAGCCCTGGGTCTTTCTTCCCCCAAAGCCTCCCCTCCTTTGGCACAGTACAGGGCAGCCCTGGGGGGACAGTGGGGGCCTGGCGGCCATGAGCTGCTGGAGGGTGAAGGAATCGAGGGGCAGGAAGGGTGCCCCGTGCCTCTGCAAAGGGTGCACAGCCACCAAACCCCAACTCGGTCTCCTTTTCAAAAAGACCAGATGGGGAGGGAGGCCCCTGCGGAGGGGCCAGTGCTTTGGGTCCAGAAAGGGGGAGATGGCCGTTTGGTTGCTTGGAGAAGCAGCTCACGTCAGGTGTTGGGACCAAGGGGCAGGGAGGGAGCCCCTTTGCTCACCTGCCCACTCAGACTACGTGTGCCTGAGGCACTGTGTCATCTTGGGCACAAGGAGACAGATGTCAGACCAGGGGGTTCTGGTCGTGAGGCAGAGGGGACGGCGGAGCCCCTTGCCCTGCGCCCCTCCCAAGCCCGGGGCGGGGGAGGGCCCTAAAGCTATACATCTTTGGGTAGATTTCTGTTTGGATCAAGAGGATACACTAGACGGGGTTACGCGGCAGGTGCAGTGGGGTCAGGGACGACTCCCAGCTGAGCCTCGTCTCACTCGAGGCCATTTGCTGTGTTGGAGAGAAGGACACAGCGGCCGGCCGGCTTCCTGAGGAGGAGGGAGGCGCAAGGAGACGGTGCGCCGCCTTCTCTCCCTCTCGGGTCCTTTCCAGACTCCAGGGTGACCGGGACAGAGGAGGTGAAGTCTCCGGTGGGCCCGTTAGTGACATTTGGGGGAGCCCACTTGGAGGGCCCACAGTCACCTGCAGGGGAGGGAGGCGGTCACTAACCCTAACCCGCCACGCCCCTACCTGCATCCTCCTCACCTGGGGCCGAGTTCAGGCTCCGTCCCCTACCCTGGGGGCCTGGACTCCCCCACACACTCCCCTCCCCATCCCGTGACCACTGCGCCCCCCACCCCAGGCAGAGTGCGCACCATGCCCGCCCCCGGCCCGTCCTCTGGCTGGGGGCTGGGGGGACAGTGCACCCCGCCCACCAGGCGCCAGGCCACTGCACGCGGCAGTCCCCGAGCCGCTTCCCACACTGGCCAGCCTGACCCTCACCTGCGCCTCCGGCCCAGGCAGACGCCCAGGGCGGCGAGGCCACGTGAGCACCCAGCACCGCTCTGGGCAGCGAAGGCTGCAGGGGCACCCAGCCTCGGGCTCCCTGGACGCAGGGCCTGCGGTGAGGCCAAGCCCAGCCCCCGCGCCCCCCTGAAGCCTGCGCCCTGTGGGAGGGGCCTGCCTGCTGCCCTCCTCCCTGACCCCACTCACCAGGGGTGGCCAGGGGCACCTGGCACAGGGAGGCGAAGCGGGAGCGGCCGGTACCGTCCCCCATCCCCGTGGTCCCTGGGTGCCTGCAGCTTGACCTGGTCCAGGGTGGCTGGCTCTGCGAGGGGGCGCTGAAGCCCCGGTGCCTGGGGAGAGGCCCTGAGAAGGGGGCAGGGGCACATAAGGAGGGCCAGGGCCTCACCCAGATCGGCGTAGAGGAAGTAGAGGAAGGAGCTGACGGTGCCAGGCAGGAGCAGGGCCCTCTCAGAAACAAGCCGCTGTCGATTTGTGAAAGAGCCTGAAGCCGTGGGCGGCCCCTGGGGGCCTGCACGGAGGTGGTGCCGAGCACTCTGGCGGAGAAGCCCGGGACGGCCGCCGGCGCTGCAGAGGAGACGGTGAGAGCCTGGCAGCCCTCCAGCCCGCTCACGGCTGCCCACGATGGAGGTGCAATGGAGGCAGAGTCCTGGCCAGCCCCCGATGCCCAGGAGGNGTGAAGTGTGCTTAAAGCTGCCTCTGCCCACGGCCTCTTGGAGCTGGGGACCAGCTGCCTCTGAGGAGCAAAGCAATTTGGCAGCTTAGTACCCATCTTGACCCCCACCCCCACCCCACAAAGGGGGCACGAAGCCCCTCCAGGTGCCGGGCTGTACGAGCCAGGTTTCCACGCAGAGCAGGGAGGGGCTACAGAAGCCAGGATGAGAAGGGGCGTGAGGGCGCGAGCAAACACCAGAGGGCCGCAGACCCCGAGGCCCAGCAGGAGTCCAGACAGGGCTGGGGGGGTCCCGAGGAGTTGGGGGAACCGGCCCAGGGGCACCCCCCATCAGGGACAGGGGTGTCCACCTACATTCACCCTCCCAAATGCCGGGGGCTCAGCATGTAGCCAGTGACAGCCCCGCTGGGGGCAGGCGGTTCCCAGGACACTCGAATGTCAGAGGGGCAGGGGGCAGGGGGTGGCTCTGGGTCCCCTGCAACAGCCAGGCGGGCACTGGCCTGGTTGGATCTGGCGCTGTTCTCTGCCACGCATTGGTGGGTGGCACCGGGGTCACCCAGGTGGGCGTGCTGGGGAAGCACACAGCTGCTGGGGGCTGCTTCCCGCCAAGCTCCGAGGTGGCACTAAAGGAGGGGGCTGTCTGTCCACGACCACAGACCCCGTGTGCCCGCCACCAGTGCGGGGGCATGACCTACAGGGAAGCACGTGAAGCAGACCCACGGGGGGAGGGGGGGCGCTTGCCGCTTGGTCTAAGATCCCCGCGGTGTGTTTGGTGCAGGGGCTGAGTGCCTGGAGCCGCCAAGGGGAGAGGGCGGAACCCCAAACTGGGGTACCTGTTGTTGCGAGTCCCCAGGACTCGGCACCTCCCCATTCTTCAGCCAGACCAGACGGGGTTCAAGGACATACTGGGCCCCGCGGGTGAAGGTGGCGCGGCCGCCTGGAGGCCTGGACAAGGGCTGTGGCCTCGGACTCACGCGGGGAAGCTGGGCCGACCGTGGAAGGCGCCCCCCCGTGCAGGTTCCTGTGGGGGAAGGCGGAGTCCCAGGCCCCCACCCCGACCGGCCTCGGGGCTCTCCCTGCACCACGGGGACGCCTGGCGCTGGGTGCGACCCGGCGCCCGGCTGAGTGAGGGACACAGGCCCGAGGGCCGGACAGACATGTGGGAAATCGCGGCTCCCGGCGCCCAGGACCTGGATGCTCCGCGTACCGACGGGTGGAGCCAGCGCGT
>NW_027530010.1:362949-364163 GCF_008692635.1 Crocuta crocuta | reverse complement strand
GGCCGGGCCCTCGGGCTCCCGCAGCCGCCACGGGGACCCCGGGGTGAGGCGGAAGTGCCCCCGTCTGTGCCCTGCGCCCCTCTGCTCCGCGTGCACAAGTGAGCAGCCTCCGGGCGGCCTCAGGCAGCTGCTAGTTTATTCCCGGTTTACAGAAANGAAGGTTGTAAATGTGGTTTGAAATTCACTATGATTTGGGTTTAAAAATCATTTATACCACCCTCTCCCATCGGATTAGCTGATTCAGCCATTATCAGCGCGGGGGCCGCCAGCGCCCGGAACCGGCCTCCCCCCAGGGGACAGCTGTGACCTTGGGGAAAACACACCTTTGTTTCCCCTTATCTGGCTACTCTGTATTTTATGCAAGTTTGGAACAAACAGATCTTAAATCCTTTCAAAAATGTCCTTTATGGGGGCGCCTGGGTGGCTTAGTCGGTTAAGCGTCGGACTTTCCGACTTTCGCTTAGGTCATGATCCAGCCCAGAGCCTGGAGCCTGTTTCAGTCTGTGACTCCCTCTCTCTCTGACCCTCCCCTGCTCACGCTGTCTCTCTCTCTCTCCTAGAAATAAATAAAACATTAAAAAAAATGTTTAAAAAAAAAAAGTCCTTTATGAAGAACCTCTCCTACAAAATTTTGTTTCAGGACCCTAGAAGTCCCTTTATTCCTTTATCCCTCCCTCTCTCTCTTTCCTTTTTTTTTTTTTTAATTTTTAAAGACTTTTTTAAAGTTTAGGGGCGCCTGGGTGGCTCAGTTGTTTGAGCATCCGGGGCGGCTCAGGTCATGATCTCACGGTTCGTGGGTTCGAGTCCCACGTCAGGCTCTGTGCTGACAGCTCGCGGCCTGGAGCTGGTTCGGATTCTGTGCCTCCCTCTCTCTCTGACCCTCCCCTGCTCACACTGTCTCTCTCTCCCAAAAATAAATAAAACATTAAAACAATTTTTAAGACTTTTTAAAAGTTTGTTTATTCTGAGACAGAGCCAGAGAGCAGCGGAGAGGCAGAGAAGAACCCCAAGCAGCCTCCACAGTGTCAGCTCAGAGCCCAGTGTGGGGCTCGATTGCAGAACCGAACTGTGAGATCTTGACCCCAGCCGAGGTCAAGTCGGACCCTCAACTGAATTGAACTACCCAGGCGCCCCTTAAAGACTAAGTATCGTCTACACACGTGGGGCTTCAACTGACAACCCTGTTTAGAGTCACATCCTCCACCAACTGAACC
>NW_027530010.1:360314-362848 GCF_008692635.1 Crocuta crocuta | reverse complement strand
ACATATACTGCGGACCTATCTCGGCCGGCACCCCTCGAATCAAGTCCTTTTACCCCTCCAGGCGGACGCAGGAGAGAACGAAGCCAGAGGGGAAGCAGCTTGGGTCGCGTCCGAGGACCGAGCAGGAAAGGGGCGGAGACGACAGTGGACGCGCAGACCGCATGCTCTGAGGTTCGGGAAGGCCCCCTGGTGCCCTCGGGGCGTCCACACGGACCCCGGCCCCTTTCCCGCACTTGCCAGCAGGTGCCCCTCCTCCCGATGTCCCGGAAGCTCTGGGCCTCCGGCCCCAACGTCTGGAAGGAGGCGCTGCCCTCCCGCCCCAGATGCTTGACCAGCAGGGAAGGAGAGGCGGGAGGGGCCCCACACAGGTCTCCCTCCAGCCCGGGGGGCCCCGACCACCGCCCTTTGCTCGCAGTTCCTCGGTCAGCCCCGGAGCAGGGGCCACAGCAGCCCCCCGCCCCTCCGCCCTGCACTTGAAAGCCGGGTCCCCTTCGGAGAAGCGTGGGAAGTGGACACAAAGGCGCCCCCGCCGCCGCAGGGCCTGCTGGTTGCCCTCTGGGGCCCCCTAGTGGGCGCACCAGCCACGGACACCCGCGCCCGGGCCGGCCTCCGGGCTGCTCTCATTCCCGAAGCCCTGGGCCCCCTGTCCCCCCCCCACACCCATCTCGCTGCGCGGACCGCTCGGTGTCGCCGGCGTCGATGCCACGAAGCGGCAGGTGTCGGCATCTGCCCGCCTCACTCTGGCGACGGGGAGGGCGCTGCCAGGCAGCAGTGTGGCCCTGAGGGTGGCCGAGGTCAGGGGCCCCCAGCACCGTGGCTGGTGCTCCCCCTGGGGGTGGGGGTGGCAGCCCAGCTCCCAGCAGATGGAGGGCTCTGGGGCCCCCCCGGATCAGGCACTGGAAGCGCGCAACCCCATCCGGGCTCTGCCTCCAGGATTCCGGGTGCTGGTGGAAGTGGGACAGAGCTAGGGCCCGGGACCACCTACCTCAGCACCCACAGAAGCAGCCCGGGGCTGTGCCCCAGCACCCACTCTGCGGGCTCTTCACGGGCAGTGCCCTATCTGGGACTGCGAGAGCCGTGACTCCTGATCTCAGGGTCGTGAGTTCAAGCTGCACATTAGGCAGAAAGCTCACTTAAATAAATATCTATCTAGGCGCCTGGGTGGCTGAGTCAGTTAAGCCTAGGACTCAGGCTCAGGTCATGGGCTCAGGGCTGGTGAGTTAGAGCCTCACGCCGGACCCTGTGCTCAGAGCCTGGAGCTGCTTCTGATTCTGTGTCTCCCTGTCTCTGTGCCCCTCCCCTGTTCGCTTTCCGTCTCTCAAAAATAAATAAATACATATATACATATGTATATATATCTTTTTTAATGTTTATTTATTTATTTTGAGAGAGAGAGAGAATCCCAAGCAGGCTGTCTGCGCAAAGCCTGACTCGGGGCTTGAACTCATGAAATATTGAGATCGTTACCTGAGCCGAGATCAGGACTCAGATGCCTAACTGACTGAGCCACCGAGTTGTGTTGGTATAAAGACAAATATAATCCATTTTTATATGTTCAATATTATATTCATTAATGTGACATATTCATGATTACGTTCATGGTTTTGTTTCGGCTTTAGAAGAGAACATTGTTGTGGGCTGTGCCCAGCGGGGTCCTGGGCACACAGTGGTCCTGATGGACTCGGCCAGGTGCGGGGCGCCCGGAGTCCCCTGCCCGGAGAGGGACACGGATGGCTCCCGTCACCGGGGGGGGGGAGGGGCAGCGGTGCCCCGGCTCCGAGCCTGCCCTGTGGCCTGAGGCAACAGTGGGAGAGGCCTGGAAGTGGGGGCCTCCTGAGGCCCACCGCCCCCGGCCAGGGAGGGGAGGGAGGCCGGCCTTCATGTCGGGGGCCTCCTCGGGGGCAGCACAGGAGGGCCGGGCCAGGTGGGGGCCACGGTGATCGACGGTCTCAGCAACCGAGAGGGGCTGCGGCGGCCGCAGTGCTGAGGTCAGGGCCCCGGGCGTGGGCACTGTGCTCCCCCTGCCCCCACCACCCCATCGCCCGTCTGCCCGCGGAGTCAGCTTCCCGGGACCCCCAGCTCTCCCAGACCCTGGCCCCCAGACAGAAGAAACACACACTCGCACACATCCACAGACACACACGCTTGGACTCAAGGTCCCGACCTCACAGACCACTCCGTGTTCCAGACGCAGGCAGGTTCTATCCCAGGTGCATACTCCCACAGAGGGCACGGACACAGGTCACATACAGGTAGATGTCCCTACAGACTCACAGTCACAGGNCCAGTCTCATAGCCTCAGGGGCCTGTGCCGGGAAGGCGGGGGGCTCCTGGTCCCTGACTCGCCAAGATCCTCTGCCTGAGAGCCGCTCCGAACCCCTCCCCTGTCCGACCCCCAGCCCCCCTTCCACCAGCAGCCCCAGGACTGGGGCTCAAGTCCCTGTTCCCCAGAGGCCCTCCCTGCACATAACTGTCCTTGCAGCCTGCCCCCCTGCACTGACCCCTGCTGTCCCTCTGCCCCCCCATCACCCCCC
>NW_027530010.1:355915-360179 GCF_008692635.1 Crocuta crocuta | reverse complement strand
CGTCCTTGGGGCATCAGTAGGAGCAGTGGGGGCCGCTCGGCAGGCAGCCCTGGTCTTCTGTCTTCAGCCTGGAGAGTGGCCAGAGCTTGGCCTCCCACCGCATCCTGGGAGGCACCTTGTGGGGCCTCTGGCCTTGTTTCGGAAGCCTGGGATCTGGGGGGTCTGGGGAGCCNCTACGGGCTGGAGTCTACTGTCCTTGGTCGATCAGCCCTAGAGCTGAGTCTCTGTTCTTTCGGCCTGGCTCCCTCCCCTCTCCCGTCCACCATGTCCCCTCCTCCCTGGGCCAGGACCTAGACACTGGACACAATGGGGTGGGTGGAGGAAAGGGGGCAGAGGCCAATGACAGAAGGGCGAAGTTAGGGATCAAGCCCGCCCCTTTCCCTGGCCTCCAGAATCCTCTGCCCTTAGACCCACCCCCTTTCTCTCTCTCCAGCTTCACTGAATGGCCCTCAAGTTCCAGGAAGTTGGGGCCTCTGCCCCAATAAGCCACCTCTGGGGACCCAATGCCCAAACAGCGGTGTCTAGGAGTCTGATTGGGGGCTCCAGGGAGGGGTGCAAGGCCCCTCGCTTCCGGCAGAGTGCTCCCCAGGGGCTGAGCCAGGGCCAAGCATGGGGGGCTCGCCCCATTAGTGTGGTCTCGCCCCTGCCCCTTCTGGTCGCCGTGTCACTTTCCAAAGCTGTTCTCCCTATTCTTGCCGGAACAGAGGGTTGAGGCCATCAGGGGCCAGGAGGCAGCCAGCCCGGCCTCCACCGCCCGCCCCGTTCTACAGCCATGAGGGGCTCGGGCTCCCTCTCCTTGCCCAGCTGACCATCGAAGCCGTGCAAAACCGGGGCTACCCTTCTGCCAAAGGACTCAGCAAGGGGCTTTGGGACTTGCTGTTTCTACAGGACCTCCCACCCCGAACTGCAGCCTCCCCCCAGAAAGCAGAGTTTCTGGCAGGGTGGGAGAGGGAGAGGGGAGGCTCTGCGAGGGGAGGAAGGAGGGAGAGGGGTGGGGGGTCAGGCTGGGGCAGAACTCAGCCCCAGAAGCTCAGCCAGTCTGGCCCTGGGACCCCTGCCCTCACTGTCTCCCTCCCCTCCGGCATCTGGCGTGGGCCTAGGCTGGTCCCCTCTCCTGCACGAGCCCCCCATCCACAGACTTCAAGGGCCAAGTAACCACGTCTTCCTCCCCTCCTCCCCTTTCTCCCGTCTTTCTGTTTGTCTATCAAGTAATCTCAACACCCAGCGTGGGCCTTGAACTCACAGCCCCGAGTGGGAGAGTCACAGCTCCACTGATGAGCGGGCCGGGGGCCCCTCCCCTTCTTCTGTTTAAGAATCCCTTGACTCGGGGCGCCTGGGGGCTCAGTCAGGTGAGCGTCCGGCTTCAGCTCAGGTCATGATCTCGCGGTTCGTGGGTTCGAGCCCCGCGTCGGGCTCTGTGCTGACTGCCAGCTCAGAGCCTGGAGCCTGTTTCAGAGTCTGTGACTCCCTCTCTCTCTGCCCCTCCCCTGCTCATGCTGTCTCTCTCTCAGAAATAAATAAAACATGAAAAAAAGAAATCGGTTGACTGAGAGGTGATCGCATGCGTGGCTCAGGGGCACAACCCACTCATCTACTTGAACTATTTTCTACCTGAGAAACATACCCATTAACATTCACGCCCCATCTGCACCCCTTGCCCCAGGCAACCGCCAGTCTACTTTCTGGTTCCTCCTATTCTGGAACCTTCTGGTAAACAGTGATACAGCCTGGTCCTGTGACTCGGGCTGCTCTCGCTCAGCCCAGTGTTTTCCAGGCTCCGGGACGGAGTACTGTGCACCAGCACTGCCCTCCGTTTCCTGGCTGAGCGTGAGTCCAGGGGGGGCCCACTGGCCCTGCCTGTCCAGTCACCGGAGGGCACCGGCGTGTCCCCTGTCTGGCTGCTGTGGACACTCGTGGGCACATGTCTGTGTGGAGACGTGTTTCCGCTTCTCCTGGGCGCGAACCTAGGGATGGAATTTCGGGGTCATAAAGTGACGCCGCATTTTGAGGAATTGACAAACCACTTTCCAAAGTGGCCGCAGCGCTGCAGCGAGTCACATGGGTCCCAGGCCCCTTTGGGGACCCGAGGGACCCTCCCTCCAACCCCACCGAGGAGGTCGCTCGCCTTCCCGCCCATGTGGGCGACTTCTGCACGGCTCGGGGCAGCAGCTCCGCCTTCAGGAAGAGCTGGCAGGACCGCCTGGCCCCAGACTGCCTCCTCCCGCCCCTCCCCTGCAGTCGCCCCTGGCCCAGCCCTGACGGCCCTGGGCTTTTCTGAGGCAACTTCCCTGGCATGTCCCCTAGCAGGTGGCCCTCCCCCTTCCTCAGGCCTCTCCTCTCAGCCAGGACCTCGGCCGCTCCGGGCCGTAGCCCGGCCTTCGTTTCTCAGCCTCGGCGTCTGCGGCCGGTGCAATAGCAGACCCTGAAGAGATCCGTGTCCTGATCCCCGGAACCGATGGATTCGTGAGGTGACGCGGCAAGGGCAAGTTCAGGTTGTAGGCGAAGTGAAAGGACGATCATCTGACCTAAAAGTGACCGATTCTCCTGGATGGTGCAGGTGGGCGCCGGTGACTGCCCGGGTCCTGAGGGGCGGGCGGGGCTGGCAGAGGCCCGAGGGCGACGCCTGAGGGCTGAGGGAAGTGAAAGTCCGAGTGATGCCGACCTGATGTGGCTTTGAAGGGCACGGAGAGCCAGAGAACCCCGGGGACTTCCAGGAACTGGAAAGGACCAGAACAGATCCTCCCCTGGAGCCTCCAGAAGGAACACAGCCCTGGTACCACCTCGACTTTAGCCCAGGAGACCTGTGTGTGACGTCCGTCCTACACAATAAACCTTTGTGGGAATTTGTTTCCGCAGCAGAGCCCGACGCGGGGCTCGAACCCACGAACCGTGGGATCATGACCTGAGCCGAAGTCGGACGCTCAACCGACTGA
This sequence comes from Crocuta crocuta, assembly GCF_008692635.1. Taxonomy (NCBI): domain Eukaryota; kingdom Metazoa; phylum Chordata; class Mammalia; order Carnivora; family Hyaenidae; genus Crocuta; species Crocuta crocuta. The sequence continues at coordinate 357,246 of NW_027530010.1, read as the reverse complement.
GCCACCCAGGTGCCTCCCAAAATTTTATTTTTAGTCTCTACACCCATCATGGGGTTTGCACTCAGGAACCCGAGGTCAAGTCATGTGTTCCGCTGGGCTAGCAGGTGCCCCTTGGTTGTGGTGGTTGTTGTTTTAACATTTATTTATTATTGAGAGACAGAGAGAGACAAAGCGTGAGCCGGGGAGGGGCAGAGAGGGGGGAGACACAGAATCCGAAGCAGCTCCAGGCTCTGTCAGCACAGAGCCCGACGCGGGGCCCGAACTCACAAACCGTGAGATCGTGACCTGAGCCGCAGCCGGACTGAGTCACGCAGGTGCCCCTCTGCCACATTTGTTAAGCTGGAGAGAGAAGCAGAGCCAAGCAGCCTTGACAGCCCAAGCCCAGCACTTCCTCAGGCCTGAGGGCCCCTCCGAGACCTCGCTGCCGCTGGCCAGCCCAGCCGCCTTCCCACAGGCCCCAGAGCTGCCCCGGAAAGTGCTGGGCTCCCAGTGCCGTGAGGGGAATGTCCCAACACTGGGAATTCCTTCCAGGGGTCTGTAGGGTCCAGTCCGGCCATTCCCACTACTGCCCGGGGACTCACATCTCCCTGGGCTTCACCAACCCCTGGGGCTTCGCAGGCTCTGTTCCCTCTGCTGGGCGCGTCTCACCTGCTCTTCCTTTTTGCTTTGCTGAAGCGTATTCAACCTTATTTATTTATTTATTTATTTAGTTATCGATATTTCTTGAGAGAGAGAGAGAATGAGCAGGGGAGGGGCAGAGAGGGGGGGAGACACAGAATCCGAAACAGGCTCCAGGCTCTGACCTGTCAGCACAGAGCCCGACGCAGGGGCTCAAACAGACAAACCATGAGATCATGACCTGAGCCGAAGTCGGACTCTCAAACGACCAAGCCACCCAGGTGCGCCTCGCCAATAAAGGTAATAATTTCTTTTTTTTAATTCTATTTTTTCGAAGTAAACTCTACCCCAACGTGGAGCTTGGACTCACAGACCTGAGATCGAGAGTCTGATGCTTCTGACCGAGCCAGCCAGTCTGTGAAGGATCTAATGGAAATCACACCACATTCCCAACCCCCTGCCATATATGATGGGTTCTTTGTTTTCCAGTCGAATTACCCATAGTCTGGCTCTGTTTGATTTCTTTGGCGTCATTGACTATATTCCTCTGTAAGTGAATGTTAACCCTAGACGCTGATTAGATTCAGTCTCCACTTTTAGGGAAGAAAGTGAACAGGTGGCGCTGTGTGTGACATCCTGCATCTCTTCAGGAGGTTTGCGATGCTTGGTGGTCCCACTTCTAGTGATCCTGAGATTGACTAGGAGCCTCACAT
>NW_027530010.1:354814-355890 GCF_008692635.1 Crocuta crocuta | reverse complement strand
TTCTGCCCTGACTCAGTTATTTTGTTGGGAGTTGCAAGATGATTTTCCAATTCTATCATTCCTTCCTCATTTATTTATTTTTATTTTAGAGAGAGAGTGGAGGAGAGTGTGCGCGCGAGTGGGGGAAGGGCAAGGAGGGAGAGAGATGCTTAAGCAGGCTCCTTGCTTACACACTAACAGTCGCAGCAGCAGCAGGAGGAGGGAGAGGGGCTCTGTCCCAAGACCCCGGCGTTATGGCCTGAGCTGAACTCAAGAGAGTGATGTTCAGTTCGCTGAGCCACCCAGGCGCCCCCCTTTCTCATTTATTAACTGGAACTTCTTTGTGAAGAAGACCTTTCCGTCGCCAACAGTAACAATTTGGTAACTCTGAGATACAAGCCACACAGGAAAGAGTCACACAGAATTCTCACGGGACAAATGCCTAGTTAGTTGCCAGTTTTCACAGTGAGTTGTATCCAATGTGTTTCTCTCTCCCTTTATCCACCTCACACCGTTTCCTGTCAGTCTGAAGGGATACATTTTGGATATTCAAGGTTTCAAGTGCATTCAGTCGTCTTTGTGGCATTCAGATTGCCCTGTCATAGACCACGGTGGGAGCTCTGTGCCCTTTGGCTGTTCTCTTGTTCTCTGATACCTTTGCTTCCCAGCACAAGACGCGCCAAGGCCCGTTCTGGGCATTTCCTGCCCCAGCCTGGACTCCGCCTTTCCCACCAGGAGCCGAGCGCCAGGTCTTGTAGCTGTCGGATTGTGCATTGTCCGTTTTCAGTGACGTTACAAGATTTTTACTTCACTTATTTTATTTTACACTCACATTTTTTCCCTCTTGCTCTGGAAACAGTGAGTCCTAGTATGTGTATTATTATATGATATGCCATAAAATAGTTCTAAATAGTAACACCAATACTACTATTAACTAGTACACTACCACATGAAATGTAACACATCTTTATAACTTTATCCTTAGGAAAAAATTAACTCTTGCAATATTATCCCTGTACAAAAAAATAAACTGTACTTCACCAAAATTTAAAACCTTTGTGTTTTAAAGGACAGTATCAAGGAAGCAAAAAAAAAAA
>NW_027530010.1:351379-354691 GCF_008692635.1 Crocuta crocuta | reverse complement strand
AAAAAAAAAAAAAAAAAAAAAAAAAAAAAAAATCCACACAATGAGATAAAATATTTGCAAATTGTATATCTGACAGGAAACTTGAGTCCAAAACATATACCAAAACATATCACAATTTATTTACTTATTTTTAAAAAATTTTTTTAAATGTTTTTTAATGTTTTATTCATTTTTAAGAGAGAGAGAGAGAGAGACAGCATGAGCAGAGGAGGGCCAGAGACAGAGATACAGAATCCAAAGACAGGCCCCAGGATCTGAGCTAGCTGTCAGCATAGAGCCCAACGCGGGCCTCGAACCCACGAACCGTGAGATCATGCCCTGATCCGAAGTTGGACGCTTAACCAACTGAGCCACCAAGGCGCCCCAACACATCACAACTTAAAAAGAAAATAAACAGCTCAGTTATAAAATAAGGAAAGACTTTGAATAGGCATTTCTTGATAGAAAATATACAAACAGTATGCATGTGAAAAGAGGCTCACCAACGACAGCCGTCAGGGAAGTGCAAATCAAAACCACAGTAAGCACATCACACGTATTAGGATTGCTAGAGTCAAAAGACAAAATAATAACAAGCGTTATGAGGAAGGAGAAAAACTGAAACCCTCAGACATCACTGGTGGGAATGAAAATGGTGCAGCCACTGTGGAAAAGTTTGGGGGTTCCTCACAAAGTGAAACATAGAGTTTCTATGAGACCCAGCAATACCATTCAAAATACACACAAGAGAATTGAAAATACAAGTGCACTCAAAAACTTGTACACAAATGCTTAGTGTTACGCAAATAGCTTAGAAATCGGAGCTGTCCAAATTGCATAAACTGATGAATGGATAAACAAATTGTGTGTGTTTGTGTGTAGCTTATTTATTTTGAGAGAGAGACAGAGAGAGAGCACACATGAATGTGAGCGGGGTTGTGGGCAGAGAGAGAGAGGGAGAGAGAGAATCCCAAGCAGGTTCCACGCTGTCAGCACAGAGCCTGACTCAGGGCTCAATCTCACGAACCAACAGATCATGACCTCAGCTGGAATCAAGAGTCAGTCACTTAACTGAGCCACTCAGATACTCCTTTTTAAACTGGGAGATTTTTTTTCTTTCCAAGTTTTTATTTAAATCCCAGTTAGTTAACATACAGCGTAAAATTAGTTTCAGTTGTAGTTTGAAAAAAAATTTTTTTTGAGTTGGTTTATCTATCCATCTATTTATTTATTCATTTATAATCTCTACACCTAACGGGAGGCTCAAGCCCGAGAATAAGAGTTGCATGCTGTGTTGAATGATCCAGTCAGGTGACCCCCAGATGTGGAATTTAGTGATCATCACTTACATACAACTCCTGGTGCTCGTCACAAGTGCCCTTCTTAATACTCGTCACCCATCATACATCCAGTAGACTATTAATTGGCCATAAAAAAGGATTAAGTACTGATAGATACCACAATGGCCATGAGCCGCAAAAAACTTATGCTAAGTCAAAGTCACCATACACAAAAGGTCACATATTGTTTGATTCCATTTATATGAAATATCCAGAATAGGTAAATCTACAGAGACAGAATGCAGATTGGTGGTTGCGGAGGGTTGAGGGGCAGGTAGTACTAGAAACTGCTTCATGGATGAGGGCTTCCGTTGTGCAATAATGGAAGGGACGGTGGTGCACAGCACTGCGAATGTACTAAATGTCACTGCATTGTTCACCTCAAAATGGCTCATTTTATGTTATGTGAATTTTACCTCAATAAATGATTAAATTATTTAAAAAGTAGTAACGAGGGGCGCCTGGGTGGCTTAGTCGGTTAAGCGCCCGACTTTCGCTTAGGTCATGATCTCACGGTTCGTGGGTTCGAGCCCCGCATCGGGCTCTGTGCTGACGGCCAGCTCAGGGCCTGGAGCCTGTTTCAGAGTCTGTGTCTCCCTCTCTCTCTGACCCTTCCCTGCTCACGCTCGCTCGCTCTCTCTCTCGCCTAGAAATAAATAAAACATTTTAAAAAAAATTCAAAATGCAAAATAAATAAATAAATAAAAAGTAGTAATGAAGGGCACTTGGGTGGCTCAGTCGGTTAAGCGTCCGCATCCGGCTTTGGCTCAGGTCATGATCCCACAGTTTTGGGTTCAAGCCCCCCTTCCGGCTGCTGTCAGCGTGGAGCCCCCTTCACACCCTCTGCCTCTCTGTGCCCCTCCCCTGCTCCAGCTCTGTCTCTCTCAAAAATAAACATTCTTTAAAGGCAATAAAGTATCAATACATGCTACAGCATGGATGAAGTTTGAGCACTTTATGCCAAGTGGAAGAAGCCACGTGAAAAAAGGCCACATACTGTGTGAGTGCACTAATATGGTGTCTGAAGAGGCAAATCCAGAGACACAAAGTATTTTCGTGGCTGCAAGGGACCGGGGTGAGAGAAATGGAGAGAGACTGCCAATGAGATTTCTTTCGGGGGTGATGAAAATGTTCTAAATTATCTAAATTATCTGTCATGGCTGCTCAAATTTATGAATATAGTAAAAAACCCTGAACTTCACACTTGAAAAAGGTGAATTTCATGGCATGTGAATTGTATCTTAACTAAAATGTTCTCCTCATAGAGCGCTAACTGCCGGTTACCCGAGGGGAGCGGCGCGAAGGGGCGCACCTGCGAGCAGCGGCTGATGCCTGCAAGCGGTGACGCCTGCCTTGTACACCTGAAACTGAGGTTACACTCATTGTGTAACTAACTGGAATTAAAGCAAAAAAAATTTAATGCGGCAGATAATAAAGACAATTTATCTATTAGAAACAACTTCTCCCAGTCCTGCCCCCTGGAGGCCGAAAGACGCGAACTGAAGGTACACTCGCCGTCTCACGCGGAGCGCAGGCGCCGCTCTCCGTCCGAAGGCGCGGAGCGCTCGCCCCNCTTCCGGCCACCCTCGGCCGGGTGGTGGGAGGCTGCCCTGCCCCGGGAGCTCGGCGCCGACGTTCGCGGGGAGGGGCGCCCCGAAACCAGCGCCGCCTGGTGAGCCTCCTGCCAGGTGCGCCCCGCTGCCGACGTGGTGCCGGGGTCCCAGGAGTAGGTCTTGGGCCGTCGGGCCTCGCGGTCTGTCAGGACGGCTCGCCTTGCCTCCGTGGACCCCGGGATCCCACGTAGTCTTCCCGCGTCGTGAAATCTTGAGTCTCTTCGGTCACGTGAATGCAGAGTCCATGGTGATCCCGCTGGTTGTACAACCCCAGGGACCGCGGTTTGCCGCCGCCTGGCCAGTGCCGGGCCTGCCTTCGTGGGACCGCGGCCGGGGCCCCGGGCACCTGGGCGCACAGCCGGGCCAGCGCTGGAGCCGGG
>NW_027530010.1:349352-351227 GCF_008692635.1 Crocuta crocuta | reverse complement strand
GGGGGCTGAGGCTCCGCCCCCGCCGCCCTCCCCTCCTGCAGCTCAGAGAGGGAAATACTGGAGGATTAGCTCAGTTCCCTTTTACACACTTGTAATCCCATTTCATTTTATTTTAATGGATTTTTTAAGGAAAACCAAATTCTTTTAAGATTTATTTTCAGTTGTGCTAAGTGGGAAACCTCTTTTGGATCTAAAGCGGGGCTTTTCGCAGCTGTCACTTTCTACTACCAGTGATCACCTTTGTACTGAGGCTGCATGTTGAAGACAAATGCCAGCCCCGCTCGCCTGTTGTGAGCCTCGGAGCAGAACTCCCCTCCAGCGGTCTTTGCTAAAGTGCTTTGGCTCGAGAGCATGCACCCCCACTGACATGTGACACTCGGTGTTTGTGGGACTGCAGAGTGAGGGTTGGGGACAGGACTCAGACCGGCTACTGTGCGTTGGCAATATTGCCTGGCTCGTACGTAATTTAAAATTTGCTAGTAGCCACATTTACAAAAGTAAAAATAAAGAAGTTAAATTGATTTTTATAGTTTATTTAACCCAATACATCCAACAGTACTATTTCAACATATAAGCAATATAAAATGTAATAAAAATGCGGGTTTTTTTAGTGCTAAGTCTTTGAAACCTGGTGTGTATCTTATACCTATATCACATCTCAGAGCAGCCTCATTCAAGCCCTCAGTAGACACTTGTGGCTGGCGGCCACCATGTTGGACAGCGCAGATTTAGGCCAAATGAAACAGGGTTGGGGGGGGATGTGTGGGATTCCATGGTGGAGACAGCTGCTTAGCTCATCGTCCTGGAAACGGGCTGAGTTAAGGGTCTTAAAGGGAGTAGCTGCAGGAATGCTCCCCCCCCCTCCCCTCAGCCAAAAGACACCCCTGCCCACTCCCCATGCCCCCACCCCAGGCATACACTAACTGTTGCACTCTTTCTGGGTTGAATTACAGGTGAGCAGAATGAGCTAAATTCGTCGATTATTGGTCGGTGCAAGAAGTCACCCATACCTGAGTGTGCACCTCAATTAGTCTGTTGGTGATGCTGAACTGGGTTTGCTGGTAGAGGGTGGGGGTACATTTTGGAACAGGAATTAGCTGAGGTTGTTGGCGAGGCCCATCCCCTGACCTCTCATGTTAGGAAGAGGAGTTGGAACATGAAAGATAATCGAAGGGAAAGTAGCAGAAAGACCCGAGGACCCACAACTCAAACCAGGGGGCTTTATTTTTTATTTATTTTAAAGTAAATTTTACACACAGTGCAGGGCTTGAACGCACAGCCCCGAGATCAAAAGTTGCACACTCTACCTACCGACTGAGCCAGCCGGGGGCGAGGGGTGGGGGGCTGACAGGTGGGACTTTAGTTCTAGTAGAAGTGCGAGTCCCATCATTTCACGTTTTTAATCATGAACTTTTTTGATGCTTCATTTGGGGGCCTTTCTCCTTTCGCTTCCCTAAGTGCTCCTGCCGCCGCACGCGCACATGCGCTCCGAGCGCTGCTCCAAGGCTTCCGAGGGGCCCCAGCCCGGGCCGCTCCTTCTAGGAGCATTCGGCTGAGATGGGACAAAATTAGACACCCCTGAGCTAGGGCGCTGAGTGCCCCGCCGTCCCCATCACTGACTGGCCTTAGCAGAGTGTGAGGGAAGCGAAGTGTCCAGAGCATCCTTTTCCACCAAATCAAACCTGTTTTCCCTGGTTGACTCTTCAGCCCAGCCGCACCTGTGCTGGGAGGGGGGGGTTCTCTGCGCACCCCTGCCGTTCGGCTCCCCCCACCCCCAGATGGGAGTGCAGCTGGAAGGCACAGCACGGGCCATCAGCCACCAGGGGCTCTCCGAGGACAAAGATCATGTGGGGTCGCCTGAGAGGAAAACGCCCA
>NW_027530010.1:348217-349318 GCF_008692635.1 Crocuta crocuta | reverse complement strand
CGCGCTCGGTGCCAGGGGAAACCGTCAGGGCGAAAAGCAGTTCCACCGACAGGGAAGACGGACGCCACAGATCAGAGGTTGGCCCTGGCGCCATTTATTACAAAACAAGGATTACAAACCTGGTATAAAAAAAGACCCGGGGGAACCCCGCGCGCCTACGACGCCCCCACCCCACAAAGTCGCTCCCTCGGGCACCTCGGCAGGGAGGGCGGGCTCTCAGATGCGAAGGTCCCCAGCCAGGAGGGCACTGTAGCGGGCAGGTGTGAGGGGCAGGTAGGCGCCCCCAGCCCGGTCCAGAACGTAGAGGGGGTCAGGCAGCGCACTCGGGTCAAAACCCTCCTTTGTCATCCGAACCTTCTGCTGCTTGAAGGTTTCCGTGGTGGCCAGGGACTCCTGGGAGGGGGTCAGAAGGAACTGAAGGGGGAGGAACTTGGCCTGAATTCCGTCAAGGGGTGGGTCCAGGGAGACGGGGGATGAGGTCAGAGTTTGGGGTGGGGGGTGACAGGGAAGAGGAGCACAGCCCGCAGGGGGCACGAAGGAGGGGCCACGGTGCGCGTGCGGGAAGGAGCTGTTCTCTCCCTCAGGGGCCGTGTTGCACGAGAGCCCGCGTGCGGCTTGGGGCCGCGACCGCCGCGGGTGCAGGGCCTGGAGGCTGGAGCAGAAGCGGCCGGTTACCTGGAGCCTTAGGAAGCGAGGCCACGCGTAAGGCGGCAGGTTCTCAGAAACGTGGCAGTAGAGCTGCGCAAGGTCCAGGGAGTGGGGGGGACGCAGAACGAGGGCCGCCATCCCAGCCCGGCCTTCGTGCCCTGGCGGCGTTGGGGGAACGGCCGTCGCCGTGAGTCGCCCTCAGGCTTCGCGTTCCCTGTGCCCAGGTAATGCCAGGCAGGGTGGCGGGCTGGCCGCCCCCCGCCCCCCGCGTTCCGGTACCTGGCACAGTGACTCCATAGACGTTCACCTCCTGCAGAAAATCCAGGGACTCCAAGGCCTCCGCGACCTCGGTCGTGGACACGTTCTCCCCTTTCCACCTACAGGAGGGCAGAGCTTCAGAGCCTGGGGGCCGGGCGGGCGCGGGCGAGGTGGGGGGTGGGCGGGGCCTGGCCG
>NW_027530010.1:337333-348116 GCF_008692635.1 Crocuta crocuta | reverse complement strand
AGCGGGCCTGAGAGGAGGGCTCGGGGGAGGGGCTGGGTTTGGGGGGCTGCGTCACGGAGGTCAGATGTCCAGGACGGGAGCCAGTCACGGACAGATACCGGAAGGTGTCTCCGGTCCGGTCATGGAAGCGAAGGAAGCCCTGGTCGTCGCAGACCAGCAGGTCTCCAGTGTTGAAGAAAACATCTCCAGGCCGGAAGACGTCCTTCAGCAGCTTCCCCCGGCCCAGCTCGGGCCCCCCAGCGTAGCCCAGGAAGGGGGACTGTGGGCTCACCGGGGCCACCAGCAGCCCGGGCTCACCTGCAGAGGCACTGGGGTCAGGGGGAGCTGTGCACCTCGCCCAGAGCTTCCTGGCCCCTCACCCGCTCTCCGATTCCAACCTTTCGCCAGCCTCACCCCCACCGGAGCACCAACCTGGAGATGCGGCCACACAGTGCCCCCGGGTGTCCCGCATCGGCTCCCCTGTGGTGACATCATAGCGAATCAAAGAGAAAGGGAAGACATGCTGGGGGAAGGGAGCCCCCGGCACCGGGTCATTTCAGTTGCAGGAGCCTCTCCCTGCCAGCCCCGCCCTCCACGCCTCCACCCCTCCGCGGGTCTCCAGCTCCTTCCCAGCCCCCTTACCTTGTAGACCCAGGAAGCTCGCCCCACGGCACCCGGCTGTCCCGTGTAGTTGAAAGTCGCAACGTTGCCCTCCGTTAGGCCATACGTCTCCAGCACCTGCACCGGCCCGAAGCGCCGCACAAAACGCTCCCAGGTGTCCGGGCGCAGCCCGCTGCCCACCACCAGTCGGACCTTATGTCCCCGTTCTGCCTGGCACTGAGATGAGGGGGCATGGGCACCAGGTTCAACAGCAAGATGCCAGCTCCCGAAAGTGAAGCCCCCACATCCCAGGGCCTTCTCCCCACCCTGCCTGCCGTTCTCGTCCTGCCCCGTCTCCCTGCCCTGCGGTGGCAGCTCTGCCCAGGACGTGCCCACGCACCGGGGGCTGGTTGACAAGGTATCGGCATAACTCCCCGATGTACTGGAACACGGTCACCCCGTGCTGCTGGCAGTCGTCCCAGAAATGGCCAGCTGAGAACTTGGACTTGAGCACCACTGTGGCCCCTGCCAGAAGCGGGGAGGGAAGGGGGAAGGAAGGGAGACTGAGGGCTGTGGGGGGAAGACCTGACCCCGTCCCTCCCTTCGCTGCAGTGTCATTCTGACGCCCCCTTCGCGGCTTTCACTGCAGCGTCTGTCATTCTGGGAAGGCCCTGCTGGGACCGTCAACTGCAGGCCGAGGTGGCCCTCTTGCTTTCTCTCCAGTGTCTTAGAGGTTAACGCCCTTTCCCTACTTCCTGTCCCCAAACGGTGCATCGTATATGCCCGGCCCCCAGGTCCCAACCTTCTTCTCCATTTGCTTCCCCCCAACCCCGGGCTGCCACGCACGCCCTCCCCGCCCGCGCGTGGAGTCTGGAGGCCCCCCCAGCTGCGCAGCCTCTAGGCTGAGCGGGTGGCGCTTCTCGCTGTAGCAGGAGTTCTTGGAGAGGAGACCTCTGCCTCCCCCTCCTCGGGAAGCATCCCCGGGTGAGCGTACCACCGGATGTCCTTAATAAATGTTTGCTAGGAAACAAGTTTGCTGGAGGACTAAAGCGGGTGGGGAGGGTCGAGGCGGGCGGGGGAGAGACTGACCAATGCCCAGGCAGCCCACAATGCCCAACAGGGAGCCAGACATGTGGTAGAGCGGGAGGGCAAGGTAGATGACATCCTCAGGGTGGACGCCGCACAGCTGGTGGAATCCCTGGCATTGCAGGAGCTTCAGGTGGCTAATCCGCGCCGCCTTGGGGAGGCCTGTGGGTGGGAGGGGAGGGCGTGTCGGAGCTCCTGGCCCTGCCTCCCTCTGCCCCTGCTGCGTTTCCATAGAAAAAGCCAAGGCTGAAGATGCCAAGCTGTCCTGGACATGGCGGGAAGCTCTGGGAGGTGGAGAAGTGAGGAAGAGCGGCAGAAATGAATAGTCTGGTTGGGATCAGCCCTGGTCGGAGGCGGAGGAGCGGCCTAGGAGCGGAGACTACGGCTCCGGCCCCCAGTGCTTTGCCTTCCTCNGGCTTCCAGTGCTCACCCGTGGTGCCAGAGGTGAAGATGTACAGGCACGTGTCCATTACGTTCTGGGGGGCAGACAGGTACCCCGGCACAGGCTCATCGGCTTCAGCCGAGGCCTCGGCCAGCACATCGCTGATTCCGGCAAGACGGGCTCCGGGGCCTGCAGCCCAAAGGCGGAGCCCCATGGCGCTCAGGGCNCCCCCGCTCGGCCCCGCCGCTCCCTTCCGAAAACTAGGGCCGCTCGCTTTTGCGCTGCGAGCTCTCCTTCCCGGGAGCGCGCGTGCGCAGGCACACGCCCCTTTCCCACCCGCTCGCCCCCCTCCCCCGCAAAAGCGCGGAGCCGAGGCCAGGAGAGCGTGGGGGGCGGCCCCGGGCTCCCCGCCCTCCCCAGCGTCGCGGCCCGCCCTGCGCGCGCTCGCTCCCCGATAGCCGGGAACCCACACCCTCCCGGGGCCGGGTTTTCTCGCCCAGGGCGGCTCGGGCATCTGGCCGGCCGGCGGAGTCCCGGCCCGAGGACGCCCCCGGCTCTCCCCAGACACTCCGAGGAACTTGGGCCCCCGGGCCCGACGCGCCCTCCCCCGGCGCCAGCAGCTGCGCCTGGGGAAGGCTGGGGGCCCGGGAGGCCCGCGCCCTGGAGGGACGACGGCGGAGGCCCCTCCCTTCGGGCGAGGGCGCCAACAACGCGGGGCCGGCGAATGCTTTCCATCCTGGGTTTAACTGGGGAGGAGGAAACGGGAAGGAGAGAGGGGGTGGGGGTGGGGGTGGGAGAGGAGACTGGATTCTGTAAAGGACCAATTTGAAGGCGGGGTCTGTCCGCCACCCAGACGTCCCTCGTCCCGCCTCAGTCGGCCTCCAGGCCAGCCGAGGGGCTCTCTTCTGCGGGGGACGCGAGGGGGGGCGAGCGGGCCGACCGCGGAACACAGAGGGTCCCTTCTCGCTGGGATCTGAGCACCGCCCCCAGGTGCACGTCTGTCCTTCAGAATCCGAGTTGGGCAGCCTCCCGCTGAAGCAGCCTCCGGTACTGGGTACCGCGTGGACCTACTCGGCGGGACAGAGAACTTCCGCCGAGAAGAGGGGAGCAGGGAGATGGCGCCCGGACAGGTTAGGGCCTGGCCCTCGGCCCTTGTCAGCAGGGAGGCTAGGCAGGTGGGGGCGCTGCAGCCAAAGCCCCCCTCCCTGCAGACAAGGCTGGGCAGGAAGCCGGGGCCTTTCAGGGCCACAAAGGAGGCGCCGGCCCCCGTAGGTGGCTCCAGGGTGGGCAGGCAGGGGCAGCGAAGGCACAAATGAGGTTCTGGCTTGTTTTATTGTCATTTAAAAACTTTTAAAACGCGATTATCTCTGCCAAAACAAAACAAAACAAAACCGAGCCAAGGAGATAGGACTATTTGACGTTCTGCGGCCACGGCTCCCTCTGGGAGTCCAGGGCTCCGGCCCAGCCTGGAGTGCCGACGCCAGGCCAACACCAGCGTGCAGGCCCATGGGTGTGCCCCCCCCCCGCCCCCGGGTCCCTGCCCGAGCCGCGGCACCTGCCCCATGTTGCCAGCCGGCAGGTGGACCACGACGTCACTGATGAAATGCCCGCTGCACGCAGGACAGAGGGCAACCAACGAAATGGCCGTTCGGAGCAAATCAGGGCCTGACGGGTGACGCGGGAAGGGGCATCCGCACCGTCTCCACTCCCATGCCTGGCCTCGCTGGCCAGCAGCCCCAGTAGCCATTTCTCTTCTCTTTGGGAGGCTGGGGAGGGGCAGGGTCGGAGGACCCGCGAGGGCCAGCTTTCCCGCAGCCTCTGGCTTCCGTGGGAGGGGAGTGGGGAGGAGCAGCAGTGCGGTGGGGCCGGGCCTCCCCCGAGAGAGGAGGGGCAGGAGCAGGGGCTGCGGGGCAGCTTCTCAGGCTGAGCCACAGGAGGCAGCGCATCCTCCCCGGCAGGCAGGCGAGCTCTGGGCTGGGGGAGAGAGGGCTCCCCACGGTCTCCCCAGCCCTTATTAACCTTTGATTCACCGAGGAGGGGAGGGCAGTCCAACCAGGGCGGGACGGGGAACACGGGGCCTCAGTCACTGTCAGACCCCACTGCAGAGGACCCTTTCCGTTTCCGCTTGGTGGGCTTCGGTTTTGTGTCTTCTTCCTCCTGGAAGAGATTTCGGGAGTGGGGGGTGTCACTAGCCTGGGCAGCTGCTGGCCCCACACCCGCTCCCACTGCTGCTCTGCGCGGTGGCGGCGGCGGGGGCGCTCACGGAGGCACTGCTGGAGCCGGACTCCTCCTCGGCGTTGGGCGGCTGGGCGGCGTTCTTGCGACTCCGCGGGCTGGACAGAGCTGCTTTCCTCCGGCTCTTGGGCGGCTTGGTGGACGAGTCCTCGTACTCCTCAGCCAGGGAGAAGAGATCGCTGAACCTGAGCGCGAGAAGGCGGAGCCCTGGAGCACACCCCTGCCTGCCTCCTCCGGCCCCTGGCGGTCACGGGCCTCACTCCCAGCAGGCGTCCGCCCCGGGGCCTCCCACCTTCCCAAGGCCGAAAGCGGGAGCCTTACTTCATCTTGTGCGCCTCGTCACAGCTCGCCTGCACGTGCTGCAGGGCCTGCAGAATCGGGGTCTGGCTAAAAACTAGAGGGGGGGGGCGGGGAAGAAGGGGCAGTGAGAGGCGCAGGCGCCCCTCCAGCTCTCGGGGCCGCCCCCACCCGCCCGGGCCGCCCTGGGCCGGGGGTCTGGGATGCGTACAGTTCTGCTTGGTGTTGGTCAGGTTGAGACGAAGGTTGTCTAAGTGCTCCAGGATCTGCTCCAGGGTCAGCTGCGCCAGCTTGCTGCTGGAGCTCCTCAGGCTGCAGGAGGCGCACAGCCCGAGTCTGAGCTCGAGGGGAGGGCTCGAGGAGCGTGGGGACCCCCCCACCCCCACCAGGGGCAGCCCCTGTGGGGAAGGGTGGAGTAGAGCAGGGGCCAGCCGCAGGGCACTAGGCAAAGAGGGGAAAGGGCCACCCCGGACACCATGCAGCTTTGGGCCACTAGATGTCACCCCCCGACCAGCGGACGAGGGCCCAAGTCCCACCTCTGCCTCTTGCGAGGGAGGCTGTTGTTCTTGATGAGCAGGGACTTGATGTGCTCAGCAAGCAGCTCGTCGTGCTTCATGCACCAGTGCCGCAGGATGCTGGTGGTGAACTGGTCGTCGGGATGGCACGGCCTGCTCAGCACCATCTTCACCATCTCCTCGCTGGGCCTGGGGGCGTGAGGGAGGGCCCTCAGGAACCCCTGCTCTCTCCCACCTACTTATTTCCCAAACCTCAGCCATCGACGCCCCACCCGAGTCTGCAGCTTCCTGCTCTCACACCCTCTCCCTCTTCTCTCTGGGCCCAGGAAAGCTGGTTTCACGGCCGGGACACAGAACCGATTCTTCGGGTTCCGTGGTGGTAGCTGGCACGTGCTGGGGAAGTGGCTCACCGAATCTCCCCCACCTTGCCCAGAACAGTCAGGAAGTGGGCCAGGGAGGCGCAGTGTCCAGCCCGAGGAGGCGCTGGGGAGGGACTGGCAGGCCACAGCCCCCAACCTGCCCACTTCCCGAAGGACACACAGCTGTACCGCCTCTGATGTCTCAGGTGAGAGTAAACAAGGTGGAAGGCAGGAAAGAGGTAGGAAGGAGACAATAGCCAGCTGCTGGGAAAGCGCCAGCGCTGGAGGGCAGAGGGGCCTCCTCCATGTTAGCCCTGTGGCCTCAGGAGACGGGGGGTGGGGAGCAGGAAACAGGGATGTCCGGTCCCCACCCCACCCCCTCCTCCCAGGGCAGCTCCTGGTGGGCAGGGGTGCGAAGCTGAGAGGAAGCCAAGCCCGGATCCCAGGGGAGCTGCCTGTTGGTAAATCATGGTGGGGGAAGGGCACAACAGCAGATGTGCACAACAGGAGGGAGTGTGGCCAGCCTCCTGAAGGGGGACAGGAGCCCTTCTCAGGGGGCTTATCTTTTGGAGCACGATCACTGGGAGCTCAAGTCCCTGCACGTAGAACTTACTTCTCTCTTCGGAGCTGAAGCAACAGGCAAGACAGGGCCTCTGGGTGCTCTGTAAGGGGTCGGGGGGATGGGCAGGTAGAAGCTGTTGAGAGGGCAGAATTCCGGGGGGAATCCTAGCACGTCTCCCGTCCCCCAATCCACAGCCACTCGAAGCAGCAAGCACGCTCTTCCAGGGGAGGACAACCCGCCGCTGCTCCTGAGCCCCTGCTCCTGCCTGGCGCGGCGTGGCCGGCCTGCAGCACGTCTCCGAAGAGCGGGGGTGGCTGACGGGCACTTCAGCACTCTGCCTCCTCCGGGAGGGGCAGCAGTGGGGCCTCGGCCTTGCCCTGTCCCTCCCCCTATTCTCGCTGCCTGCGACCGTACTCACCTTTGTACTTGAGGTGCTGCAGGATGGGGATGATGGTCTCCAAGGGGATGTTGTGGGCCAGGAAGAGCTGCCACGCACAGTACTGCTCAAAGGTCTCCCAGTCCAGGCTCTGGACTGCAGGGGACAGAGAAGCGGTGCGTTCTCTCTCTCTCTCTCACACACACACACACACACACACACGGACTACCAGCATCCCAAGCAGGGCTGGCACACAGGTGGGGACAGTGACCGACACTACAGACCCTCTCCCTTTCCACACAAAGGGTTATTTCCGAAGAGTTCGTGTCGCTTCTGTATTCCCACAGCCTAAGCAAGAAACAGATCCAGAGACACTGCCCAGGCCCACACCGCAGGGCACAGCGGTGGCCTATCCCATTTGCAGCCCCATAGCCAGCTCCGCTATCCCTAGAAAATACCCAGGGATGCCACTCCTTTCTCCCCCAGGTGTCTGAAGGGGTCTGCTCACTTACTGAGTATGTTGAGGACGGAGTCCTTTCGAAACATAACCAGGTTTCCCATCATCACATGGCAGACCAGCTCCTGGAGCTAAGGAGGGGGAGGAAGAAGGCAAAACCCATTGGTTCTAAAAGAGGCAAAGCAGCTAGTATGGAAGGAGGGGCAGGAGGGGGCACAGGGGGAAAAGCCAGAGGAAATGAGAATCTAGTTTAAAGGGCTGGGGAGGAAATGATGGATGCTGGATGCCTGAAGGGTCAAGGGGCTGGTGAAGAGCACCAGGCCTGTTTGGGGGCAAAACAGGTTTTAAAAAAACACAAAAAAACAAAAACCATTAAAGTGGTTTCCATGCCGTGCCAGCAGAGGGAGAAGCCAACTTGTCTACCTGGCCCAAGTCTGCCAGGTCCCATCCCCGTCCTGTGCCTGAGGAGGGGTGAAGGGCCGTGGGAGGCTCTGCTCTGGGACAGAAGTATGGGCAGGAGAAAAGCCAAGAAAGAACAGCTTCTCTGTCATAAATGGGGCACAGGAGTGGCCCCGAGGAACAGAAATGGACCCCAGTTCAGTAGGAGAATGCATTAGCAAAGCTGGTCTCCTGGGGGCCCTGTGCACAGTGGAAAGGTCAATGGCCTGATCATTTTCATCCTGAGCCAAGGGAAGGCCAGTTGAGAGCTAAAACAAAACACCCCACCCACCACCACCACCACCTCCTCCTTGCTTTCCTTGCGGAACTGGAGGGCCCAGATAACGCAGAGAATGAGCCCAGCCTGCCTCCCAGGGGATCCACTTCCCTTCCAGCCCCCAGGCCTGAGGCCACACAGGCGCAGTGAGGTCCTGGCCCCCCTCAGCCGGCTTTTCCCTTGATGAGAGCTCCTCGTGCACCTGTGCAGAGTCAATAACAGCCACGATCATGTTCAGCAGCTCGCCGCTCCGCAAGGTCTCATCTGGAAACTGGCCAGAAAATGACAGAAGCTGGAGTAGGGGTCCAGGGTGCCCCCTCGGCTTGCACCTCCTAACTCAACCCTCTTCCTTCTGGCACGCTCAGGGGACGGCAGGGCTGGGCAGGTGTGGGGCCCTAATAACGCAAGTCCCTAAACAAAGATCTGACAGTTGTGAAGCCGGGACTCTAATCTTTCAATAACTGAGATTTGTTCTCTTTGTGTCCACACTGCGAGGAGGGTGTGTGTGTCAGGAAAGGAACTGGGAGCGGTCTAGAGATGGAAGTAGAATCAAGGATTGGACGTGATGGGGAGTGCCGTGCGGCAGCGGTAGCAAAATAAGGCTTTGTGTCTCTGGCAATAAAAGTAAATCCAGTCCATATAAACCCTCAGGCAAAGAAGAGAAGGTGCAGAGTGTTTAGGGTGCATGCGGGGCAGGCAGGTTCTCTCCTGGGAGNCTCTGGGGAGATCGCAGTTCCTCCTATTATGCTCACACCCTATGCCCTGATGTCCCTGTTCCTGGGGACTTTCACCAAGAGGAGGAAGGGGTGGTGCCTCCTCTGGTGTCCCAGTCCCTAGAGAAGATGGAGAGTGAACAGGGGATGAGAGTCTCCACCACAAAGGCTGTGGTCTTTGGGAGCCACTGGAGAGAAACTGAGGGCGACCATCAGAGGGCAGGAGGGCCTGCAGTGTGTGAGTGTGGATGTGGCCGGGGCCTGTCCTGGGTCCACACGGTCTGGCCAGAGCTAAGAAGCCAAGTGTATAGGCCCAGCCCCGACTCACACCACAAAGCACAGAATAAAAGACATTTTTTCACTTTTAATGGAGGGGGAGGGGTCCACTGAGGCCAGCAGGGGTGGGTAAAGGAGGGTCAGGGCCGTATGCAGTGAGCCCGCCCCGCACAGCCGCCCCCCTCCCTGGCAGTCCAGCACGGACACTGACCTCTGTGTAGATGGAGGGGGTGAGGTGACACAGAAGCCGCACGTCGTCCTCCTGACAGGCCTTCATGTCCATCATCAAGCAGGTGTGCAGGTCGCCCAGCTGGGTGGCCTGGGCGAAGGACTCATACAGGTTCATCTTCCCGGCAGCGGCTTTGCTGCAAGACCAGTGAGGCCTGAGCCAGCAGCCCGTCCCCGGGCTCCCTGCTGCCCCCGACGCTCTGGGCTAATCTGTCTCGTGGCCCTCCCCTGCCTTCCTCAGGGCTCCAGACAGGGTGCTGCCCACAATCAACGAAGCTGCCAACTGGTGACAGTCCAACACAGGAGAGGGGCGGGGACACAGGGGACCCCACCGCACATCACACACGAGACACTCAGGAGAGAGTAAGGCCTGAACATAAAGACTAAAAACCACAGACTTGAGAAAACACAGGAGTAAATCTGCATGATGCCACAAGCCCAAGTGACAGAAGAAAAGGTAAACTGGACTCAATAACATGTAAAACTTCTGTGTCTCAAAGGAGCCATCAAGGGAATGAAAAGACAACCTGCAGAATGAGAAAATATTTGTAAACCAGATGTTTCATAAGGGACTTGTATCCAGAATACTAAAACAAATACAAAACAAAACAAAAACCTTCTTAAAAATCAACAATAAAGAGGGGCGCCTGGGTGGCTGAGTTGGTTAAGCAACCGACTTTGGCTCAGACCATGATCTCACGGTTCGTGGGTTCGAGCCCCGCGTCGGGCTCTCTTGGTTGCGCACGCGCGCTCTCTCTCTCTCAAAAATAAACATTAAAAAAACAGGAGAGGATCTGAAAAGACATTTCTCCAAAGAAAATATGCAAATAGCCACTAATAAGCACGTGAAAAGATGCTCAACATCATAACCATCAGGAAAACACAAATCAAAACCACCAGGAGACATCACTTCGCACCCATCAGGGCGGCTGTAACCAAAAAGCCAGACGACGACTGGCGCCGTTGGGGAGCACCTCAAACACTGGCGCCCTCCCACGCTGCCGGCAGGGAGGTAATACGGCTGCTGTCCGGCAGTTCCTCACAAATTTAAAATGAGAGTTAGTGCTGACCCACAGTTCCACTCTTGTGCACATGTACCCCAGGAAACTGAAAACACATGTCCAGGTAAAAACTTGAACGTGAACGCTCAGAGCAGCTCTATTCACAACAGACAAAAAAGCAGAAACAAACCAATGTCCGCGGATGCGTGAGTGGTGCCGAAGGACAATACCTGGCCACACACAGGAATGAAGTACCAATTCGTGCTACAATGGGGATAAAACTCTAAAACGTTACACTAAGTGAAAATAGCTGGTCACGAAAAACACACATCGTAGGATTCCATTTATATGAAGTAAACAGAAAAAGTAAATCTATAAAGACAGAGAGCAAATCAGTGGTTAAGAGGGGTGAGGTGAAAGGGACAATGAAAAAGTGACTACTAACTGGGACCCACGGGTTCTCCTGGGGTGGATGAAAATGTTCTAAAGTAGCCAGCAGCAATGGTTTGAACAACTGAACACCACGGAATTATATACTTTAAAGCTGTTATTTACAAAACCCAAACACACAGAAGGCCCTGGTGATGACAGCCACGGGCGGGGGAGTCAGCGTACCCAGGGGAGGCTCCTACCCACCTGGCCCTCAGGTAGTACAGCAGGTGGTAGCCGATCTTGGGCTGTTTCTGATACAGCTCAGAGAGAAGGTCCAGAAGCAGAGAGAAGCTGCTGTTGTCCTCTTGCATCTGGCACAGGTTTCTGGACGAGGGAGATGGGAGGAAAGAACAGAGCTCAACGCAGGGCAGACTCTCCTGGGCAGCTTCTGGGGAGGTGTGGGCTGTCCGTGCCCCCTGCACACCCCTTCCTTCTGGAAAGGAGTCCCATGACCCGAGGACAGAGGCATATGCCTGCTGACAGGAGGGAAGATGGAACGGCAGTGCCTCCGACGGCTGGGTCCTTACCTAAATATCAGGTAGAGAGGCTTTCCCACAGACTCCTCCAGGC